>NC_062294.1:39232999-39576749 GCF_902655055.1 Lutra lutra | reverse complement strand
GACAGACTCTGCTTTGAGAAGCTCAGCAAACCTCAAGCAAAAGCAAAGAAAGAAAATCCCATGTAAGCACACCATAGTCAAAGTACTGAAAATCTAAAATAAAGAAAAAAAATCTTCAAAAGGCAATATCTATAGGAGGGTGCATTGTATAAAGGAGAGCAACAAAGTCAATAACTGCTGCCTTAAGGCCAGGTGCCCTGGAAGCCAGAAGAAAATGGAATGATATATCTAAAATACTGAAAGGAAAAAAAAAAAAACAAAAAACTCTCAATATAGAATACTTTGTCCAGTAAAAATGTCCTTCCAAAAAAAAAAAAAAGAAAGAAAGAGAAAAAAGAAAAGAAAAAGAAAAGAAAATGTCTTTCAAGTGTGAAGATGAAATGAAGACATTTCCAGATAATTTAAAACAAAGAGAATTGCTTACTAACAAACCAATAGCAGGAATGCCAACAGAAATTCTCTGGGTCAAAGGTAAATAATATTAGATGAAGAGTACCATAAGTGGCAATTGTGTAGTTGTAAAAGTCTTTCCACTTTTAATTAAAACCAAAATGAAACATAAGTCTATTTTATGCAAAATATAGAACATTAAATTGTGGGATTTACAAGATTGTGTAACTGTATGCATATACATGCACATTATAATTATGCATATCCCAACACACACACACACACACACATACACCCCCCACATGACAACTGTAACATAAAGGACAGAGTGGAAAATGCAGGAAAACACAAAACCTAACTCTAAGTACACTATAAAAATTTAAGATATATATCTCAGTACCTGGAGCAGAGAGTAAAAATATCAAATTCAATAAAATTCAATAAAAATAAGAAATAAAGCCAAAAAATATACTTAACCAAAAGAAGACAAAAAGGGGGAGACCAAAAGAACAAAACCAGAAGGAAAAAAGAGAAAGTAAAATGGAAAATTTAAGTTTCACAATTCATCTGAAGGAACTTACATAATTACATTAATTATAAAGGACTAAACACTCCAATTAAAAGGAGATTATCAGAAAGAATTTTTAAAAAGCAATATCAAATGATATGTTATCTAAAGCAGATGCATTTTAAATATAAAGGCACAAAGAAATGGAAAGTAAAAGGAATGGAAACTCTAGAGCATGCAAACAATTAGAAAAGATGAAAGTCCTTAAAGAAGGATGAGAATGTCAAAACAACACAAAACTAAGTTTACAAGGGCTCTCATTCTCCAAAAGCAGTGAAAACTTAGTATCAAAAATAATGATGGGGATGGTTTACAATACAAGTAATTAAAAGGAAATAATTCATAGTAATATTCTGTGAAGAAGAATGCAAACTATTAAATATTGAATAAATGTTAAAATTAGAAAAGCACAATATTAAGAAAAGGATGTAATAGTTTAAATAAGAATAATTGGTGAAGTCTTTGAAGGCTAAAACAATGGGTGAATGTTTCACGGGAAGAAGATATTTACACAGATTGAATGTTTGCGTCTCCCCAAAATTCATATGTTGAGATCTTAAATCCCAAGGATATGATGTATTAAGTGCTTAGGTCCTGAGGGTGGGGCCCTCATGAATGGGATTAGTGTTCTTCAAAGAGACCCTGGAGACTTACTTGCCCCTTCCACCATGTGAGGTTATAATGAGAAGACAGTCATCAGGGAGGAAGCAGGCACTCCCCATTAACCAAATCTTTATAGCATCATGATCTTGGATTTTGCAACCTCCAGAACTGTAAAAACAAACAAACAAACAAACAAACAAACAAACAAACGAAAAAACAGATGGTTTTTGTTTATAAAGCCATCCAGTTTATGGTATTTTTGTTATGGTTGCCCAAATTAAGACACCAGTCTAAAGTAATTCAACCAAAATTCATTCCAAAATTATTTAGCAATTACAAAAGGAAAAGTGGTAACTTTACAGAGAAGAAACATGGCTAAACAAAGTTAACATTAAAAAATTAAGGGTGTATTGGGACGCCTGGGTGGCTCAGTTGGTTGGACGACTGCTTTTGGCTCAGGTCATGATCCTGGAGTCCCGGGATCAAGTCCTGCATCGGGCTCCCAGCTCCACGGGGAGTCTGCTTCTCCCTCTGACCTTCTCCTCGCTCATGCTCTCTCTCACTACCTCTCTCTCAAATAAATAAATAAAATCTTAAAAAAAAAATTTAGGGTGTATGTCTTCATCCCTAGAGCAAATAGTAAAACTATCAAATAAGTATAGCTAAAAATCCAATAAAATAATAAGTTGACACCATGTGCCTGATAAATTGATACTCTGAAAAGAACATAAGCTTACTGCTATAGTATGTCAAACTAAAACACATAACCTAAAACCTAGGCATTAGTAAACACCCACCAAATTGAGGTGCATTTTACAAAATAATTTTCCTGTTATTATTTTCAAAATGACAATGTCATGAAAGATAATAAACCTTTAAAATGTCCTGAAAGTTTGAAATTATTAAAAATGACAATGTAAAAGAATACATTATACCAAGAGGGATTTATTTCAGGAATTCAAAGTTGGTTCAATATTAGACTTTATAGATAGTATCTTAATGATAAAGGGCACCTGGGTGACTCAGTGGGTTAAGCCTCTGCCTTCAGGTCAGGTCATGATCTCAGGGTCCTGGATCGTGCCCCACATCAGGCTCTCTGCTCAGCAGGGAGCCTGCTTCCCTCCCCCCGGCCCCCCACCGCCTGCCTCTCTGCCTACTTGTGATCTCTGTCTGTCAAATAAATAAATAAAATCTTTTAAAAATATTTATTATTCAGTCTGAAAGGTAGCATTTGATTTCATGGATCATTAGAAATACTTCTATTGAGGTCTGGAAAAAGGCAATAATTTAATCATTTCTACTACCGCTACTGTTACACACTTTCTCTTGTCTGATTTCTTTGGGTAATATTTTCAGAACTAGAAGGGACAAAAGAACTAGAAAAGATATAACACTTCCTTTTCTTGCAAATGAAATGACAATGAATCTGTGAAACCAGTAAATCAATTTTAAAAGCAATATATACATAGAGACACACACAAATACACAGAATTCAGTAAGGTAGAAATTAACACAAATTCAATAGCTTTTATATATACAAATAATAACCATTTAGATGACATAATAGCAGATAAAAGGCCCTCTTAAAATAATAACAAAAAAGATATTCTTGGGAGTAAATGTAATAATAAATGTGCCAATCCTGTAGGAAGAAAACTTAGAAATACTCCAAAAGATTCAAAAGTATATCCAGACAAATAAAGGTGCATTCTTTGTTCTTGGGCAGAAGAAATCAACATCATAAAGATGTAATCCAGCCAAGTCATTATATGTGATTATTATAGTGATCACAATAAAAACACCAGCACATTTTTCCCCTGGATTTGGGCAAGGCTATAACATTCACATGGGGAAAAAAAAGAGATAAAATTAGGAAAACAAAAAATGTCCACAAAACCTTAAAAAAAGAACAATACAGCCCCACTATTAGGAATGTATCCTGAAGTAATAGAAACCAATATAAACCAAACTACTCAACTATTGAAGTCTATTTGGGTAAACTTGGTATGTCCACAATGGAATGATACTCAGCTCAACTAAGAAAAAAGAATATCTCTATAAGCTATTATTGTGAGACTTCTTGAATGTTTTATTGACTGCAAAGAACAAGATGTACAGGGAATATGCTACCTTTTATAAAAGAAAGAATACAAAATAACAAATTTATATTATTATAATATATAAAACGTACTTAGGTATACCAAGTACCTAAGAACTCAGAAAAAGTGAATGAAACAGTATATACCTACTATATACCTATTTTTGCAGAAAGGAATATAGGATGTTATACCAGAAACTAAGAAAAATTGTTTTCCTTTGAAGATGGGTAAGAGTGCAATGGAGTGACATTTATGTGAAGGAAATTCCTTGAGATTATTTTTACATAGTTTAAAATTTTTAACCATAGTTATTACTTTTGAAAATTTTTCATTTTATAAATAGTTTATGTATGCAAAATAAAATGACATCAAAAGGACAAAAATCAAATATAAAAATGAATATGCACAGGAGCAAATTAATCAAATTGTACTTCCAATTTATAACATTAGCAACATAAACTTGGACAGAAAAAATGTTAATTCAAGTAACTATTGAGCAGAGTACTCTAATCACACATTCCCACAGAGATATATTTCAAAGTTATACATAGTTTTAAAACTTACAAAGGAATATTGATCTTTATTTAGGAGGTTTGTAGATGGTAGTGGTATTAGTATCCAATTCTGAAAGTATCTTGTGCATTACAGAATAGGAAAAATGTGTAAATGTGTTGCTGCAAACTAGGAATTCTTTGAGGGAGAAGGAAAATGTAAATATGAATTCAACTTCCTATTGAACTGGAGGTTATCAATATAAACTCAGAAGTTACAGGAAAAAAAATCCATTTCCTAATTATTTTCCCTAGAAGGAGTCAGAAGCAATAACAACCAATTAGTGAGGAGCACACCAACAGCCCAGATCTTGGTTTCTAAGTACCATTTCCCACTGAAGAAACAAAGGCTCCTTTGAAAAGTAGCTGATTACAAATCTATGACAGAGAAGGTACAGAGAGAGCTTAGAATTCTCTGTTTTCCCAAAAAGCAAGATAGTACTCAAAACTATTCAGTAGAATGCCAACTAATCAATACAGAAGGGATTATAAAATTAGAAAACAATTTTGCAAACTCCAATGCAATCACTGATAGAGGCAAAAGCTATCGGTGGATGGCGGGTACTTGAGAGGAATGTTGCTAAGGACAATGATATCTCATAGTCTCAAAGTGGAAGATACTTTACAGACTAGAAAGGGAAATATACATTTGTCTTTGAGAATCTTACCAAATGGCAAACAAAAATCTTTACACTAAAAAGACCTGGCAGTTACACCCTTAACCATGAAACTATCACTAGTAGGACAGCCTGAACACTGTTCCTTCTGATATGTGACAGTAAGTACGTACATCCCCCAAATAGTTCAAAATGCTGAACTAAATCAAACCATGAGGAAATAACTAGAAAAATCCAGCATGTGAGGTGTTCTACCAGACATCTGGCCTGGTTCTTCAAACACAGCACTGTCAAGAAAGTCTAAAAATAATAAAAATAATTTAGAAAATAAATTGACAGTATTCTAGATTTAAAAGGGGGGGGGGCTAAAGACACATAACAACCAGGCAAATTCTTATGAAAGTTGGAGTCATCTTGGGGGCAACTATGGAAATTTGAATATTAACTCTAACATAGATATCATTAAATCCATGTTAATTCTCTTACATGTGATAATGGTATTGTGGCTGTATAGAAAGATGCTTGTTTTATTCTCAGAGAGCAGCATTTTCTCCAGATAGACATTGATAGACATATTAGTACCACAAAAACAAAAATGAAGCAAAAAAAAAAAAAAAGATATTTTCTGACAAATAATAGCCGAGTAAACTTCTCACTAGAGGATCTGCCTTATAAGAAACAGTAAAGGCAGTTCTTTAGGTAGAAGAAAAAGGATTCCAGATGGAAGGTCAGGGGTGCAGGAAACAATGGAGGGCTCTGGGCAAATCTAAATGAAAAACTAACAGTAAGAGAATGGTCGAGTTTCATTCTTCTACATATATCTGCCCAGTTTTCCCAGCACCATTTATTGAAGAGTCTGTCTTTTTTCCACTGTATATTTTTTCCTGTTTTGTCGAAGATTAACTGACCATAGAGTTGAGGGTCGATATCTGGGCTCTCTACTCTGTTCCACTGGTCTATGTGTCTGTTTTTATGCCAGTACCATGCTGTCTTGGTGATCACAGCTTTGTAGTAAAGCTTGAAATCAGGTAACGTGATGCCCCCAGTTTTATTTTTGTTTTTCAACATTTCCTTAGCGATTCGGGGTCTCTTCTGGTTCCATACAAATTTTTGGATTATTTGCTCCAGCTCTTTGAAGAATACCGGTGGAATTTTGATTGGAATGGCATTAAAAGTATAGATTGCTCTAGGCAGTATAGACATTTTAACAATGTTTATTCTTCCGATCCAAGAGCATGGAATGGTCTTCCATCTTTTTGTGTCTTCTTCAGTTTCTTTCATGAGTGTTCTGTAGTTCCTCGAGTACAGATCCTTTACCTCTTTGGTTAGGTTTATTCCCAGGTATCTTATGATTCTTGGTGCTATAGTAAATGGAATCAATTCTCTAATTTTCCTTTCTGTATTTTCACTGTTAGTGTATAAGAAAGCCACTGATTTCTGTACATTGACTTTGTATCCTGCCACGTTACTGAATTGCTGTATGAGTTCTAGTAGTTTGGGGTGGAGTCTTTTGGGTTTTCCATATAAAGAATCATGTCATCTGCGAAGAGAGAGAGTTTGACTTCTTCATTGCCAATTTGGATACCTTTTATTTCTCTTTGTTGTCTGATGGCTGTTGCTAGGACTTCTAATACTATGTTGAACAAGAGTGGTGAGAGTGGGCATCCTTGTCGTGTTCCTGATCTCAACGGGAAGGCGGCAAGCTTTTTCCCATTGAGGATGATATTTGCTGTGGGTTTTTCATAGATAGATTTGATGAAGTTCGGGAATGTTCCCTCTATCCCTATACTTTGAAGCGTTTTAATCAGGAACGGATGCTGGATTTTGTCAAATGCTTTTTCTGCATCAATTGAGAGGACCATGTGGTTCTTCTCTCTTCTCTTATTAATTTGTTCTATCGCAATGATTGATTTGCGAATGTTGAACCATCCTTGTAACCCAGGGATGAATCCCACCTGGTCATGGTGGATAATCTTTTTAATGTGCTGTTGGATCCTGTTTGCTAGGATCTTGTTGAGAATCTTAGCATCCATATTCATCAGTGATATTGGTCTGAAATTCTCCTTTTTGGTAGGGTCTTTGCCTGGTTTGGGGATCAGGGTAATGCTGGCTTCATAGAAAGAGTCTGGAAGTTTTCCTTCTGCTTCAATTTTTTGAAACAGCTTCAGGAGAATAGGTGTTATTTCTTCTTTGAAAGTTTGGTAGAATTCTCCAGGGAATCTGTCAGGTCCTGGGCTCTTGTTTTTTGGGAGGTTTTGGATCACTGCTTCAATCTCGTTACTAGATATCAGTCTATTTAGGTTGATTTCTTCCTGGTTCAATTTTGGGAGTTTATAGTTTTCCAGGAATGCATCCATTTCATCTAGGTTGCTTAGCTTATTGGCATATAACTGTTGATAATAACTTCTGATGATTGTTTCTACTTCCTTAGTGTTAGTTGTGATCTCTCTCTTTTCATTCATAATTAATTTGGGCTTTCTCTCTTTTCTTTTGGATTAGTTTGGCCAATGGTTTATCAATCTTATGGATTCTTTAAAAAAACCAGCTTCTAGTTTCATTGATATGTTCTACTGTATCTCTGGTTTCTACCTCATTGATGAAACTCAACCATTCTCTTACACCGTACACAAAGATAAACTCAAAATGGATAAAAGACCTCAACGTGAGACAGGAATCCATCAGAATCCTAGAGGAGAACATAGGCATTAATCTCTTCGATATCAGCCACAGCAACTTCTTTCAAGATATGTCTCCAAAGGCAAAGGAAACAAAAGCCAAAATAAACTTTTGGGACTTCATCAAAATCAAAAGCTTCTGCACAGCAAAGGAAACAGTCAAGAAAACAAAGAGGCAACCCACGGAATGGGAGAAGATATTTGCAAATGACAGTACAGACGAAAGATTGATATCCAGAATCTATAAAGAACTCCTCAAACTCAACACACGCAAAACAGATAATCATATCAAAAAATGGGCAGAAGATATGAACAGACACTTCTCCAATGAAGACATAAAAATGGCTATCAGACACATGAAAAAAATGTTCATCATCACTAGCCATCAGGGAGATTCAAATTAAAACCACATTGAGATATCACCTTACACCAGTTAGAATGGCCAAAATTAGCAAGACAGGAAACAACACGTGTTGGAGGGGATGTGGAGAAAGGGAAACCCTCTTCCACTATTGGTGGGAATGCAAGTTGGTGCAGCCTCTTTGGAGAACAGTGTGGAGATTCCTCAAGAAATTAAAAATAGAACTTCCTATGACCCTGCAATTGCACTACTGCGTATTTACCCCAAAGATACAGATGTAGTGAAAAGAAGGGCCATCTGTACCCCAATGTTTCTAGCAGCAATGGCCACGGTTGCCAAACTGTGGAAAGAACCAAGATGCCCTTCAACGGACGAATGGATAAGGAAGATGTGGTCCATATACACTATGGAGTATTATGCCTCCATCAGAAAGGATGAATACCCAACTTTTGTGGCAACATGGACGGGACTGGAAGAGATTATGCTGAGTGAAATAAGTCAAGCAGAGAGAGTCAATTATCAAATGGTTTCACTTATTTGTGGAGCATAACAAATAGCATGGAGGACATGGGGAGTTATGAGAAGGAAGTTGGGGGAAATTGGAAGGGGAGGTGAACAATGAGAGACTATGGACTCTGAAAAACAATCTGAAGGGTTTGAAGAGGTGGAGGGGTGGGAGGTTGGGAGAACCAGGTGGTGAGTATTAGAGAGGGCATGGATTGCATGGAGCACTGGGTGTGGTACAAAAAGAATGAATACTGTTATGCTGAAAATAAATAAAAAAATAATTAAAAAAAAGAATTATACAAGAGAAAAAATAAAAAAGAAATAAATAAAAAGAAAAAAAACTAACAGTATCAAACAATAGCAATGATATTTTGTGGCATTTAAAAATGTATGAAGAATAGCCTATGAGTTGAAATTGGAAAAAGAAGTTATGGTATTCTATTGCATTTTCTGGAAAGCGTGTAAAGTTAACAATCGACATTAGATTTTAATAGGTCAAGGATGAAAGTTGTCATTTCCAGGGCAGGGTTTCTCAATCTTGGCATATTGACATTTGGGACCATATGTTCTTTATTGTGAGGGCATTTTCTGTGCATGTAGGATGCTTAGCAACATGTCTGACTTGTACTAACTAGTTACCATTAGCAACTTGTGATAGTTAACTTGATGTGTCCACTTAACTAGATCAAGAGATTCCAGATATCTGGTTAAACATACTTTCTGGATATGTTCATGAAGGTGTTTTCAGAAGAGATTAGCATTTGACTCAGTAGACTGACTAAAGTGAATTACTGTCCCCAGTGTGTGTGAGCCTGAGTATCATTAGAAGGTGGAGGTTGGGGGAGGGGAATTCCCATGCTCTCTGCCTAACTGAGCTGGGACAGCCATCTTCTCCTGCCTGTGACTCTTCTGGTTCTCAGGTCTTTAGGCCCACAGTGGAATCCCTACCATCAGCTCTCTAAAGGCAGTGAGGCCTTCAAACTACACCATTAGCTTTCCTGGGTCTGCAGTTTGCAAATGGCAGATCATTAGACTTCTTAACCTCCATAATTGTGTGAGCCAATATCTTATAGTAAATATCTGTCTAGATCTCTCTAGATCTAGATCTATCTACATCTGTATCTGTATCTACATATGTATCTACATCTACATCTGTATCTACCTTATCAATTCTATTAGTCTAAAGATTCCTACTAATATACAGTACCTTCCCCAGCCCTTGCTGCCACCACTGTGACATCCAAACTGGTCTCCAGACATTGCCAAACATACCTTGTGGCAAGTTGAAAACTTGCCTAGTCGAAAACTACTGCGTTAGGGTAACCAAAAAAGAATAGTAAATGAGTGTATACCTTCCAAAGTAACAGAGGAAACACTGAAAGGATTAATAAAATAGTCAATCCAAAGATAAGAACAGGAGCATAGAGTATAATCAAAAGCACCTAGTATGATGGTAAAGTTGAATCCAAAGAGAATGTAATTACATTAAATGTAAATGGATGAGATGCTCCAATGAAAAGACAAAGATGGTCAGATGGAAAGATTGTGGAAGGCCCACTGAATTCTCTAATGACCTTGTTCACAGCAACCCCTGGTCATGGAAAAAGTGCTGAAGCTGGAGTTCCCAGAGTTTTCTGTCTCTGCTGAGCTGTGTGACCATCCAGCAGGATGCTTACATTCATTAAGTCTCACTTTATTAAAGAATGATTACTTTGAATTAGACTAGTTATTTTCCCCAAGCATCAGAATCCTGTGTGCATCAGAATCCTCAGGTGAGTTTTAAAAAATCATATCTGTACCCCTTCTCAGAACAAGTGAATGAAATTTTGAGGTGCCAATGGTTGGGGGATCTGGGTATTCCTAATTTGAAAACTAAGGAGTAAGGATGGATGGAAGGAGGAGAAGGGGAAACAGGGGAGGAAGTATCTCCCCAGTGCCAATCATCAATGTGCCCATGGATGGTTTAGGGCATGGTTTGGCACCAGAAACAGGAAGACAGAGTAGGTGGTGTCTTCCATTTCCTGAGGCGTGTTTCCTTTACTAAGCCAGCAAGACTTCCCAGAGCTGAACTTTCCAGATGGTCCATCATCAGTATTTGCTTGGGGCCTTTTTCCAGTTCTCCAGGTAGGGCTAGTTTCAAGCAGCATAAACACATTCTAGAAGACTGAGGACATGGGCTCGAAGGGTGAATTAGTTTTCTATTGCTGCTTTAAGAAACAACAAATCCAGTGGCTTAAACAAAATGGTTCATGATCTTTCAGTTCTATAAATCTGGCTCAGTTCTCACGGGGCTAAAACCAGTGTCACCAGGACCAGATCCCCTTCTGGAGGTGCTAGGGAACATGAGATATACTTTTTTTCCCCTTTTTGAGCTTCTAGTTCTGTGCACATTCCTTGGCTCATGGCTGCTTCCGTCTCCTTCAGGAATGATAAAAAATGGAGGCTGAGTCCTTCTCATCTCCCATTTCTGTTGGTTCATTTATTGTATCTCTTTTCCTGACCCAGCTGGGGAAGGCACTCTCTTTTAAGGAGAAATGTGATGATTTTAGGACCACAGGACAATCCACACTAATATCCCCATCTCAGGGTCTGTGTCTTTCATCACGAATACAAACCCATTTTGCTGTATAAAGTAGCATTGATAGGTTCTAGAGATTAAGGTGTAGATGTCTTTGGGGGGTGGGGGTGGGCATTATTCTGCTTTCCATAAAGGATGACTGAGGAAAGTCTTAGAGGTCTCCAGGCAGAACCTCACTGACAGTCCTTTCTCTGTCCCTGCACCACTGTGCTCATAGAGCCCGCATCTGGGGACAGTAAGCCTCCATGACTGTTCCCTTAGATGCCCACCGTGGGCACCTTGATGGACAGCCCATCAAGATTGGAAATAATAAAGGAGAAGCAATTCCCTCCTCCACAATCAGGGTGCTATTTTATAAGAAAGGGATAGGATGGTGGGTAGCTAAAGAATGAAACACAAATGTCACTACACCAGACTCTGTCCCTGTTCCTGGGATGAAGATTCACTTGACCAGCAGGCAGGAACACCTAATAATTAGGCCTGAGCCACTGGACCAAAACGGATCACATAAGCCTGGATGCAGGACTGGACTCACACCCTTCGTTCTCCCCCCCCCCCCCCCCCCACGGAAATAAAGGAGAGTGTGTTAATCCATTACCTGGAAGGTATGCTGAATTTTTAATCTTCAATGTATATTATTATGGTAAAGTGTAACAAATTACCCATGGTGCACAAAAGCTTATAGGATACTATTATCCTTAATTAATGGGGAAATGCATGGCTTTTATTCAATGAAACTGATTTATTGTCTTAATTTTCAGATGTTCTGCCTCACGTTTCCACCGAAACCGCCAGCGCGCCCATAGTAACCAGCAGACGCCATGCGTGCGTGATCTCCTTTATGACCTGTGCCTAATTAGTTCTTTATTGTCATCTTCCAGCTCACGCTTAAACTGTACAAACAGGGGCAGCGTGACTCCCAATACCGATTAATAAGCCTGCAGCCCCGGTCCCGCAATAAACAGGGAGTATTTATGGCGTGAGATCAGCGTCTGGTGCCTGTTTCTTTCCGTTGGATCTTCCGGGCGGGGGCGGGGGCGGTGTGGGGGACTGAGAGGGGGCGCTGGTGATGAGGACCCGACGAGCCCCCAGCCTCCCTTGCCGTGACTGCACCTCACCTGCCTGTCCTTCACCGCCTCTATTAGGCTCGGCTAGTTAAGTGAAAGGGAGAACAACGAGCTGAGAGCTGGTGGGTGTTGGAGCTTCGAAGTCCATAGTTCCCGGCTAATTGCTGGTCCTAACAGGCACAATTAGCTGCTACAAGCCCTTTGAGATGGCCCGGGGCCTTTCTCAGGTAGCAGCCATCACCAGATAAAGGCTGAAATGCGCGCCACTTAGAGAGACACTTGCAGACAGGAGTGTCACAGCCTGCCAATTACACTCTCCCTGTACACAGTCACTTCCCAGAGAGAGGAAGAACCCAGATGAAGACCCAGCATTAAAGGGATAGGGCACAGGCTTCTCTCAGCCCCGGGAAGCAAAGCTGGAGTTCTGGTGGGCTGGGAGTCAGGGGCGGCTGATGCTTTGCAAATTAATCCCTGTTGTTGAATCCATTAAAAACCATTTCATGAACCTTTGTTACTTACATGTACCCCCAGCTGCAAACTTCCTGGCCAAACCCCACCCTGCTCCTTTTCCACCTTGGGGACAGGCAAACAGACAGAAACTGGACATTTCACTGGAAGACAGAGATAATTAGGAGTCAGGGTTCTCTTCCCTCCCCCCAAATTAAACTGCTGCATAGAGTGTCGCATCCTTCGTAGCGGGCTAGGTTCTAAGACACTAGGTTAGATGAAAACCATGTTTTGAGGGTTATTTTGGCTGCATATACTGTATGTCATCCACAAAGCACAGCATACGTGCATTTAACACTATTCAGTAATTTCTGTGTGAATGCCAACGTGATCACAAAGTACGTAACAGAGTACAAATAAAAAATATCATTTTTCATTTCAAGTCTTGTCAAACACAAAGGGCTTGACAGTGTAGAGCATTGAATTTCTGTACCTTTAAGCCCATGCTGTGCCCCTTTGCTGTATGGTGTTGGGAACATGTCCTATCCTCTCAAAGACTAGTTTCCCCAACTGCAAAGAATGGGGTTAGACACAGTGGTCTATGATGTCACTGTCGGGGCTGAGGTTCTAAATTCTGTGGTCCTGGACAGTGTGTTGCCACCATCCCAAGTTGCTGCACAAGCCCAAGCTTGCACTTGTGTTTTCCAATCGAGAAGACACGGAAGCCGTGCAATAGGGACAGTGTCCACTCCCAGTGTTGCGGTGATATGGCCCTCTGTCTGCTACTGATGGTGGCCATGAACCAACCACATAGGAAGAGCAGGGGTCCAGAGCTGGTGGAGGTCTTGATGATGAGAACTCCCCCAAGGTCTGAAATACATGACAGTATGGGAGCAATTACCAGGCAACTGAGCAGTTTCACATGACCTCTATGGAAAGAAGTTGGTGCCATTAACAAAAGCCTCCCACCACTTTGCCATCCACAGCCAAGTCTACATCAGACTCTGTTAGAGAACACTCCTCCTCCTGATGCTCTTGTAAAGTTCCAAAAAATGGTGAGCCACTGGTATTCGGAGAAGTCACTAGGAGGGAGGCCGGGGTGTGGAAGATGAGGATCGGACACACGGGGACAACTGGGGAATCTGGAATCTGCCATTGCCTTGTTTTGTGTCATGCGGCAGGTTGCTTGACCTTTCTGGGCCTCTCTTCCCTGATTTCACAAAGGAGGGGTTTGCGCTACATTGTGTTACTGGTTCCTTCTAGCTTTGATATTTGATACCTGTCTCCTACAAGTTATTGCATTGAGACTATATTTATTTATTTTAGAGGGAGAGAGAGAGAGCACAAGTGCGGGCAAGGGCAGAGGGAGAAGCAGAGAACCTCAAGACTCTAGGATGAACATGGAACCGAACAGGGGGCTGAATCGCATGACCTTGAGATCATGACCTGAGCTGAAACCAAGAGTCAGACACTTCACCAACTGAGCCACCCAGGCACCCCTACTAGACTTTCTAACTATGACAAGGATGCCTCAGAGGAAGGGAGAAAGAAGAAGAGGGAGGGAGCTGAGCATTTTTACTGTATTAAAAAAAGGTATCATGGGGCGCCTGGGTGGCTCAGTGGATTAAAGCCTCTGTCTTCGGCTCAGGTCATGATCTCAGGGTCCTGGGATCGAGCCCCGCATCGAGATCTCTGCTCAGCCGGGAGCCTGCTTCCCTCTCTTTCTCTGCCTGCCTCTCTGCCTACTTGTGATCTCTCTCTGTGTGTGAAATAAATTAAAAGTAAATAAATAAATAAATAAATAAATAAATAAATAAATAAATAAAGGTATCATGCCTTGGAGAGTAACATTCTTAGCCAAAGCACTCTTGACTATTTGCAAGCTGAAGCCCAAGTCAAAGACATTCTGCCCCCATTGCAGTAGGGAAGCCTCCTTTCTCCTTTCCAGGTGTCCATCACCCTGGGGAAAATGACCATTTGTGACTGTCCTAAGCAACCACCAATGAAGGTTTACCTATTAGGGCAGAGGTGTCAGGGTAACTCAATGGGGAGAATAATAGTCCCTTCAATAAATAGTGCTGGCATGACTTGGTAGCTACTGAGGGGAAAATGAAACTTGACCATATATCATACACAGAAAGCAATTCAAAATGGATGATGGATCCAAATGTAAGAGTTAAAACCATAAAGCTTCAAAGAAAAAAAAAAAACAGAAAGAAAGGAAAAAAGTTTGTGGCTTTGGGCTAGGCAAAAATTTCTTAAGATACAAAAGACATAAACCATAAAAGAAAAAAAGTAAATGGGATTCATGAAGATTAAAAACATTTTCTCATCAAAAAAACACCATCAAGAAAATAGAGGAAAGAATGCATAAATAACATTCTCAGCTGAATTAATAAGAAAACATAAAGCCCAACTAAAAGATTCAATAGCCACATCAACAAAGAGAATTTAGGGCAGGCCACGAAATATATGAAAAGAGAATACTGGTCATGTGGGTAGTATAAAATTTTTTTTTAAGATTTTTTTTTTTTTGACAGAGAAAGAGATCACAAGTAGGCGGGGTGAGGGGGAGCAGGCTCCCCACTAAGCAGAGAGCCTGATGTGGGGCTCGATCCCAGGACCCTGAGATCATGACCTGAGCTGAAGGCAGATGCTTAACTGACTGAGCCACCCAGGCACCCCGGTAGTGCAAATTTAAAAAGAGACATACAGCCATAAAAAAGGTAACACACAGAGACCAACAATATCACATGTTAGTAAAAACATGGGAAAACTCAATGTCTCACATATTGAAGCTGGGAATGCAAAATGGCTCAGTCACTCGGAAAACAGTTTGGTAGCTTTCTTCTAAAATAAATATGCATGTACCTTATGACCCAGCATCCATTCCTGGGTATTTGCTCACCCAAGAGAAATGAGAATATATGCCCATGCAAAGATGGGGACACAAGGGTTCTGAGTAGCTTTATTCGCAAGAGCCAAACTCTAGAAAGAGCCTTGATCCATCAGCTTCTAAGTGGATAAACACATTGTGGTATATCCATACGAAGGAATAATATTCGGCAATGAATAAAACAGAAAGAAGTTCTGATAGCTGCTATAATGTGAGTAGATCCGTAAGCATTGTGTTGAGGGGAAGGACTCAGAAAACTCCAGCCCTGAGTGCACCATGACCAGGGAAACTAGGTGAACAACAGCCTGAACCTCCCCAACCTGATGGATCCCTTTCTGAAAAGCCACAGCCTTTGGATTCCAAATTTTTCTATAAAACTCAGTGGTACAGGTGAGACTGTGAGGAGCTGGAATTTGGGGACACCTGACCGCATGGTAGAGGGTTCTACCATTGCCCTGTACATGATCAGGTAATTGGTCATGGGCAAAGAAAAGAGTGGCCACTGGCAGAGGGAGATGGTGACAGTCCCATATTCAATGAAGCAACCATCTCTATTAGGGACAAGGGTGTAATATTGAATTTTTGTCCTTTGTGTTGCATTGATATTAAATCTCCAAAATAATCTGGGAAGTTCAGGACACAGCATGGCTAAGTAAGTAATGTATAGTGGAAGGTAAAGGAGAGGTGGGCATTGGATGCCTGCATCAGAACAATACAAAACAGTCAGAAGAGCTGCAGATAAAGCTAGGAAAGCCCAGAGCAGGGGGCCCACTGTGGTCAGCACCCTGGAGCCCCAGGGTTGTCTGAGCACCCTGAGTCCAGGCAGTCTGGGTGTGATCCACCATGGGCATCATTCCATGGAAGGTGACACTCAGAAGCAGAAGGGACATGCCCCTCTGGGTCTGAACAGCCCCCTTCCCGCTTATCTGTCCCCTCACTAGTGGGTTTCATCTCCTGCTGTATCCATATGCTGGAAGAGTCTGGCCACACATTAAGTGGTCTTAGAGCCCCAGGGCCACCACTAGTCACCCAGAACCTGAGATCCAGATTTTACTTCCAGGAGAAAGAGTATGGCTGGCCCACCAGAGTTAAGCTCATGCCCCTGGCCCAAACCACAGGGCCTTGGGTTAAAAGCCAGGGCTCAATTCCGCAGAAGAGTTCTCAGGGTTTGGACAGTTGAGGAGTGGTAGAATTTCCAAAAAGTCTTTCCAAGGAATCTATGGGAGCACATTCTTCCTCCTCCCTAGGCAGCAGTCTGCTCATCTGTACAGTGAGAGAGCTGACCTAGAGTGTCTTCTCTGGCATCCCCTTAAAGTTCTACAACATAATTCTGCTGCTCTCTGTACATCATTTCTGGTCCCCACAGGTGGCTAGTTTTGTCTGTTAATGACCTAAGGAACTCAGGGAGTATGCTAGTCTGGAAGGAGCTGCCACAAGAAGAAAGAGTTGGTGAACCCATCCATCCAGACCTGAGGATGTTTTAAGGATCCATTTCTCTTTCATGTTGCAGTGGAGATTCCTGGCAGGGAGCAAACTCCTTCCAGGCTTTCCCAGCAAGCCCCCCCGCCCACCCATCCACTTACAGTGTGCCCATGTCTACTTAAAATCAGCAGGATATTTCTTCCAAAGGTGGCTGTGCAGGCTCCGTGTTCCTCTTGAGAATGGCATTGAAATGACAACCTTGATAGATTGTGGGTGGGATGTCTGCTCCTCCCCGCCAAACTTCAGCTGAACTAGAGCATTTGGGAAGAGCAAAGAAGCACTTGTTTTCAGACCCTCGTTGTGAGTGTCTTCTTCCACGAAATGTACCTAATCGCCTTATCTGCCTCATAAGAGCAGAGAGAAGACCAAAGTGAAAATTCATATGAGCAGTGATCAAAATCATGAACGCATCTCTCGAGGCTGCCTCTCAGTAGCCAGCTGCCCTTCAGGGAGGCAGGACCTGGGGCAAATGGCTGACTCATCATCTTCTTTCTCCAAAGAAACAGAACAAAGTTTCCTGAACCTCTCAGGGCAGCTGAGGACACAGACAAAGCTGAGTCTTCTAGCTGAAATAGGAACTGTAGCAAGGGACCCCTTAATATCAGAGTGTGTGTGTGTGTGTGTGTGTGTGCATGTACATGGTTGTGTGGGGCTTTTCTGTGCACTTTTGGTACAAATACCAAATGGCCCATCATTTGACAATGGTGGTGACCAAGTGTCTACCACAAATGAAAATGGTCCATCCTTTGACAATGAGGGTCCAGGTGGGGGTGGTGGAGGTGCTTGGGTGTCCTTGTTAACTTCTCCCCAGAGCCAGGGGAGGCCCACAGTTTAAGCAGCTGGAGGGAGGAAGTAGTGGGACAGGAGAATGTTGGTGTCAGTAGGCCATGTACATTTACGATTCAGTCCAAGAGCAGCTACATAATTTCCAGCTCTCAGTGCAAAATGCAAACACAGAATCCTTTATTCAAAGATTATTAAGAACTTCAAGATGGTAATAGCAGGAAAATACACTGAAATGTGGGACCTCTGTGTGTTCAGGGCCCAGGTGAGACTGCACAGGCGACATCCTTATAAAAACTTGCCCCGATTAAATCTCACCAATTCACACCCACTAGAGGTAAGAACTTCACCTTCAGCCCTTTCCCTAACACCATCTCCATGGGGGCCATGTTTTAGCCCCTTTCCTCCCATATCACTTCCCTCTTGGTGCCCAGTTTTGTATCCCATGCTCTGGGAGGATGCTTTAACTGCTGGTTGAATTGGTCTGAGGAAGTTAACATTTGGTTAAATGCTGTAATGGCTCACTTAATGAAATCGCTATGTTTGTTTTCATGTCCTGGTTCCTCAAAAAACATGTGCACTGCTGGTCAAGAGCTACAGGCTGAGAGGTTGTGAGAGCATGACCAGGCTTGGATGGCAACAGTATCCAGAGGCAGAGCTCCATAAAATCAGGACACACACTCCAACAACCAGGCTGTCCAGAGGGGGAAAGGAGAGGGTGACATCTGGGGACACCAAGGAAGACCATGCTGAGCTAGGAGAACAGCTGGGTTGTATCAGTGGTTTGTCAGCTGATCCTTGGTCCTTCCTAGCTCTGAAATTCAACATGATTAGCATCTATTTCTAGATCCTGCTCTGGAAACACTATAGGGGTGACCACATGTAGCAGTCACAACAACCCTGTGAGATATACACAATTTTTCCTCCTCCTGTAGAAAAAGCAAAGAGGCACAGAACACTGATGGGGCCTAGATTTGAACCTGATATTGTAAAAGCAAGCTTGCTTTCTTACACTACACCCCAGCCAACCCAGGTGATTCTGGACCTTAGATTGGAAGGTTAGTGTAGAGAGCTTCAAGTCTGCAGGGCCTCAAATCTCTTGCCTAAGCCCCCAGATTTCTTGGTGGTCTGATTCCACCTTTCATACAAAGGATGTTTTGCTCATGTGTTGCACGGTGGCTCAAATTCCAATTCCTTCTCCCAGTCTCAGAGCCAGATCTAATCACAGGGCCATTTTCCCTGGTCTTTTGTGGCTTACAAAGAATAATATTAGCCAAATGGATAAAAGCTTGTTGTAGGCATATGTAGAGCATTTCAAAGTCTATTTAGCAAAAGACTGACCACTGCATTTATACCATGGAAGCTCCAAGTGCACGATGACTCTGCCATTTAATTTTGAGAAGAAAAAAAATATCAACAAAGAGATGCAAAGTCATGGGCAGTGACTGAAAAGACTTGCACTAGACACAGAATCTCTTTGCAGACACAGCCAATTCCAATGTCATCCACCCTTAGGCGTGCGATTCTTCCACCCCAAGTGCCTGGTCATGAAAGCACAGAATGGTTCAGCTATGTGAGATGTTGTCTTGTCTCAGCACCCAGGCTCCTCTGTCTCACCAGACTGGGTTACTTGGCCCAAGTCCAGAAAATACCCCTCCGCGTCAGAAGCTTCTCTTCACTGGTCACCCCTCTGCTGTCATCACTCCACAGACCCAGAGTGTGTTAAAATGCATGAGGACACCGGCAACAGTGGACAGAGCTCTTGGGAAGCAGTGACCCAGCACTCACCTTCAAGAATAGGCATTCGTTCAATCCATCAGGCAACAAGGGTTCATTAAGAACCACTTTTCCAGAAGTTGTCTTCGTCTCTGTGTGTTTCGACCACTGAATTCTGTCTCATGTTCAAGTTTCCAGTGGTGCGATATCACGTTAGTCTTCATGAATCTATTGTCAAGTTTCCAGTGTCATCCACATGGGCAGACCTGTAGCGGTAGTGATGTGGGATTTCTATGTGTGATTTCTGGGTACCCAACACTGGGGGCAACTCATGTGCCTGACAGATCATTTCCATCCTGTTGAACATTGGCTGGCTCACTTAGACATGCAGCCAATGTAGCTCAGGTGTACCTTGGGGATGGTACTTTCAGAACAGTTCTCTGGAAAACATCATCTGTCTCACGACTGCTACCTTCCCTCAAACCAGCTAGATGCCGGGGACACATATTCAGCAATGGAATTCTTTGACGGGGGATACTGAGAACAGTGATGTACAGGACATATCAATTCATGCCCCTTCCTCATGTCAACCTTCACATTCTCCAGATATGAGAACACACACACATACACACACACTTGCACACACAAATATACCAGGGAGTATGTAACCATACAGCACCATTCCTCCCCCAAAGCCAATTCAACAAGTCTTCACGTTAAATCTGGAAGTAGGGCTGAATGCTGGCTGTAAGCCAAGAAGTGAAGCACATACAAGGAATGTGTGAGACATGATTTCTGCCTCGTGGCAGCCCATAAGCTGCGCTATCAGACTTGAGAGACTGCCGGCCATGGCAGCCAGCCGTCCCACCCCCACCAGTTCCAGGAAATGGCCGGGCACAGAAAACCCTCCATCCCAACATGGAACAATCCCTCCACTCTTGAAAAGTCCCCAAACTCAGCCAACCAACAGTTGGATCCAAAGACCAATTAGAAAGTCTCCCCCAGCTTCCCAAACCCCATCTTAGCAGGGTGTTTGCCAATCAGAGACCGTCTCCATATTTCCCCTTTTTACTCTATAAAATGTACTCCTTTCTAACGCCCTTGAAACCTTGCCCACGAAAGTGACACAGATGGGTTCCCTTGCTGTATGGTTATGAATAAACAGACGGTTAATTTTGTCTCAGACTTAGTTTTGTCTTTGTTGGACTTAAATCATAAATGACACAACCACACAGCAGAAGCAGTCAATATAGAATCGGGTCCTGGAGATGTCCAGAGAAAGGCAGGAGAAGATGTGCTGGAACAATCCAGAGAGATTCTCAGAAGAGGTCAGATTTGAAGGAGGCCTTGCAGTAGGAGTTGGGTAGAGCAGCAGGGAAGGCAATAAAAAAAGAATGGACCAGAAGGAATAGCAGAGGGTGTTTTTGTGAAGAAGAGCCATGGATAGAGGTGGATAAGGACAGTACTGCCTTCCTTCCCCTGGAGAATATACTTCTGAAACATAAACTCCAAATCAGGAGAATTCATAAGCAATTAATTAAGATATTGTAAGGAAAGAATGAATTAGAAGAGCAAGTGCTCAAGTAATACCATGAAAGTCCTTATATGAAATATTTCTGGTGTTATCTAAATAAAGTCATGGTAATTACTTTTTTTTTTCATCTTCAATCAATAATAATGCGTGCTGGGGAATCCTTTGCCATTTACATGCTTTGTTTTCTGGAATATTTTACGAATCTCCTATCCTTGAACTATCAAGATGATTGCATGTATTTTATGTTGCTTTGCTATAAGTAATATATTCAATCAATCAATCAACAAATACATACTCGGTACTCACCATTTACAAAGCAAGAACTGATATTCTGTTGGAGGAGACTGACACCTCATTTTTGTTCCTCTTCTACTTTCTTGCTTCTACCATTAGTGCAGGAAAATTCTTCCAGAGCCCCTGACCCGATGTTTCATTCTAGCTGGTTCTTGGTCAAGTACTTCTGTGTAGAGTATGCCCAAGTAACACAAAATGGCATGCCACAGATTGGCTTCTCCCAAGAAAGATCCAGGTCTATGTGTGGGACCATTGTTGTGGGTTTCTACTGAGTGGGGAGAGAGATGGGGCTTAGAGATGACATAGGCAAGTGATTCACACCAGAGTGTCAGGAGCTTAGGAACTCCAAGGATGTGTGAATTAGAGAACCCAACTCCAGGCACTGGCATGGGGCTGCAATATATCCATCCATTTCACCAATTTTTAGTGAGAGCCGCTCACTATGATACTATGCTGGGTCCTGGGCACTGGAAAATCAAGGGTAAACAAAACAGATGAAGTGCTTGAATATCTTGCATCCCGTGGTGAAGACAACTTAGCAGGCATTCACACGTACAGATAATAAACGTCATGGTACAGAGGAAAACAGAGTGATACAGAGACATTCCACAGGGGCATCTAACCTGGTCTAGGTGAAGAAGGTAGGGGTGAGGCTCTGGACAAAGAGGGATCTTTAAATCCAGGTCCGAAGAGTGGGAGGAGTAGGTCAAGTGAAGTCCATACAGGAGAGATCCTCACATGCCTTGCATGTCTGAGGGTCTACAAGAAATTCCCAGTAACCAATAAAAGTTCTTGATTATGAACACTAGGCTCTGACCCTGAATAATATCAAAGGAAAAGGAGTTTGTTGGAAGCTCATTGATAGTTCATCAAAGCAAAGGAAGGCTGAGGAATCATGCAGAGACCAAAGGAAGCTGGACCGCCAAGAACACAGTCAAGTCTACCCCATAGGAAAGGCTCATTAGGACACCAACTCTGGTGTCACCGTCCCTGAGCACCTGACTGGCCCAGTCTGAGTCCTGTGATCTCATGTAAGGTGCCCAATGAGCAGCGAAAGGGAATATCTACATCCCTTTGGATGCAGATTCCCATTGGGGGACTTTCCCCAAATCAAAGTGAACTTCTCGGATCCTGGCAACCAATACATGACAAATGCCCACTACGTCTGTGTGGCTGAAGCATAGAGTATGGAAAGAGAACTAGAGAACTCCTCCTGTTGGCAACTGTAGTGGATACCAACAAGTCAAGGTCTTTTAAAAGCAGGGTAAGGAGTTTGGGCCTCATTCTCACAGTTATGGGAAACCATTAATGAATGTTCAGTGGGGACAGGGGTGGGGATGGTGGCAGTGATACTAGGAGAGCTCTTCCTGCTGGAGTATGGAGGACAGATAGGAGGGGAGAATGACTGGAGGCCATGGACACTTGGCAGGCAATTGCAATAATGCAGGGGGCAGGGTAGTAGTGGTCTGAGGTTGAGAATTGGTGGTGGATCTGGAGGGATGTCCAGGGATCTGATAGGCAGGTAGGAAATAAGATCATGAGAGATTGGGGGGGGGGCTTAAGAATGACTCCCTAGACTAATGGTTTAAATCATGGGGTGCTCTTTGACACACCCCATGGATATAGGGACTCCTGGAGAGAACAGCTTGGGGGACAACAGGGAAGGGCAGAGTTGGATGTTTTCGAGGCATCTGAAGGTCCTTTCCCAGCGGGTCTCATGGGAGAGGACTGGGCTGGAGAGGGCAAGCAGGTGTATGGGTTGCCAAGGAGATAAGATGACATGAGGAACAGGTTTAATGGTAGGAAGTGCATGGCACAAGCAGTTTCAGTCAAAATAAAACAAAACAAAACAACAACAACAACAACAACAAAAACGCAGGGAGAGTTGAATCGCCATGGATTCAGGAGGAAAAACAACAGGTGCTCATAGGTCTCCCACCCCTCCCCCATCCAAGGTGAACTTGGAGAGGACAGTGGTTGCAGGTGGTTGTAAGGTTGAGAAAGAATTTCTTCTTTATTAGGAGAGATCTGAGCAAATTTAAATATTGGCAGAAAAGCAGGGTCACCTACGTTTCTTTTATGAGTATGATGTGCTACATGTGTGTTTTATACATATTAACTCTTTTCATCTTCAAAATAAGTACATTATTAAGCTATTATTATCTCCATTTCACAGATGGGGATGCCAGGGAGAGGGAGGCTGGATGCCACCCCCAAGGTTACTACACCAGGTGGTCGGTCCATGGCTCTGAGATGGAGCATTTAAACACTGTGCTGGAAACACCCTATGAAGAAGAGAACAGTCCTGCAAGGATCACAGAATGGAGATTCTCAGGGTCTGGGGGGAGGGACCATCAGCGGGATGGGACCAGCATATGGCAGAAGGGATTACCTTGGACTGAAGGCCTCCCTTTCTGGGCATGATAAGGAAGAAAATAAGGGGCTGATTTCAATGCAAATGCAATGGCAAGTGTGATGATGGCTTCAGGTGCTCTCCAGCTGACAGCCTGTACTTTGTCTTTAAAGTAAAAGGTAAGAGCACGAATCCAGGGATGACTGCTGACCAGCAAAATCGAGGAAGACCATGGGCAATTTAGAGGCTCAGGTCTGGCTGGCTGATTACCCACAGAGGGTGACAATTCATATTTTGCCTTCCACTGCCTGTCGCCTCCATCAACAAATCCCCACATCCTTGATTCTTCAGGAGGCTTGGCTGGGGCACCAGGGGACAGCTTGGTTCTGAAGAGTCACCCCAGGATGCTGCCGAGATCCGTGGAGGCAGGAGGGTGGGAAGGAGAAGGGAGGGGCTTAGCCAGGAAGGACTGGCTGGGGTCGGTGCCTTCTCCTATGGTGAGGTCACACCCAGTGGGCGACAGAGGGTGAATTTCCCTTTGACTTTTAGGAGATTTAGGTGTTTCCTTTTCCTTTTAGGAGATTCGTGGTGAGTGTGTGAGCCTACTATCCCTGTCATGGGCATGCCTGTGGCCTCTTCCCTTTTCCTTCTGGGTGGACACCTCCTTTCGGTCCGTTTGCACCCGCAGAGGGGCTGGTGGCAAAGCCGCTGCCACCACCATGTCTTTTTAGGGCCCTGTTCCTGATGGCCCAGCATGCTGGAAGCCGACACCTCACTCGTGCTGCCCTAATTTATTCCACGCATCCTTCCGCTCCTCTTGCTATTTTTGAAAATCAAGGAAGGAGACCGGGGCGGTAAGGAATCTGTGCGGAGCCGGGCAAACCCAGCTGTATTTTGGATTTTTTGCCTGCTTAAAAAATATTTTTCATTGTTTTGAGTTTGATGAGAATGTGTTTTCCCATTAATTTTTTAAACCAAAATTGGATCCATATGTTTTCTGATTCATGTCTGCTCCACTCATCTTCCTGCTTTAACAGAGCATTTGATGTCCAAGAAAGCTCTTTATGGGCTCCCTCTCCCCCAGATTGGAGGGAAAAGGCGAGGAGTCATAGAAACGCTCATGACCATGAGATTTTGCCATCCATTTGGAATTGTGACCGCAAGTTTAAGCGGTCATCTTTGATTTTCTCAGAAAACAACTCTTTCCGGGGAAAAAGGTCTCTAGGACTCTTTTTGGTTTGGGGAGGCCGTTCTATGTCTTCCCACCCTAAGCACCCCTAAAGTCAAAGGTGAAACCTCTATGGGGCTCAAGGGAGGAGCCACTGTGTTTTCTGAGTGAGCTGTAGCAGCGGGAAGGAAAAAACTGTTCCTGGCCAGGCTCAGCTCTGCCCAGCGGCCGTGGCAGAGAATGGCAGAGAATGTCTGGAATGGTTGGTAGGAGGCTCTAGCGTCCTATCTGCATTCCCCCCAGACCTCTGTAGTGTCTGGGTAAGTCTGTTGTTCTGGGTCCTGAAAGGGAATCCAGAACATTGCTGAAACCCGAACGCCTCCAGCCCGAGGGACACTTCTGTACTTGGCTTATGGAGACAGGTGCCACCTCCCCACTCAGACCAGCCGGAAACCTGCAGACGACGACCCTGCAGACGGCTCCCTCCTTAATCGCACTCCCATCGTGCACGGCTCTGTTGCAGGCAAAGAAGCACTCTTCTTAAAATTTACAGACCACGAAATGGACTTCAGAAGTTGTTCTGAGTATCCTTGAACAGCTGTTTCTGTTTTGTTTTGTGTTTAGTCTTAATCTTCTGAGAACCTCGATTTCGTTATTTCTAGAGTTCGAATAATAATACGTCGCTCGATGTTGTTGAGGGGGTAGGTTTCGATAAACACGTTTCTGACCCCATAAATGCTGTGGCCAGTCATAGGATAACCACTGCACACCTCCAGACCCACTCCAGAGAACCCGGGGCTGGACAAATGATCGGGTCCCTGCCCCCGCCCTGTGCAAACTCTCACACAGCAAAAAGAATGTGAGCTTTCCAGGATCCCGAGGTTTCAGCAAGGTTTCCAAGCAGGAGGAGTCAGTTCCAGGATTTCCCTCAGCACCCTCTCTTCCCCCTCTCCATGGGCGTCAGTCTCTCCATTTGGTTGTTTGAATTTGGTAGCTGTCCAAGCAGAGACAGTTAAATCTCAAGACTGTCTGCAACTTCCCCATTGGTGTGATGCGTAAGTGCCTTGTTGATATTCACTTTGTAGCCTCTAGGATGGAAGAATTTGGTTCAACCGGGCAAAGGACCTTATGGTTTTGCATAACCTCTGCAGGTTTCCGACTGTCAGCAGTCACACAACCAGATCAAGGACTCAAGGTGTAGAAAAGTCCTTGAGAAGAAGCGAACCAGCCTCCCATATGGTTGGTCTCTCTTTCCCTCTCTCTCTGTCTCTGCCAGGAAGAAGTGTAGGACCAATTTATGCACAAATTGGTCACATTTTCACACATAGCTCCAATTATCTAAAAGGGGTTTAACATTATATTTATATTGATAAGCTTAACAATGTTGAACTGCGACTCTCAGCTGATCTGTTACAATTCACATCCAAAGAGACCAGAAGGAATAATTGGAAACCCTCCAGCATCTCAAGAAATAGAGGCAGCCTTGAAAAAGATGAAAACTGCTGCACAAGGTCTCGGTTTTGCTGAAATTACCACATAAATTCCAAATGAAGGATGGCCAAGAATATTCCAACAATTACAAATTCTCTCCTAAAGACAGAGGGAAGCTTCCAGGTTAGAGAGGGAGCAAAGACAGGAGCCATCATCAATGTGTGCAACAGAAAACAATTAATAGATTGCAACAATGTAGTATAGACTTAGCACCCAGGGAGACACTTGATAAAAAAAAAATACATTTTTTTTTAGTCTGCTGCAATTTCTTAGCAAAATAATAGAGTTCTAGGTGGAAATTTAACAACAAACAGTTCTGATATCTTGCACTTCGGATTCACCTGTCATTGCAAGAATCTTAACCACTGACAATAGGGTTAATTGCATTCAGCTCGGTTGCCCTCTCACAAATTATCCTTGGTGATCTGTGATGGCTCCTGTCCTCCCACCGTTAGCCACATGCCTTGGCTGAATGCTGGCTGGAAGAACAGGATGGGGACAGAGTTTAAAACAGTCCTAGGGACATGGATCTTTGCTCCCAACTCTGGCTGCCTCTCCATAGTGAGAAACAGCTAAAAGGGGTAAGTGAGCTCTTGATCTTTTGCATCAGTAATGCGAATTCATATGATTAAATATAGGACCTATTTGGACAATCATATGTAATTGGCTAAGGTGCTTCCCACCACAAATCATATCATTTGCTCCCACAGAGGGGGACCTAGAAAAGGTGCAATTGTGGGCATACCTGCTGCAGAATTTTAACTTCCCATAAAGGGCAGCTGGGTGTCTGTTGCGGACACAAGCTTCCAGCCACTACCTTCGTTAGTAGGCGGAGCAGAAGAGGTAGTTGAGCTGCCTGCCTCGCTTCAGCCACCAGTGGCTCTCAGGGAAAAGATGTGAATCTGTGCAAGAGGTTTCCCAAGGAAGCCAGGTCCGCACACTCCGAAAAGGGAAAAAACAGCCACGGTGGCACACAGAGTCGTTTTGAAGAACCGAATACCCATTTGTCATCTGCATTTGGTATTGAGACGTTTCATAAAAAGAGAAGGTTTGGGTTTGACTGTGTTGGATTTTTCAACTTGGATTTCCCAGATGATTAGAAGTGAAGACCCTATCCGAGCTGGCACAGTCAGCCCCACATCTGACACCTTGGGCACTAGGCCACCCCCATCCCCCCCATCACTGAAGGCAATTGCTCAGCTGGCAAAGGAGAGAAGAAGGCATTCCAAGTGGTAACGTGGCTGCCTGAGAGGGAGGCTCCCAGGCACCCTTGGACTTGAAGATATGTATGGTGGGGGGAGGTGAGAGGGTGGCAGGAGATTGCTTCCTCCTCATGCCAGCTCCTAGGAAGAGAGAGGCTGTGGACCTCAGGGAGGCCAAAGGGCACGGTGCCCCTCCGAGCGTGCTCGCTCTCCGAGACACTGCGGCAGGACCCGGCCTCCTGGCGGCCAACAGTCAGGGTAGCAGGAAGGCACGCTGGGTGTGGGCATGGCCTTGGCAACCATCCAGAGACTCCGCAGCAGAACACCAATGATGTTGCCCTCAGGAGCCTCTTAATCATCCGCCACCAACCTCATTAAGTGGTTGTGTGATTTTCTGTTAAATGTCTGTATCTTCTGTGCACTGTCCTCTCCATCAAGACAGAGATGTTGTCTATCTTGCTCTTTGCTGGACCTCAGACCTGGCACAGTTCCTGGAGCATAAAAGGCATGGAGAGAAACATTCACTGCACCCCTCCACACTTCCTAAGGAGGCTCATAATTCCAGGGAAGTAAATGGCATATCTGCCGGGTACAGAAAGTCATGGGTGTCCTAGGGCATCCACTCATCCGTCCAACTACCATTGGCCACACATCTGCCATCAGGGGCTGTGGATGTGGGAAGTGAGGCGGGCAGCCAGACCAGAGTGCCGGGCTCTCAGAGAGTCAGATGGGGACCAGACATACAAGTGACGCATGAGTCAGGGAATGAATAAATGAATGAATGAATGAATGAATGAATGAACTGGACAATTTCTGAGAGTCATTAGGTTCCGTATCACCAGGATGAAGTGTGCAGTGACTCGGGGTTGGGAGCAACGTGACCAAAGCCATCTCTGCAAAGGTGAAATTTGTGCTGAGGCCCTAATTAACGGAAAGGAACTTGTGAGTGAAGGACCCCAAAGCTTACGTGGCATAAGGGTCCCTGTCAGCTCTCCTCTGGATGCCCCATGTGGATGTCACTTATAGTCCACAGTAAGATTGTTCTGAGCCGTGGGACCCAGAGTGATCAGAGGCTACACCCTTGTGGCCAGAACACCTGAGTAAGGTGATGGGGGGGTATATGGGAAGGTAGTCAAGGGTCCGACTGCAGGTACCACAGGGCAAGTAGGGCTCTTTCCCTCCTCGATTATCAAAGACGATGGGGCCCAGCAGCAACCCCCCCCCCCCCCCCAGCCCCTGAGGAAGCTCAGGTAGATTAGGAGCACCTGTCACCACCTGACTCACAACTTCTGCAGACCCAGAGCCGGGAAGTGAGTCAGGCAAGCCAATCTGCGGTTCCTCACACAGAACATGATGCCACGCGCACGCCGGCCCTTAATTCTATTCCTCCTCCTATTTTCCTCTCAAATGTATGTTTTGTGTGGAGTTATCCGTCACCCGGGCGCTGTCAATGAGATGTGTCATTCCTCTGTGTGTGCGTTCTGATAAAATGGCCTTAATGCATATGCAAATCTGTCTTCTCAAGAAGGAAGTGTGTGGAAACACTCGCATTTGGCTGGAAGGCTTATACTGCGAAAATACCGACGAAGCATATGCGTTAATTTTACCTTAAATTGCAGACAGAAGCCACCCACCCCATCCTTGTCACACAGAACAGATAGTTCAGATCTCAGGCATCAAATTTTCCATGAGATCAGCGTCAAGTTACATGGTAGAAAGTGAGCTGGGTCTGGGGAATCGAGACAGGTGTTCTCAACTTTCTCCCTCTTTCCCTCCCAACCCTTCTTCCCTTGTTCCTTCCTTTCCTTCTTCCCTCCCTCCCTCCCCCCTCCTCCTTTTTTCCTCCTTTTCCATCTCCCTCTCCCTCCCTCCACTTCTTTTTCTCCTCCTCCTCCACCTCCTCCTCCTCCTCCTTCTTCTTCTTCTTCATTTTCTTTTTCCAGGTTACTTTTCTTAATTAAGAGTCATGTTGCAGAAAACTACACTCCTTCTCTCTGCTTTGTATTTTTTTCCCAGACAAAAAGAACATTAGAGCGAAACCAGAATGATCCTCAAGGCGATTCCGTGATCCCATACCAGGTTATATGAATAAAAACCATGATGGTGTGTCAGTAATTTCAAAGGCTGGGTCTGGAAATTACAAGTGTATTGGCCTTAGGCTTCTCTGGTTCCTGATGGTCCTACTAGGACCACGTCTTAGGAGACCAAATAGTGAATCATGCGTAGCTAGAGCTGTGGAATGCAAGAGACTTCTGAGGAAAGGAAGTTGAAACCTAAATCATCAAGGAAAAAAAGAGAGAGAAAAGAAAGAAAAGAACAAGCAGCCTCTCCCATCTCAGAGGACTCATCTTTGAATCTTCCAGGAATCACTCTTTCTTCAGGCTCATTTGACAAGAAAATTAAAAAAAAAAAAAAAGAAAAGAAAAGAAAAAAAGAAAGGTTACCCAAGACCCCTAGCATTTGTATATTTTAACTCTTAATTCCCATTGCAACCCTGTGAGATAAACACTCTGAATTATTGCTGGGAAAACTAAGGCTCAGAGAAGCGAAGTAACTTGCCCAAGGTGTCACAGCTTCTCCACAATGCGCAGGGATTTGAATCCAAGATGTCTAGTTCTGGGGTCCTTGCCCATGACTGCTCAATGCCGTGCAAAGACAAGAGAGGTGGGAAGATGAGGCATTTTCCAGGGATGACATAAGGTTCCAGCTGGCTGGGAGCGTGAAGAGAAATTGTGAGTGAGTAGAGGTGAGGCTGGAGAACGGAGTCATGCCCCAGAGCTTGAACTGGAGCCTGGGGCAATGAGGAAGCCAGCTTTCACCCAAAGGCCACAGGGCCTGTTGTTTTAGAGGATCATTCTAAATGGGAGATGAGAGGGGGGTAAGGTGGGGGATTGGGGGAGTCTCCTCTAAGGTAGAAGCAGTGGGCTACAAGGGGGGAACAGAGTGGTGCTGAACGATCCATAAATGAGAACCGTGTCTTTAATATTGAAGTGCTGTTGCCATCAATGTCTCATTCTGCATGCAGTTTATGTTTCAAAGCCCCCTTTTCTGTGATCTGCTTCATCTGAGCCTTCCAGTGAGCCTAGGAGGGCAGCACTCTTGTTTGATTCCCATGTCGTGGACCCCAGGAATCTGCAAAGCGTGAGCAGTCCAAGGGAGACCTCCTTCCCCAAGGCTCAGGGTCAACCGAACACCTGCCAAAGCCTCCGGAGGTTCCCATGGGAGCCTGGAGCAGACAGACCTCTGCTGCAGAGGGTCTGACCAGACCCCCCCAACCCCCCACCCCCAGACGACACCATCATCAGCGTCAACCCTGTCAACCCTGTGAGAGGCTGTAACCGAGCCTTCCAGACCTCGAAATCACACGCCGAACAACAATGTAAATGCTTTATACCTATTGACACATTTAATCCCTATAATAACCCTACAACAAAAGTCTTATTCTCTTCCCCCATTTCACGGAGAAGGAAACAGAGGCTCAGAGAGGTCAGGAAACTCACCCAAGGTCACACAGGTAGTGAGGAGCTAAGGCAGGACTGTGTTGCACACCTCACCCCACCCCTGAAGGAAGAGTCTGAGCCATGTCATTCCCTTCAGACGGCAGCCCTTGGAACAGCTGCCAAAAGGGAACCCCAGCAGGCCAGGCTTTTAAGGAACTCTTTACGGAGCAATTATTTCTTCCAAATATTGGAAGATAAAGGGATCAGTGCATGCTCGGGCATCACACTGATTTGCTCATAATAGATATCAGAGGTATTAAGTGCAGTTTATCCTGAGTGTAATTAGCGGATGCTTTTCAAAGTGATGATAATTGCAGACCATTGTTTCTACAGTAATTTACAGAAATAAGGAGCTCTTCCACTGCTCATCTCCTGGAAGGGAAGGGGAAAGAGCTCTTGTTCAAGAATTAGCTGATGTCTGCAGCCGAGCAATGCAAGAGTCACTTGTCACTTTTCCCAGCGGTCCCTCCCATCTGCAAAAATGACCACATACACTAATATCCTCAGGAGAAAAGCTTTTTGCCTACTCTCGTTGGGACACACATCCGATGGATAGACAACTCGCCAATCTGCTGTCCTTTTGGCTACAGGATGTTTATTATTTTAAAATTCCTATGGCTAGCCACCTCTGTTCTCTCTGCTAGAACTGGACAGGTTTTCCCTCTAAGGTGTTGAGTCGGTGACCTTCCCAAGACAAGCTGGCCACCTCTGGCCAAGCGTCACTTGGGCTGCAGCGAGGACAAGCATCGTCACCCCCTCCTGTAAAGGGTGACACTTCCGGCTGGAAGCCTAAAGTTCACAAGGAATAAAGGTCTCTTCTGGGGATCATAGCTTCAGAGTATCCAGTGTCACTCTGGGATCTGTGGCTATTGGAAACTCTCCTGGTCCTCTGCTGCCCTATCGCCCAAGCTAAAAGCATTGGCTTGCTCACAAGCCCAGGGACACACAGCTCATGAATGCCCATGCCGCTTCTCCATCTGAACCCTGCCCGTGAGAGGATTGGGGTTTTTGCTCCTGCAGTGATTTTTGTTGATTTAAAACATCATGCTATTTACCTGTCCTAGCTTTCTACCTCCAATCATCCTCTTGAGTAATTACATTTCTTAAGGCAGAGCTGTCTTTTGACATCTATCAAAACAAAGAAAGAAGAGGAGAAAGCTGCTAATAGAAATCCTTTTGTCGAAGCCAATCTCTGCAGGGACCTGGAGGCTTCCACGTGCGACTTCCGCGGCGGGAAACCAAACGGTCTGGGGCAACAGGAACATTCCGTCAGTGGCCAAGCCCAGCTCAACGGCATCTAAGCCGAAAGTGAGATTTATGTTAGAAAGAAAAGACTGAGGCTTAGGACGTCCAGGTCACCTTCGGTGAGGACATTTGGAAATGTCACAAAGTTCCAGCTCTTTCTACCGTCTCTGAGCTGTCCCTAGAAGAGGCGCGCGGTACCCCCACCCGGGGCTGGCCCTCCCCAGCCTGTGCCAGGACCCATGCGCAGTGCTCCCAGGCAGCTCCCAGGCAGGAGAAACGCTGCTGCTGAGGGCTCTTGCTCCCTTCCTCATTCCGAAGGGCTCGGGGGAGGGAGCCTCCATTAATTCACCTGTACTCATTGACTCCTCCCCCTCCCCCACCCTGGCAACACTGGGCACATTTCAAAAGACACTAAATTTGATAACTCACACTTATTACTCATTGCCCTCTCCACAATATTCTTGGCAGGGGTTGGAAACTGACATTTGCGGCAGAAAATAATGCATTGTCAAATAGGAAAACTGCAGGCTATAATTTTTAACACTTGTATCTGTTATTTTAAACATGAAACATTGCATCAGTTTGACATTAATTTATATAATGGGGACTGAAAAGGATAATGCCATCTTAGTGACCACCTCCGTTTAATTAACTGACAGTGAGAGCCCTCACCAAAAATACGGTATTACTCTACACAAAACAAAGGCTGTTTGTACACCTTCCATCATGCATTATTGAAATGCACCATGTCATTAGGGCGAATAATCAGGATCCTGGTGTAAAACCAGTCACTGATAAATGCAGACACAAAACTTTTATGAAAGTTTGTAAATACAGTATTGTATGGAAATTCTGATGCATATTGGCTTTCCTGAGCACTGTAAAGTGTTTTATTATGAAAAAAGTGGATAAGATACTTATCTTTTAAATTGGAGTTTAATATTTTATTAGTGCCAGGCACATAATTCTCATCAAATGGCAGGAAACTCTTTTTTGTATGGATATAAATGTCTAGAGTTTAATATTTCAAAGATAAGCACCTACCACTACATCGATCATTCAGCGAGCTTAATGGAATTTACTTTTTCTTAAATATTTATACTGTATATGTGTTTGCTAGTCAAGTGATTACAGAACTCGAAGGTGGAGGGCGAGACTGGTCACGTGGTTGAGAAGACAAGCTTCCCTGTGCGTTTTTGCCTTTTCGGGCCATAAGCCATTGACCTGGATGGGGAGAGAAGTCATTAATTCAGAACCGGGGGATCTACAAGGGGCTACGAGGAAGGTGTACTCTTCAGAACCAAACAGCCAGAAAGTTTCTCTGATCTAACCTGAGTTTCCAGACAACTCAGAAGAAATTAAGTTTAACAAATTAGACCAAAATGAGGGAGAGAAGAAGGCGCGCGGCCTTCAAAGGGAAATTGCATTGTGTCGAGAATCCCTCCCTTGGCCCGACTGGGTCCGGCAGTTTCCCAAGGACCCGGTGCACACTTCCCCAGCCCTGCAAACTCTTTCATCGGGCCTGAGAAATGCTTTCTGATCCATGCTGATACAATTACCAAGCCTTTATTGGCAATTTAGACCTGCTTTTAGGGACATTTTAGAGCAAATGATGTTTTCTTGATATTTTAAAAAAAGCAGTGCTATTCCTTATACCTTTGGGATAAGGTAGAAACCAAGTTACAGGCTCATTAGGAGGCTGATTGCTACAATGCGGTTTTTTTTGTTGTTGATGCTGTCGGGAACTGAGCCACCGAAACCCAAGGTGTGGGCCAGGTGATTGTCCTCTCTCAATCAAAAAGTATTTGGATTTTGTATTTTTGGGTGAAATAGAAGTGGGATTTATTGCTACTATGCTTAGAAAGGTCTTAAAATCCTCCCATCAGTCGAAAGGATATTAAAATGGGCTCAATAAATTTTTTAATATGCACATATGCCAAGGAGAGGTGGGAGGAGGGTTCTTTGTTCCCTCAGCAGGATAGATGTCCAGTTTATGAGACAACGGTGTTGCCTTCCCTGACGGTGTTTAGACCGGTATTCGCCAAGGAGTGGTGATATTGACAGTAAATAAAACTGGCTGTCCTTAAGGGCTCTCTGACAGGGATTTAAATAGAGTGACATTGAAAGCCACACAATGAAATTAGTGAGGGCCCAGAAACCGGACGTTTCCTGTTCAACCCAGGGAGCGCTCTGGACCCGCGGTACCCTGGTAGGATTTAGCGGGCGGGATTTAATTCAGACACGGCTTCGGCAAACCACATCCAAAAAGGTGACCATCTCCTGCCCCATTGTCTGCAGCCAGGAAAGAGGAGGGGACAAGGCGGAGTGGCCTGCTGGGGACAGGGGGACCTTGGCTTCCCCTCCTACTTTACACACCCTGGGGAGGGGTGGGGGGGGGGGACGACAGGGAAGAACCCCTGCTAGGCACACTGTCTTGCGATAAATAAAAGCTGATAATTTAAAATATCTTAATTGGAGACGAGAGAACTTGGGTGTGGTAAATAAAACCTGTTAATTAAAAAACTTATTCAGGGGACGTCTGGGTGGCTCAGTTGGTTGGATGACTGCCTTCGGCTCAGGTCATGATCCCGGGGTCCCATGATCGAGTCCCACATCGGGCTCCAAGCTCCATGGGGAGTCTGCTTTTCCCTCTGACCTTCTCCTCGCTCATGCTCTCTCTCACTGTCTCTCTCTCAAATAAATAAATAAAATCTTTAAAAACAAACAAACAAACAAACAAAAAACTTATTCAGGGTGCCTGGGTGGCTCAGTGGGTTAAGCCTCTGCCTTTGGCTCAGGTCATGATCTCAGGGTCCTGGGATTGATCCCCACATCGGGCTCTCTGCTCAGCAGGGACCCTGCTTCCCCCTCTCTCTCTGCCTGCCTCTCAGCCTACTTGTGATCTCTCTCTGTCAAATAAATAAATAAAAATCTTTTAAAACAAAGAAAAAAAAACTTATTCTTTCCAGAAAACAGTGATCCCCAGACCCCGGTTGTCGCAGGCTGGTGCCAAATGTGTGTTTTCCACACGTAGCAACAGGGTTCAAGGCCGTCCAGAGCAGGGCCCCGCACCTCAGCCTTCTGGGAGCGTCACCCCCACATCAGATGAGGTCTACACCCCTCACAGTTGTCTGCGCTCTGGCCCCTGCCTTCCTCCCGACCTCGCCCTGCAGGGGCTCCCCTGGGCCTCCGTGCCCAGAGCCACTGGCGCCCACCGCCCAGCTTGTGTGCTAGTTCTTTCCTCTGCCTGGAGGGCCCTCCCCTGTTCCTGCGTGGCCACACCTCCATCACTCGGTTGCCACTTTTGAAGGGTCACCTCCTAAGGGAGGCTGTCCCCGACTGCAACATCTCACGTGACACCTCTACCTCCTTCCCTCTCTCCTTTCGTTCGTGCCTCTTTTTGCTATCTAAAATGATCTTTATTTGCCTGTTTCTGGGTGGTCTGTCACCCTGGCTGAGCTTAGGATCCAAAAGAACCACAGCTTTGTCTTGTCTGCGGTAGCCCTGGCTCTTAGCCTCACAAAGGTATGCAGTAGGTGCTTAATTCATCCTTGATGAGAGACCGGAGATGGGAAAATACGTTTTCCCTGGAGAGAAGCAGTCTTGTGCTCTGATGGGGAACCTGCAGGCCACGTAGCTCAAAGCCGCATGCAGTGTGAAAACGGGCCAGCAGGGGGCACCGAGGAGGCGGGCGCTAGGGAGAACCGGCCCCGAGGTGGTACAGGCTGGACCTGAGACCTGGCCATGCTCCCAAATGGAGCACATGACCGCTCTACCTCCAATCTCTCCATCAGTGAGCACCTCAAGGCCCCCAGTGTTCTGGGTTCTAAGCTAGAAGTGAAGACTAGCAGGTGCTAGGGTTCTAGCAGCGGGCCTGGACCACCTGGAGAAGTCCAGTTTTAGGTGGGACCAAGGCCCTGGAAGGCAAAGTGCATTCAGATCCAGCTGTCCTACCAGCGTGGCCCAGGGAGCCTCTGACTCAGACCCCAGGGCTGAGAAGGACTCTCCGGGCACTAGACCTGGGCACTGGTGGGGTAGTGAGTCATTGCAGAAGCAGAGCAAAGTTTGGGATAGGCAGGAGCAGGTCCAGAGCTGGACCGGCCCATGCAGGCTTCAAGAGCATCCCATTGCGAGTGGCCAAGATCTGCACGAGTGGACCAAGATGTCCTCAGATGGGGCCCTCAGCTCTGGCTGGTGGGCATTGCAGGGAGCCCTGGACAGCAGAGACTGTGTGGTGGGGGGGGGGGGGTGAGCAAGGACAGGACGCCGGCAGGTGAGGTGGACACATTGCCTGCACTGCCCGGGAAATGTCCTCGCGAGAAATGGGGTGACTCTGTTCCCTGCTGCCTTCTCTCTTACACATTCAGAAGCCAGTTTAGGTGGTTACCACCGTAAGGGAATGTTACTGCCAAGAGAGACAGAGTCAACCCATGTGGGTCTTGGGATGGGGCAAAATTTCTCCCAGGTGCCACGGGCACAGCAGTAGTATCTTAACTAGTTGCCCCCCCCCAACAGGGAGCCCAAGGCCACGCCCTCACAGCAGGTGAGCTGAGTACTTGTTTGGGGACTACTTGATTCCTTCCTTTGTGCCCCTCTCTGTAGAGATACCCGCCCACAAAGCCCACTGGCTGGACACCCTTCTTTCACAGTTCACAGCAGTGCTGGGGTGCACCTGCCTGGGACTGGGCCGGGAGAGTGCCCAAGGGGATGCCCCCCAGCAACGGTTTACCTATTGTCCCCTCAGCATCTCTGTACCCACTGTGGCTCCTTGCACTAAAGTCAGATGAGGAAGGCACTCGAGGGCTCCAAAACCCTTGTTGCCGTGGGATCTGGGACCCTTCCCGCAGCCCTCAGTCCACTTGCACCTGGCCTGGCCAGCGGGCATATTCAGTTCATGTCCAACAGGGAGACCTGCCTTCCTGAGAACAAAGATGGGACCCCTGAGGGCCTTATACACTGAAAGGGAACTCCCTGGTGAGATCCCTCCACCTGGAGATCAGCTCCAGGCAGACAAAAAGGAGACGCTTTAAATAAGGTCTGCTTCCCAAGTAGCTGCGAGCGTGAGGAGAGAGGACTGTGTCCAGCACAGAGCAGAAGCAGGGCTCCTCCAGTGAGAGCAAGGGAGGGCACAAGAAATCTCTAGACCCAGGAGCAAATACTGTGCTTTTTCAAAGATGTTTCCGTACATCCAATCGCATGGAAGCACATTCTTCTTCCTCCTCTTCTTTTCTCATTTCTAGGTCACATTTATGATTTGTGTACATGTAGGGTATAGGAGGGTATGAGGGATACGAATTTCTCTTTGTGTGTCTAAATTCTCATAGTCCTCATACGGCTTCCCCCAAGTGAGAATTCTCATCCCCACATTTCAGTAAAAACACAAATAAATAAAATTTTTTAAAAAGTATGAAGATGGTGCAATGAGACCTCTGGGTCAGGCAGAGCCTGCAAAGTTTGAGCCGGTGAACAGACAAATCCAAGGGAGTGATAATCGCAAGACCATGCTGGATCCCGCTTAGCATGAGGGAATCATTTGGGGAGAGAGATTCAATTTCATAAAAATGATTTTCAAGAGCTGTTTTGTGAGTAGTAGAATGTTGGGTATCTTTTTTTTTTTTCCCTTTCACCAAAATGAATAAAAACTTTATGTTCAGTGAAGTACTTAGGTATTGGTTTTGTTAATTTCTTAAAACAAATTGGCTCCCCAGTAAATCCCAAACTTGGACAGCCACATTAAGCTAGCAGTGGGGAGGCAATCTGAGCATGATTATCCTGCAAGAGAATTCCCAGAATTTCATCCAAACTGTGATTTGTTCTGTTATAAAAGGCCTATAAAACCCAGTATAGAAATTCCTGCAGGAAGCTCGAGTGTTTAACTATCTGCAATTACTCTCTCATGATTAAAGAAAGATATGAAGGACAGGACATTAGTGCATAACAGAAAGTGCGAGGTGTAGTGTGGGCGATAAATCATGGGCCGGTGACACAGGCGGACCTTGAGGCTCATTCACAAATCAGCACTGGGCTCAGGGATGCTCTTGACGGGCTGGTCCGTGAAAGAGCCTGGGAGGGGCATAGCACGCCCTCCCCCCCAACCCAGGCTGGTGGGAAGTCCCCTGTGGAAACTTCTGGGGAGGGAGTACCACAGGGGGGCTCCTTTGGGAATGGTCTTTTTGCTCTCTGTCACAGCATTGCTCCCTGACCGCCGACTGGCTTCCTTCAGAGCCACAGGGCTGTATCCCTCCCACACGCCCACAGTGCTCCCCAGACTCTCACCCTCAGTACGTGGGCTGCTGGTTTGGCCTATCAGGGCCCAGAGATGGCCTTTCTGGGCTGTTTTGGACTCAACCTGTTCGCTATGATGGCATCTAAGGAGAATACCTTGGAGTTTCCCCAGCTGTCCCACCTCACACAGGTGAGGATGCTGAGGTCCCATCTGACCTGGAGACCAGCCCTAGGAGGAAACCTGCCCTCCTCATTCTGTGCCTCCATCAGACTTGGGAAAGCCCCCATCATCTACAGAGTCCCCAACTGGGCTGCAGGGGACTTCCTTCCTCCCTGGACTCTCCCCACCCACCTTGCACACTCCCCACCCTGCTTCCCGGAGGGTCTCCTTTCACTTCGTGGCAAGAAGGGGCTTCTGAGAGTGAGCCTGACTGACCGTCTGCAGGGACCCCTGGGGACAGCAGGTTTGTGGAGGTGTGGCCCATCCCTCAGTGGCTGCGTCATGGCCTTTGCCCCCCAGGACCCTCGGGCAGCCCTTCCTCCAAGATCCCAGCTTGTGGGAACAGTCACAGACCCCAAACAGTCAACTCTTCTCATGTTCCCTCCCACCGCAAGGGTGCAGGGGTCCTCCTGCCCTTCAGGAGGGATCCCAGGGCCTGGGTTCCCCCATCATCTCCAGTGAACTCTTCCAACACCCTGGTAGCTAGTCCCCCAGATTCAACTAGTACTTGGGCTGGTAACAGGTATAATGCAGAGCTCCTGGGGACGAGCGCTGTTGGCTCCCCTCCCATTTCTTGCACTCAGTGCCCGGCATGTAGAGAATAGGCTGGGGGCAGACAAATGAGTGTCCTTAAAGGACAGTTGCTGAGCTTGCCTGCCCTTCCCCCTGGAGACCATATGTTGACTGTCTTGGTTCATTCACTCCCCTTCCTTCCCACTGGACTTCAGAGAAGAGCAGGGCTGAGAGTCGATACCCCTCCAGGAGCCCCCGCCTGCCTCACCTAGAAGCTGGTGGAGAGCACCAGCTACCTGGGACTACCTGACCACAGAGGGGTCACAATGATGCTGGCACCTGGTGTCCACACCAGCCAGCTGGGGCCAGCACTTTGGACAGGTGTATTAGCTTGTGTGAGCATGCGCTCTTGCTCTGTCTCGCTGCATTCCACTAGCTCCCTCCCTCCTTTCTGCGCATGCTCTCTCTCTCTCTCTCTCCCCACCACCCATCCTCTCAGAACTTGAAACAATATGTTCAGGGGTCAAAGTGGAGGATAAGGGGGACCACGGAGACACACATAGCACAGACTCGCGTATGCCCCGGAATGCCTGTGTAGGTCAGGGATGACAAATGGCAGAGCCCCGAAGGTGTGCAATCCATTTATTGATTTCCAGCCGTCCCTCCCTCTTGCTCTGTGGGCCACTAGGGAGGGAGAGTCACAGAGTCTTAGGGCTGAGATTGCACAGGAAGGGCACGAGTTTCCTATTGGCCAGACATCTGAAGCTGCTTGGCCAAAATATGGAGCCCATTACAAGGAAATGTGGTTCGTGTTTCCGATGGAGACAAATAACCCTGCTCGGGCCGATGGCCTGGGTCTCTGTCATCGCTGGAACAGGCCAACAGCAGCGGTCATCCCTTCTTGCTGGCCAGCTGAGGCACCGGGGTGAGGGTCATGGAATGATAGAAAAAGGGAGGATAATAATATTTAACAAGGACTGAGGATTTGTGTATGCTGGGGACATTTTTCTCAATTCCCATTTACTAACTTACTTAATCCCTGCAACTCCTATGCAAAATGAAGTTTGTGCTTCAGGGCCCAAATCTGTCATTAACTTGCTGTGCGGCTTCCAGAGGTCACAGAAACCCCTTTACACCTGTTTTCTCATCTGAAAGGCGTGGTCACTTCCTATTCCCCCCACCCACCCAATTTGTCCTAAGAAAAGAAATATAACCTCTTTACAAATGCATATCTTCCTGAGCCTAGATGTTCCATTCTTCCCCAAAACATCTCCACTAAGGATATGGGAAAACTAGTCCCAGAAACAAAAGAGAAGAGAATGGAAGGCTGAGATTTTAAATTGGGGGATGGGGTACAGGGAGGGGGCTGCAAATTTTTTCATAAAAGGCCAAATTGTATGAATATGGACCGGAAGCAGCCAGAGAAAGTAGTTAAAGGAGTGGATGTGGCTATGTCCCCCTATAGGACACGCGTCAGTCTGGCCACGGGCTGGGTTTGGCTCACACGCTTCTCCTGGCTTCAACCCACAGGGCCCCTTCGCCCACCCTGTTCAAGGTCAATCAACCCTAAAATGAGGAGTTCTTAGGAAGTAGTGCCGAGAGGCAGAAATCAAAGAAGACTACCTCCTCTCCTCTCCCTCCTTACCCCAAGGATGTATAAACGAAATGCAGGGACTCCGTGGATCAAGACCTCCGAGCTCCGAAGAAAGGACGATCTCTAATTTAGCGAAGTGGATGAGCCTGGGGTTTTAATCTTACACACAGAGAGTTCATGAATGTAAGACTCTGGCACAGTTTGCCGAATTATAATTGGCAAAAGAAACGGCAAAAATAGATTAATGCGCCCATGAGTGATCAATTTCCTTCGAAGGACCACGGAGGATTCGTCCGCACGTTTTCCTTCCTTCTGACACTCTCAAAGCCTCTACCGAGGACGCTGGAATTCCTTGCACACGGGGGTGACGGTACCATGTTTCCAAGTTATTCGGAACCCGATTGGCCGTGTTCCTGCAATACATTTTCCTAACCTCAAGATAAAGATCCATGCATCTCTTTACCCTTTAAACAAAAAAGCCATTGTAATAGCATGTAGTCTGAGCCATGGTCTGAATACCAACACTCACACCTGCACAGCTAAACTGTTTAAGTATGGAAGAAGTAGTGTCTAATAGCATCAGGAAATTGAAATTTAAAAATTTTTCTCACTCACTTATTTGATGAGAACGGGGTATGCTGACAGGTGAAGCAGAAAGCCATTTTTCAAGTTAAATGCCAAGTGGTTATATAGCATAATATTCAGTCAAAATTAACCACCTCACTGCCGCACTGACACCCAGCGTATTTAATGCCAACGGCTCCTGCAAAGAAAACGCCATACCCTTGGGAGTGCCTACAGAAGGGGGAAAGGAACTGTTACTAATACTTCAATTATTCAGTCAGCGCCCCGACTCTCTGAGTGGGAAAAATGGACTGGCAGGCCGCACGGACTCTTGCAGACTCCACACGGAGCTGAAATCGCTCCGTCTTCCAGGCCCTCTGGGTCTTCTAAGCCAAACCCCCAAAATTTCTGGATTTGCATGGGCCTTGGGCAGATTCCCTACAAGCAAATCCTTTCTATAAAAGCAAGTGGATGCCTGCCGGCAGGCGGAGGTGCCAGGAATTTGGGGGAGAGGCTGTTTTTCTGCGCCGGTTTCCTACTGAATGTAAAGTAAGATTTAGAGGGTGAGCGTGCACGTGACCCAGGGCGGTGGGTGGGCGTGCCTGAGCAGTAGACAATAGGGAGTCATCCTTGGGGGGATTTGGATTCCGTACAGGAGCCTGGGAACACCCCCCTCCGGGGGCAGGCAGGAGGGCAAGGACGCCCCCCCCCCCCCCCCCCCCCCCCCCCGGCCATTGCAAATTCTAGCCACTCTCTTCCTGGACTGATTTCATGAGTGAATATGCTCTCGTGTTCTAATGCTCCAGATAATGGGTGAGGATGTGTACCCCCTCAAATCCCAACCACAAACAAACACAGACTGTGGGATCCACTCAATGCTTCAAATCCTCTGTGACTGAGGTACTGAAGGGGCCTCTCCTTCCCTCCTGCAAAGGTGGGGACATTCATCTGCAAAGTGCAATGGTCCATGGTGGCTCTTGGGCATCCCAGGACCTGCCAAGAACAAGGGGATACTAACAAGGTTAGATCCCAGCTCATTAGGTGTTGATCAAACCTTTCTGCCAGAAGGATGAACTTGAAACGTTTCGTTTCTCCAGCCTTCCCTTGGCCTCCCACAGAAGCACTCTGAAAGACTAGAGGGAGAGGTTGGCGGGGGTCCCTGGGGACCCCAGAAGCAGGTCCAGAAAGGGATATGAGTTTCTTGAGGGTGTGGCACTTGCTAGCCAATGGGCCAGCCCTTGTTTCCTGGTCTCATCGGATTCTTTAAAAAACATAACCCACAGTAAGTATAATTTTTACAAAACGAAAGCAAAGTAAGGAAAAAATGTGGAGTTTTTTTCTGTTACTGTTTATTCTCAAGAACTTGGAGAATACAGAAAAATTAAAGTACATTTAAAAAAAAGACACCGCTTCTAATTTTACCATCTACCAGCATAGGATTAACCCATAGGTTTATTTCTCTCAGTCTTGCGTGTGTGTGTGTGTGAGAGAGAGAGAGAGAGGCAGAGAGAGAAAATGTGTATTTGGGGAGTGACAGTCTTTGTCAGTGAATTTCAAATGACAGACAAATATATGTCAGTAAACTACTGGCAGGCATCTTAAAATCCACCCCATGTCCTGATTTATTTAGCCGATCTATTAGTGTTGACTATTCAGGTTTTGAATTCTATACTTGTCACTCTTGTTACCGCAGCGTTGAGCATCTCTGTGCATAATGTGTTACCAGCCACTCTGACCATTTGTCCGGGGGAGAATTTCTCCATGTGAGATGACCAGGGCACAGGGAAAGGCCTGGGCTCATCTCCCTGCCCGGGATGGGCCCCCTGGGCCCAAACAGGGCTCCTCCCTCTGAGGAGCTCAAGGCCACCTCTCTGGCCTCATCCAAAGCATCTCCCCTGACTCAGGACCCTTTTGAGCTACCCCAAGGTGTTCCCAACCTTAACCTTGACACTATGGAGATTTGGGGCCAGACAGTTCTCTTGTTGTGGGGCTGTGCCGGCTGCTGCAAGGGGTCAAGCAGCACTTCTGGCCTCTACCCCCTAGAGGCCGGCAGCTCCTTCTCATGGGGACAACCAAACATGGTTCCAGAAATTGTGAAAGACTTCAGAGGGCGGAACGCCCCCTGGCCGATAACGGCTGAGCTAGACCACGGTCTGGGCAACTTCGTCCTGTGGATGAGTAGCCAACTGAGTGGTGGGAGAAAAATCTAATTCCAAGAAAAGCAACACAAACAAACAAACAAACAAAACAGCAAATTCTTCCCAAAGGAAGCCCTGTGGGTAGACATACAGATCCACATGGATACCAAAGAACCACTCCTCTAGAAAACGAGCCCCTCCTCCTTGCTCACACATGGTATACACATCTCTATGCTGCTTAATTATCGCTGTGTACATGTGTTATTTGATTACCAGGTTTTTCTCCTCGGTTAGACCCCTGAGTCTCTTGGGGCAGCGTGTTTTGTTTTTCTTTTTTTTCCATTTTTGGGTCTTTGGCATAGAGCGGCGTTAGCACAGGCTGGATTAGGAATGAAGGCATGAGTGAATTTAAAACAAGATGAAGACACAGGCATGTAACACGTGTGTGCGCATGCACACTTACACACACACACACACACACACACACACCTACATCCCCAGTAGTGGTGGGGCGAAGCCACGTCAACCTTCTACCAATGCATCTATTGTTCATGACTCCACAGTGACTTCGGAGAGTAAAGTTCCTCTGTGTAAGCCCTGAAAATTCCTAAACGTGCATAGAATAGCATTTGGGGAGTCAGGAGCAATGCATTTTCCTGTGAGCGAGGACCCCTACTTTTAAATAAGGGTACTTAGGGCTGTCAAAGGAGAGGGAAACTTTCTCTGTGGCTTTAAGAGACAATTTACTGCATCATTAACGCATGTCGTTTAATGGAAAGTCCTGTTATTTTTGGAGGAAGAAATGCATATTCCATACTAAATATAATAACAGCATAAACCTTTAATAAATAATTGTAACAGTTTATAAATATTTAAATAGTAAATCTAAAAGTCCTGAGGGACTGGAGAAAGCAAGGAGGGAAGATCTGACTTGTAAAGCACTAAAAATAGGTCCTGACACATAAGCTTTTCGACTCTTTTTGCAGGGGGAAGAATGTATATTGGGACTTTTTTGCAAAGATAATGTTAGAGCAAAGTGACCATTCCATGGTTATTAAGTAAAAGAACTCTTGCAGGTGAAATTAACCAATAACCTCAACCAAAGAGGGGCACCTGGGTGGCTCAGTGGGTTAAGCCTCTGTCTTCATCTCAGGTTGTGATCTCAGAGTTCTGGGATCGAGCCCTGCATCCGGCTCTGCTACCCCCTCTCTTTGCCTGCCTCTCTGCCTACTTGTGATCCCTCTCTCTCTGTCAAACAAATAAATTTAAAAAAAAAAAAAACCCACCTCAACAAAAGAGACAGGAACCCCCACACCTTCCATTTTCTGACACTCGCTTTGGGTGCAGACATCTGGAAGAGCCATACTCAGCACTGGGTGGGCAGAGACCATCCACGCCAGAGCATGAAGACCTGACCCACTCGTGGACCTGCCAGGAAAGTCAGGCCATTCGTTCCTGAGAACTACTGTGTGCCAGAGCTGGGGAAGCGTTTCAAGAGGATCGCTCCACTGATACTCCTCAGCTTTTATGATTTCAGAATTATTATCATCCCTTGGATTACAGATGAGACCACAGAGGTCAAGAAATGCTGCCCCAGGCCCCCTGCACTCCCCTGCGGTGGAGCTGGGATTTGAGCACAACTTGACAGAAGCTCTCCCAGGCAAGGAATGCTTTTTACCTCACATTGACCCCAATGTCAGAGCATCTATACCTCAGTGTCTTGGGTGGGCACAAAGCTCATGCTTGTATCCAGCTAGATGCTATAGTGGTTATGATGTTGTTGCCCTCCCACTACCCATTCTATTCACAACATTTGTATTTTAGCCCATTATACACATCTCCTAATTCTGGCCAATGAGCGGAATCCATCATGGACAGCAGTGATTTGGGGAAATTGTCCTCTCTCCCCAGAGAGAGCCACAAGAGATGGTTCTTTCCTGTTCCTCTGGATTGGCATGTCTGGAACTGCAACGGGCACCTCTGGTACAAGGGGAAGTGACTGTGGGGTGTAGGGGATGATGAGGACAGGAGAAAAGAGCGATGAACACCCTCTCCAGGGGACACATGACATCTGGCTGTGAGATAATCATAATCTACTTCCTTATTTAGGCAGCTGGAGTTAGCTTTGCCATTTCATAAGCCTGAAGGAAAGCTTTCCCAAGAGTGCCTAGCTCCCTCTTGGCCTTTCATGGGACAGAACTTACCTAAACATCTCATGCATCTTTCTATGCCCAACATCATAAAGCATTAGATTCTGTTAGTGTTTATCACTGAAGTTAAAATCTCCACAATGCATTACCTCTGTTAGAACGTGACGCATGGGTTGATTGTCTAGAATTGGCAGATAGAGCTTGTTTTCAGGTGGTATTTGCATGGTTCCTTCCCATTCCCCCGAATCTTCGGCTCCAGAAATAGTCTTCTCTCCAATCGCTGTTTCTGGGCCTAGAGGAGCTGGGGTTCCTTCTGCTCACTCCTGTTTGAGTGTGAGCTGGCACTCCTCACTTGCCTTTGTCTGGGAAGTGTTGAGCTGAGCAAACCCATAGGCTGGAAAGCAGGGCTAACACTCATGGAGGACTCCATCCCTAGGGTCACGCGTGAAACTCAAGGATGATGCCTACTCTATTGTCAAGCTCCAATCATATCCCAAGTTCCATTTCCTAAAATACCATTTTTCTTAAGTGGTTCCCCGTCACCTGAGTGACACTGGAGTCTCATGATATGTCATTTAAAGGTTTTTGTTGCCTGTTTGCAGCTCCTGGCTCTATAAGACTTCCCACCCCTTCTGCCTACAACTTGAGCCAGGATATTCACCAGCTCTCCCAGATAGATCTTATGTGGTTCTGCTTTTTCAGACTGTCCTCACGTCTACCCAACTGTTTGAACTCCGCCCCCCCCATCAGGTCTTGCATGCATCAGTATTCCATCCCATAGGGGATCTCCATGATCACCTCGTCTTTGATGAGGTTCCCTTTCGGATCTCCCGGGGCACTTGCCAGCTGTTTACACCTGCTCCTGTGGGTCGTCAGTTGCATCCATGTGTGGGGCTTGGTTTCTTTCCCCAGCTGGATCCTGAGCTCCGGGGGAGAAGGGGGCAGGTTTCTGCAACACTCCCCGCAGAGACATGCCTGGAGGGTAGTGTCCCAAAAGACACACTGACAGGTGCTGTCATCATCCCACGATGCACCAGGAGCATTCTGTCAGCAATCCCACCTGAGCAGCCTCGGGGACCCAGGCTCACCCAGGACTTCACCCAGCCCAGGGACATTCCAGCGCAGAGCCTGTGACTGGCGACATGTGTTGTGGTGGGTGATAAGAGAATAGATATCCCCCCACCAGGTGTATTCTAGCAAGTCTGAGAATCATCATCTATCAGACCCAGAAGGATCTAAGGGATTATCTAACTTCAGTCTTTCAGTTTATAGGCAAGTAAACTAAGGTCCAGAAGGATATGATTTCCCCAAAGTCACGCTGCTAATTAATGGAAGAGTCTAGACCAGAATCCAGCTCCCCTGACCCATGGCAGATGGTTCCTTCTGTTGCCATGTCTGTCTCCTTTGATTGATAATCAGTTTCAATCCAGTTATGCCCAATTAGGAGTTTTTCAAAACAGATCCTTTGAGTTTTTCATAGGTATGACATGAAGACAGGGTTCTGTGGTCAGATAAGTTGGAAAAATGATGAACCAAAAATTAAATTGATTTATTGATTCAGAGCATCTCAGAGCTCTTGGTATGTTAATCTAGGAGGGCACTATTGTGTGTAGCATTTCCCAAATTTAATTGATCATGGAGTTCTTTGTCATCTATCTCTCCAACGGAATGTCTTGAAGCATAAATGCACAGGGGCAGCCACATAACTAGGAAAATGGTGCCAGTTGACATTTTCAATGAACGAAGGCTCATCCTTTCCCTTTTGAAAGGCTGGCATCCACATGACTGTAACCATTTGCAGGCCAGTGACATGTCCCTGCCACCACCAGGAAGCAATCTGGGCTTGTCTGCTTGGACAGCTCTAGGTTTTCACTCCTTGAGAATAGGGGATTAGGGAGTTTCCACTCCCTGAGAATGTATGCAAGGGGTGTTTTCAGTTCTGTGAAATTTTTAATGAAAATTTAATTTTTAGAAGTTAGTATTTAAATCTTAAACAGCATCCATTTCTAATTACCTCTAATGTGCCACAGCCAAAAGGCCGTTTGAACACATGGGTGTGCATCTCACCAGTTAAAGACAGGCCCCTTCTAAGACAGCTGACAGGTCCCTCCAGAGCCATTGGAGATAGAATGACACAAAGGGGATCTCGGTTGTGCAATGGACCCATCAGTGAAACTCCCTGGTTGGCTATGGCTCAAGTCAGCTTAAGAAAAGGCATTATCATTACTGCATCTTACCGCATATTTCCAATTGAGTTATCACAAGGGTATTACAGAAAAAAAAATTGTAGGAGTTGGCAGTCACTCAGTAAATAAAATCACCACTTTAATTGCTCTAGTGTAACAGGTCGATAATTATCAAGAAAGGTTTTGATATATTTTTTAATTAAATGGTGACTCTGTTGATCGATTTCACTGATAATCAAGCCATCCCCTCCTCTTTTCCCACCCTCCAAAACAGTTTGCTTCCTGAATAGGACCAGTGAGGTGGCACAAGGGTAGGGACCTAACTAAAAGGCTATGTAGCCTTTGGCAAGTGACTTCCCCTCTCTGCACCCCAGATTTCCAGTCTGTAAGGGGAGGGGAAGGAGCAAGTACTTTCCAGAGCCCCGCCCCACTGTAGGATGCTGTGATAGGAATGTACAAACTTATTTTCCTAGATGATCTTTTTATAGCCATAGAAATTTTTCTTCCATCTTGAATTTCCAGGAGACCTACAGGTGTCCGTGCTTATCATGGGCCAGCATACAATCCTCCAAAGAGCACCAGCTGTCTGCCTTCTCCCCATATCTGGTTGGGGGATGCTCCCTTTGCTAAGCCTGATTCCTGGTTTGCAAAGTGGGATGCTGGTTTCTGACCAACTTATAAAATCCTTCCATCCCTACTCATGGAGGTGGGACACCTGCATGCTAGGAGCACATTGGGGGGAGTCCAAAGCCCCTTCTGCCTTCCTCAGCCTCGCTCCATGGGATCCCTTGAAGGCAACATGGTGGTGGTGTCTGGAAGTGAAACAGAAGCCTGCCTAGGCTACCACCTGGCTCTAGGGCTTACCAGTTCCACGACGGAGGTGTGCGTGGCAAGGACCCATTTTACAGGTGGGAAGGTTAAGGTCCCAAGAGGTTAACAGCGGTATATTCCTTGCACGGTGTCTCGAGAACAAATGATTACAAGTGCTCCAAGCAGGGCTTGGTGTGTGATAAGCCCGCATTACATCTTACCCGTGCTTGTTGCTGTCTCTACTCTGCCCCACGGTGACTTCCGTAAAATCATCTGTTCCAACCAGTGAATCCATCAATGGGACTAGTGACTTCGGGACAGTCCCGGGACTACTTCGCTCTTACTCTCCCCTCCAGGGTCTCCCACCTCCCGAAGCCTATACCCACATGCATGGGCTTCCCCTCTGTCTTCCAGTCCACACCCCCCACCTGTGCCAGCTTGGCCTTCCCCCCACTTCCAGGGGGAAAAAAAAAAACATTTCCCTCCCTCTTGCTAATTTTGCTTCTCAAGGATGCTAGGAGTGAAATTTCAAGAGAAAATGAAATTGTTGGTAAAAAGTGGAAGTATAAGCTGGTAGTTTCCTTGGATGCTTCCTTATAATTTAGGGAGGTGACCACAGGAGGGACAGCTGGTGGCATGCCTCTAAGTCTGACTCACGATGGTGTCTGTCAGATCTGGCTTTCAAGGGCCTCACTTCTCCCAGGGACTGGCCCCTCCACCGGTCATGTCCCTTCCGGGGGAGGGCCCACAGCAATGGTCAGCCAGTGTGGGGCCACAAAGACCTCCTTGCCTTGACTTGAATGGCTCTGAAGGTCGGTCCCAGCCCCAGAGCTCCTTGTGGGACCAGCTGAGGTCTGACCTGGGAGGGCTTGAGGTGGCTCTGCCTCTGCTCACTTCTGCCCTCCTCACCTGCATGCAGGGTGGCTCGCCCCCAGGAAACCTCCTGCCCGCAACTGTCTGTGTGAGCCTGTCACCGGGAACACAGCCTGAGACACAGGATCAGCGACGAACACTTTCTTCTCCCCACTGCTTTCTGGAGCACCAGTTGGAGGACCAAGGGACCTGGGGCTGCTGAGCAGGGAGGGTGCAAAGGGACCAGGAGGGGGAAACCTGAACCAAGGACCTGGTCCAGGGGGGCCTTAGAGGAGGCTGAACTGTATCCTGCCTGCTGTGGGGAGACATCCATTCTCTAAGGCCTCTGCAGACCCAGGACCAGGAATATCAAGACCTTCCCTCCACTGCCCCTGGCCTTTGGGTGGGGGGCCTGCCCACCACCGGAGAGCCTGGTGCACCTGTCCCTTCCTCGGATGCCATTTCTCTGCCCTGTTTACAATTAGGACATAACCCCGCTGGGCTCCGCATGACCGAGATATGTGGAGCGCTTTGATCCTTCTGTGGGTCACTGGGGAGAGGGCTCAATTTAGACCCAGAGCCCCAGAGGAAGTGGAAAGGGGGGTGGGGAGAGATGAGGCTGTCCTCATGTTCCTGTTGTAGGGCCGCGGGAGGACCACTCCTCAGCTGTCGGGAGCCCTCATCGAGGAAGCCCCACTTACACTTTTCCGTTTTGTGAGGGGTCTTTTGGACCCTGGAGGAGCTTCCTAAAAACAAACAAACAAACAAACAAAAACCTGAGGAGTAAAGTAATCATAATTCTAAGGGGAAGTGGAACATTCTCTAAGTGTAGAAAAATGGTCTCCGAGAAGGACAGCGGCTGCCCTCTGTGGCCAAGGGCTTTGCTGCTCACACAGGCTGGGCGGCAGGCGGGCATGGTGGCTCCCAGGCCAGCTCCTCCCAGGGAAGCCTTCTGCCTCCTTTACCTGAGGCTGGCTTTTTCTCCAAGCAGGCAGGTCAAGCGAAGAGAAAAGAATGGGGGCTGAGTCCCCCAAATGAGGGGCTTTGCCTTCTGCACGTCCTACCTTTCGGATGTTCAGCAGCATTTCTGACCTCTACCCACTAGATGCCAGTAGCAACTCCCCTCCAGCCGTGACAACCAGAAATGTCTCCAGATGTTGCCAGATGTCCTGGAGGGGCGGGGGGGGGTACAAAACCCTGGCCCCTCTCCCATGGAAAACTGTAGCTACACACACACCCATCACTGTCCTCACTGGGTAAGACTGAGGCGAGGTTCTTTCGGATTTACCCAATAGTTATCATGGACAACGCAGGTTTCCTTACCTCTGCTCACCTTTTTACATTACTTTTTAATAAGGGCGGATGGGCATGCCCCTCCAAGTTCATACGTTGATGTCTTAACCCTCAGGAATGCAGAATGTGACTGCATTTGGGTCTTCAAAGAGGTGATTATGTTAAATGAGGCTGTTGGGGTGGAGGGGGGCATCACCCCGGATGAGTGTTGTGTCCCTACAAGAGGAAGAAGTTAGGGCACAGACTCACACACATGCACGCACATGCAGAGGGAAGAGCATGTGAAGACAGTGGGAGAAGTCAGTGGGAGAAGTTGGTCATCATAAGCCCAGGGCAGAGGCCTCAGAAGTAACATCCCTGCCTGTGCTCCAGTCCTCGACTTCTAGCCTCCAGACCTGTGAGTCTGTGTTTAAGCCCCTGTTGTCAGGGCTCCGTGAGCAGATTAATGCACTCTTCCATGAGCCTGGCGAGATGGACGTCCCATTGTGAAGGGAGGCAAGGAACTATGCCAAAGGCGTTGAGCCATTCGTGGGGTGGGGGTCCAGACAGAAAACATGGGTGCCCCACGCACCACTATCCCCCCACGGCCCCCCTGCCCAGCCTCTTAATATTTGTCAAATGCAGTTAGCACGGCCAGGCAGAGATTTTCTTTGCAATTTTTTAAAAGATTTTATTTATTTATTATTTGAGAGAGAGAGAGAGAGAGAGAGATTGAGAGAATGAGTGGGAGGAGGGGGCAGAGGGAGAAGTCGACTCGCTGTGGAGAAGGACTCGATTCCAGGACCCCAGGATCATGACCTGAACTGAAGGCAGACACTTAACCGTTTGAGCGACCCCAGGCACCCAGGCAGAGATTTTCAATGGAAAGAAATTGTGGCTTCTTTCTTCGTGATCAGTGGAAAGGCTGTCGTACCTGCTTTGAACATACTGTTCTCTTTTATCTGGAATTGTCTCTTAATTCGGCGGGAATTTTTGGTCACAAATCTGGATACTATTATCCATTCCCTCATACTTCCTGAAGATAAAAGAACCTTAGGTAGATGAAACTAAAACATTGTATTAAAAAAGTTTCATCTTTCTGGTCTGACTTCTAGTCTAATGACCACAACCAGAATTCCTCCCTCTCCTCTATTAAGAACTTTCGCTTTGGTTTTTGTTTGTTTGTTTCAATTTCCAGAGCTTCCTGGGGACCTAATGTGGGTTTGTAAATTCAGACAAAGTACTTCATCCGTCTTTGGTAAATAGCACGCTCCCATGCATTGTTTGATTATTTTAGGGACCGTTTCACCAACTTCAGATGCCTGGTCTCAGGCTTGAGGACAGGTAGCAGCACTGTGGGACGCAAGGGGACGTGCTATGAAAACAGGCTCAGCAGTGCTTTATGGATGATGAGGACTGGTGAGAAATTCTGTTGTAGATTTCCCTGCTGTGGGGAGAGTGGGACAAACCCCCATTCGGCCCCTTGGGTGAAGGGGTGTGGCCTAAGATAACTAGCTCTCTTCCAGAAATATCCCCACGGAGGTGGACCTGGTCTCCTCCTAGCGGCCCCTCCTACCTTGATCTTGCTTTGTTTGCAGGAGCAAACGAAATCAGTTAGGACTCTTCGCCTGCAAAGTCCTCTCGTGAGAGACACATCTCTGCCACTAAGATCAGAGCTTATGCATAGTAGACACAGACGTCCCCGGGCCGCTGCCGGCTGTTAACCATTGTTCCCCACAGTCTCTGTCAAGGGACTTCCGATAAAACCCCACCGAATCAAAAATCACTAAAATTTCACCTAGCTCAGATTTTCGGGCAACGTGTTATTTTTGTATACGGAGTGTATTTCAAGTTCTGTTGCTTGAGCTTTAAAAAAGAATGGGCTAACAGTAATAGGCACATGGGCTATCTTTAGGATTTATAGCATATGAGAAAAAACAGAAAGTACCATAGATTTGTATAATTTTTTTTTTCCAGAAAAGATGTATTGTGCTGGTACTAGCAATAAGATGAAGAAAAACCATGAAATCCTTCATGGTTTTATATGAAAATTGTCAAATGGCTGGGATATCCTCATCGCCCGTGAGCCAGACTCAAACACAGTATATTTATCCTGAAATTTTTCAGTTTCTTTGGACAGTAGCTTTAGCCTTGTGCCGTTGTACAGTCCCACAAAAGAGTATTTACTTTATCTTGTCAGAAAATGTAGTCATAAAAGAATCATAAACACCCTGTGTTTATCGGATTGTCTCTGTATACTGGTTGTCACTGGAGACAGAGTTTCCTTTTTTTTCTCTTTCTCTCTCTCTCCTTCCCTCTAGTGAAAATAAAATGTCTCATTGCTCTCTTCAACAAAAATATCAAGGATCCTAAGATATCAGAGAAAGCCTGTCTTCCCATTAGTACTATGTTAGTGATAAACAATGTTTTATACCCCATAATTAAGGTACAGGTAATGAGCAATTATGTAGATCATGAATTAATTATATTTAAAACAGAGGCCATTACAATCAATATTCACCACATTTCAACTGCATTCTGGAATTAATAAATCTAATTAAAACTTTCAATTGGCAGTGATCTGTTTATACCACCTTTCCAAAGAATCACAATTAACAGCTGTCTATGAATTACTCCAGGTTATGGATACACACATACACCACGGATTTGGGGGTGTGGGACTGTCATCTTTGCTTAGGTGGATTGATGAAGATAAACCTGGGTTGGAGTGATTCCTCACTGTCGTCACAAGCTGACCGCCCCGGGGGGGACAGTTTACACATCTTGATGTTGGGTACCAGGGCCTGGTCCTTCTGGTTTTAAGTCTCAGAGCAATTGTTGCCAAGTGGTTGGTTGGTTGGTTGGTGGTATGGAGCCGTGTCTGAGCACCCGCTATTTGCAAAACCGCCCTTTCCCCCATCATCAAAATGGGGCTGGTGCTCCTCTCCTGCCCGTCCTGATCTATGAAATCACCGTGCTTCATTGGCCAAAGCACTTGGTTCAGGGATGGTCCCACGACCCTATCAGGGCCTGAGAGCCACAATAACTTTGCTGTGACTTTTGAGAATGAAATTTTCTTGGTTTGTAATGGATTCAGACCCAATAAGAAGGAGGTCTGGAGTTTTGGGCATCAACCTTATCGGCATGTGGAGCAGGATAGAGCTGGGGCCGAGGCTGGGTCCAGGTCCCAGTGATGTTCTTTATGCCCCTAAATCCAGCTATGCCTGAAGCCATCTAACTCTGGAGTTTCTACGTATGTAATCCAGTAAGAATATTCTCTCTTTTATGTAAGGCTCTCTGGGAAGGGTCTTTGATCACTTGCAAAGTATCTGATAAAGCAATTCCCACGCTCGGCTGACTCGTTACTTCAATAGAGCTATTTTACTAAGTCGCCCTTACAGAAATACAAATCCTGCCCGGAATAAGGGTCTTGGGGTGAGACAGGGTTGGTAATGGGGCAGTGAAGACTGGTATCACTTTAAGCCAAAATATCTGTGGGTCGATATCTGTGTATGGTTAGTATTCCAAATACATTTTCATTTCATGGCAGGTACACTTCTGAAAATACTGACATTACATAAAACCTGGGCTATGGTCTGGGGGTGTCTCCTTTTCACTCTCCATGTACTTCTGATGACAAAGGAGAACGTGAGTTGGCAAGATTCTTTAGACTCCTTTGAAAATAAGTCCCTCTTTTTAATTGATTTGGTGGGTGAAAATGATGTCATCCAAAACACTAATGATTATCTTTAGTCAATTGTATAGGGAACATCTAATACAAACTGACCTCTCTTGTTAGACCTATTTTTGGTACAGCAACTTTCTATTTACAAAACACTTTTATATCCATTATCTTGTTTGATCCTCACAGAAAGATCCATAGCCCTCATCCATTAAACCATTCATCAGTTCCCTGAGCAGATATATCTGGGGGCTTGTAGGTAGCAGGGCTGTGGCCAAGGGGAGATGCGGAGTTGTGCTGGGATCCCAGAGACATGGATCTCCACTTCCCCAATTTAGAACACTATGCTTCAGGAGATTGGGCCAAGATCAATGGCTGTTAGACTCCAGTCCCCCAGTCTTCACTCCATTTGAGAAGAAAATAAAGGTGTACCCCCATTACAACCCATCCAATGAATGCATCCATTTCTGCCCTCGGTAATATCCAAAAACACTTACACGTGGACAGAGGGGATTTCACCTTGAAACGGACACAGCCCAATCCTCATGACCTCATACTGTGCAGGTTCCTTCCAAGGCCTTGAAGGGGGCCTTGGGAACGGGATCATGGGATCATACAGTTTTGAAGGTTTCAAATGTTTTAAGAGCAAACACTGTCTCTTTCCACTTTCACTTTCTCTGCATCATCTCTGATGTAGTTTAGAGTTAGCATGGCCAGGGGCGTTTTGGGATCTGGCTAAGAGGAAGTTGAGTGTGGACACATTCATTTTGGGTTTGGAGGGATGTAGTCATGTACGTAGAGTTTTTCCTGTGTGTGGTTGTACTCTTGCTATCCTGAGGGCTTCAAGGAATTACTTAAGGAAGACTCTTCTTGCCTTCTTTTTTTTCCAATTTTTTTAAATTTTATAAACATATATTTTTATCCCCAGGGGTACAGGTCTGCGAATCGCCAGGTTTACACACTTCACAGCACTCACCATAGTACATACCCTCCTCTTCTTGCCTTCTATGCCAATCTACCCCAACCAAGCTCTGGAACTACAGGACCGAAGTTTCTATTGAGATGCACATGTGTGCAATGATACCTACACAAGAAAGATGCAGAATGGAGGATTAACGACGTTGGAGATATATAGAGCAGAAGGTCGTCTGTGGAAATTAGTCTAATCATCAGACCTGTGTAATTATTAATGTAGGATCCGTTTTTATTGATGCCTCATCAAGATGGAAGTTCTCTTTGATCGGGAATATACTTAACATAAAATATACTGTTAGAAACACACCATACTATTTTTTTTCCTTTTTGATGGAGAATAAGAAAAACAGAAAGTATGAGAATTCATGTATTTAGAAATTGCAAATCTAAAGCATGACATCACTCAGCAAATTCATCTGAATGTGAATGCCCATTCTTTATCCACACTAGAGGAAAAGTCTTTCTAGTCTCACCATGAAAGACGATTAAAAAGAATGTAGACAAAAATGGTAGGACAGGGGCGCCTGGGTGGGTCAGTGGGTTAAGCCTCTGCCTTCAGCTCAGGTCATGGTCTCAGGGTCATGGGATTGAGTCCCGCATTGGGCTCTCTGCTCAGCCGGGAGCCTGCTTTCCCCTCTCTCTCTGCCTGCCTCTCTGCCTACTTGTGATCTCTCTCTCTGTCAAATAAATAAATAAAATTAAAAAAAAAAAATGGGAAGACAAAGTATACTATAGAATTGTGTCAGAATGTCAATTAATAAAAAAAAGATTCATATCATATGCTATTTTCTGAGATATTTGTGATATTTGTCAGCTTTTTCCATTTTTTTGATGATTTTTTTTCCTTCCAAGTAAATATTAACCCAAATTTTGTATGCATCATGTATTCTTAGAGAGGACCTCCAAAATTTTATAAGCTTGTAGAAAATCTGGATCCATGTCCAATTAAAACTCCACTCCCCACACTGAATTCTAGGTTAAGCCCCCAGGACTATATCTGATGCTATGGAAACATAAAAGACAAAGAGAGGGATAGAAGGATAGAAGAGCACAGTGACCTACACCTGATAAACTTTAATATAATTGAGAAAACATGACATATAATTAAAAAAAACCCCACAAATGTCAGGGACAGATAGACTCAAAAAGTAATGAATGGTACTAAATGGTACTAGTTAAGTAGAAGAGTTAACAAGAAATGTCTATCAGATGTCATGTTTTATCTATCTGTATAATAGGTTTGAATACCTTAGCCATCTACTGGAAGATCAATATGGGTGGTGTTTGGTCCATATGTTGAATGGTCTGGCCTTCCTCCATCCCTTCTCTGGAAGCCCCTTATCCTCTCCATCTGTAGGAGTCCTTCATTCCTTGTGTGGATATAATATATCCTGTTGACCTATTCATTCCTTCAAATTTTTAAACCTGGAAACCTCCTTCACCTTGGTTTCCAGGTGAAACCTACGCATTCTTCTCATTCTATGTAAGAGTTCTCTCTCCCTCTACCTACCCCCTTTTTCTTTTACTTTGGTCCACAAGAACCAGCTTTGATTTTCTCCAATAGTTCTAACTAAAATAAGATGTTATGAATCCTGAGGAGTCCAGAGCCTTGTGCAGAGCCAGAAAAGAAGTTGAAGATTTGATTATAGGAGAAGAAGTGGTACAGGATAGAGTTGGAAGCCATCTGGAACAGTAGGAACAGAACTAGAAAAGACATGGCATGTCTCCAAGCAATGGAGGGGAGCAGCTGGGCTGGAGCATGGGAAGTTTGAGAAGGGACAATAAAAGTGGACATATACGATAGTGTCTAGATAAGGAATTATTAGACAGGCTGAGGCTTAAAAAGTCACCTTTTCTGATGAACAGATAAAGAAGATGTGATATATAGATACACAATGGAATATTACTCAGCCATAAAAAGAATGAGCTCTTGCTATTTGTAACAACATGGGTGGACATAGAGGGTCTAATGTTAAATGAAATAAGTCAGACAGAAAAAAAGACAAATACTGTATGATTTCACTTATATGTGGAATCTAAAAAATTAAACAAGCAAACAAAAGCAGAAACAAATCCATAAATACAGAGAACAAAGTGACGGTTACTGGAGGGGAAGTGGGAAAAATGGATGGAAGGGAAGAGGATGTACAAGCTTCCAGTTATGGAATGAATAAGCCATGGGGATGAAAGTCACAGCATAGGGAATATAGTTGGGAATACTGGAATAGCAATGTATGATGACAGATGGTAGAACATGTAGAGAATCACAACGTTGTGCACCTGAAATTAAGATAACATTGTGTGTCAACTGTACTTTGATTTAAAAAGAAAGTTGCCTCCTTTGTATCCCTGTCTGTCTAGAGGCCATACTTCTGCACACTACAAAATACAAAATACAGAAATACAAAATAGGATGGACATTGCCAATAACTGCCTTCTGAGTTCTGCACACTATGGGCAGGCTGGACCAAAAAACCTTAACCTAATCTAGTCAATTGCTCCCCAAAGCACAAATGGTGGGAAAACCAGGGACAGCGTATGGGCTGTATGACTATAAGTTACCTACTCATGCTCACTGCCCCTTGAGGTGGGGCCAGCAGAGGAAACCTCACAATTTGCCCACAGTCCATGGGAGAAAGAACCCTGAACAGTGGGACTAAGTTTTTCATGCTCAATAATAGCTGGGAGACTTTTAGCAGTTGGCTTAATCTCTGTGCCTTGTCCTACGGTCTTTATTGGTTTGTTTTGGGTAGAACATATCTATCTCCCTGTTGGTGGGTAGATCAAATGAAATGTTGAGTTGTCTGTGAAAAGACTTTGCAAAATCTAGTGTATGACTCCCGTGTACAACCTCCTTCAGCTGTTAATCACAAATATTCATTGCATGCAAAGGAGCAAGACACTGGATTGTGATTCACCATGAAAACAAGTCAACTCTGCATGCATTGACCCAATGGGCAGATTTTTCCACAAATGGACAGATGTCTTCACACCATGGCTGTATTATAACATGAAGTCATACTCTCCAGAAAACGAGTCATAGGCCCTCCTTATCCACCCCCTTCCGATATCACCAGCAGCAGCCTTGAAGTTTCACATGGGTCCCCATCGGCTTTTCAGGCTGGGGGGATGCACGCCATCTTGGTTTCCGGAAGGTGTCTTCGTTGGTAGAGAATCCCGCTGTTTTTGCCCATGGCCTGGCCCTGTGATTTGACACTTTGCCTTATGTTTCAGTGAAAAAAGAGCAGGCCAGGAATGACCCAAAGTAATTGAGCGGATTCGCACTGGCCGTGTGTCGTTCTCCACAGCGGTACCTTGCCATCCCCCCGATCATATTTTAGGCTCTGACACCAGAGTTTGCAGTCCTTTCCAGTGCTGTGTTCCACGTCAGCGGCTCACTGTACAGCTGAATATCAGTCCTATTTAAATCTGCAGGAAAATAGCTGCTAGTGACATAACCTTTCGTGTCGTACCACTGTGTACATACACAAATAATTGGGGCTCTTGACCCTGTCTGGGCCCATACAACTGTAAGTACAAACTTGACATTTTGATACTGCTTGCTAGCCTTTCTCGTTGTTATTTTCTGTTTCAATAATCCATTGCAGGTAGAAAAATGAAAGAAGGAAGCATGAATGATTAATGCTGTCAAGCTAAAATAATGTATTTAGAAAAATCTATAAATCTGTTATTTGTGGCATTTTAAAACTGAACACGACACTCCTTGGTGCCGCCGCCTGTTTCCCAGCAGATGAATGGGAGTCCTCTGCAGCACGGGGAGGCCAGCCGGCCTTTCTAGTCTGCGCTGGGCTGGGCTGCAGTCTTCCTGGGACAGGCACAGCAGGAACCTCAGGAATCTCCTGGTTGCCAAGGTCAGGGGCAGAGACTCCCAGACGTCTTTGCAATGCGCTATCCATTTACCCCTCGCCCCGAGGTGAGACCGGGCTTTGCCTCTCAGGGTTCCTGGTCTGCCACTCCCAGGGGCTGTAGCCCACAGGCCCAGGCAGCCAGCTGGCTCTTGCTCCAACCTGATCTCTATTGGATTTGGTTCAAGCTCACACAGAAAGTTGATCAAGTTAGACTCCTCGGAGGCTCTGCACGGCTCCTGGCAGTAAACTGAACACTGGTCCCAGAACACGGCTCCCCTGTCTCCACGGGCCTCAAGCTGGGCTCTTCCAGACTCCAGGGCAAACAGTACCCAGCGCCCTCAGCCCCAAGTCCCCAGGATTCAGAGACAGACCTTTTCCCCCCACCCCCGCCCCCTCCCTCACCACCCCCCCTCCCGAGGCCAGCATACATTCTCAAGGGCAGGCTGCTCCACTGTGACCAGAAGAGCTCCGGTGAAGAGAGGATAGGGCCCACAGAAGGCATTACAATGACCCGAGATCAAAACCACCGAAGAAACTCAGGCACCCCCAGCTGATATCATCACAGTGTCTGTTGGATTTGGAGAGCAGCTTCAATTTCTTTTTTTTTTTTTTTAAGATTTTATTTATTTATTTGACAGACAGAGATCACAGGTAGGCAGAGAGGCAGGCAGAGAGAGAGGAAGGGAAGCAGGCTCCCTGCTGAGCAGAGAGCCCGATGCGGGGCTCGATTCCAGGACTCTGGGATCATGACCTGAGCCAAAGGCAGAGGCTTTAACCCACTGAGCCACTCAGGGCCCCAACAGCTTCAATTTCTGCAGACAATAAAATTAGCAATTAAGGCCAATGGGGTGATGAGTTGCAAATTCAAAACTGGTTAGCACCTGGTCAGAGTAGCCACAACATCACTGTAAGTGACCCTGGGGATAGTGTGCAGACTACTGGGAATTTTGCTGCCCTGGCAGTGGGAGTGGGGGCCGGGGGCTCAAGAGGAATAGGGGTTTCCTAGGGGACACTGGCTGCTGGGAGAGAATGGACACCGCAGGAGAGTGTGGGTGCCCCGGGGATGAGCAACAGACCCAGAGAAATACCCCTCCGGGAGCAGACTGGTGACCCAAACTCCTTATTTCCTGGAGGCAGCCTTGGGAGCTGGGGAGGCAGCTCACCTGTTTCATTGGGCAGATTCTATTGTCGATTTCTGCCCAATGGCTGGCAGTTTGACCTTAAAGCAATCTAGGGAAGGGGACTAGGGGCCACTCCAGGACGGTGTTGGGGGGTGGGGGGCTGTAGACTCTAGGTTGCAGGAAGCATCAGGCAACTAACCATGCTTTAGCGGGCCCTGGCCACACACGATGTTAAGGGAGGCTCAGCAGATCTTGGAAGCCACTCTCTGAGCTCCTCGGACACCAGCCTGACGTCCTGCCCATCAGCAGGTGGGAGCTCTGGCAGGATGCACTAAAAATGAAACAAATGGGCCCTAGATCCTTTCTTCCATTAACTATAACAGAATTTTCATTTGTCTTGAATGCCTCTGCTACCTGGGACTCCTTGAGGACACAGCCTCATTGCCCAGCAACTGGGCCCGCAGAGAATGGGACTAGGTAACGGGAGGCCTGTCACGCCTTCCCTGGGTCACCTGGGCCGATTCCACCTGTATGCAGCCCTCTGTTTACCTGAGTGACAGAGCCTGCCCTGAGCCCGCTCCGGCAAAATTGACAGCAACCCCAGATCTCTCCCTCTGCTGCCCCGTACACAGACACGCTGGCCAGCAGAGGAGAAATGGATTTTAATCCAGGTTGTTTTCCTGCATTAGCAGAGCCCACAGATGCCTGACCTGCTTGAAGATGCTTGCTTCACTCAGGTGCCGGGTTTCAATAATTTAAAATTAACTCAACTCTCTCAGCATAAAAAGTAATGGCTCTGTCAGAACCCGAGTGCAGAATGCCTAATTTAGGGTTTTACATGCTAATTCTGAATAAATGGAGGTGTCATGAGAAGGAAGGGTTCTCTTTTTAAGTGCATAAAGCCAGACCATGAATTAGCGGAGACTATTAAAGTTACATCTTCAGTGTCTCAGGCTTCACGCATGCCGGACCAGAGCATTGCTTCCTGCAGACCCAGACACCTCCCCGTCCTGCCTCCACACAGGGCAAGTCCGCCGTCATGAAGCCTGTGCAGAGAGCTGTCCTGGCTACTTGACCCTCGAGCAGGTGCTGGGTGGTGTTGGTCATGAGACCAAGGTCATGAGACCATGATAGGCTTAGAAGGAACAGAGCATGGAAGCTGGGGAACCCCTGAGGGGCAGTCCCTCTCCTTACTCAGACACGGGACCCGGCACAAATCCCAGGGCCTGTGGAAGTCAGGGCGGCCCTCTGACCCCTCTGTTGCTGGAGGGTCCGCATTAGATGAAGGCCTTCAAGCTGTTTCATAACCTTGGTGTCTGAAGTGCTGTTCTCAGCTCCGTGCTAAATGCAGAAAATGAGGAGCTGACTGGTCCCCAAGTTCTGGCCACTTCTGTGTATTTACTTTATTTATTTATTTATTTATTACAGATTTTATTTATCTATTTGACTCCGAGAGAGAGAGAGAGAGAGAATGAGCAAGGGGGAGGAGCAGAGGCAGAGGAAGAAGCAGGCTCCCCACTGAGCAGGGAGCCCAGTGCAGGGCCTCAATCCCAGGACCCCAGGATCACGACCTGAGCCGAAGGCAGACGCCCAGCCGACAGAACCCCCCCAGGTGCCCTCTGTATTTACTTTAAAATGAAAAGTGGAATTAGTGTTCAGAGCCCTTCACTCCCAGATAGACTCAGAGGCACCTGTGACTAACTTCTCAGATGTGACCAGGCAGGTGGTTTCACACGTCTTTTCCCTAAAGTAGCAATCAAGAAGGACAATGAGAGAGGGCTCTGGAAACTTAGCCCCCCATCTCCCTCTCTCTCCTTGGGATCCTGGGGCTGGCATTTGCCTAGGACCATTCACCGTGGGGCTCCTGGCAGACTCAGCTGTCCTCTCCTCTTCACGATGAGTGCCCCACAGCTGGGGCTCCCCACAGGCAGGGGCCCTGCCTGGTCCCCCCATGCAGCCCAAAGGCCCAGCCTGCCCAGCGCCGGGCTCCCTGTGGCTGCTGCAGACCTTCCTCTGAGTTCCTGACGAAATCAATCCCAATGTCACATGGCTCCCGGAATGAGATGTAGAAGGTTCATTTTAACCTCGAAGGGAAAACAAACACGGGGATAACTGCTCTCTCCATGTTTCTAGTTTTGTCTCCTAGAGGAGTTTGCAAATAATGCCTTTGGAGAAGACTGTGCCGTCTTTCTGGGAAACGCACCTAACGGCCCTGTGGGGTGGGAGAGCAGATCATTCATTCCCACAAGGTTCTTAGAAAAGGCAGAACACGTGATAACCCTGCATGCAGAAGCTCGGGGTTGGGTCAAGGTGAGCAAACACACAAGGCAAATCCAGGGCTGGATCCCAGAGGGTGTGGTTGCTCTGGGGAGAGGGTAGCTCTTATATTTTTGGATTTAGACAGGAAACTACTTGTAAGTGGCTGGCTGAGTGTAAAGTTCCAGAAGTCGCTAGTGGGTCCTAGCTGAGCTCCCTCCAGCTGCAGGGAGGACAAAGCCAGAGAGACTCCCCTCCCACCTTCCCCCAACCAGGGCAAGGACTAGCCCGGCCCATGCTCCGGATGCCTGGGGCAGGGAGGTTCAGTCCAAGAAACACAGCCTCTGGCGTGGACTCTGCTGCGCTCTCCTGGAATCCAGCTCCTGTGGCTGTGAATGAAGGAAGGAGCAGATGGGAGTTTCCCTCGAAAGAATGAGGTTCGCCTACTGTCAACCATCCTAGCAGGGAGTCAAGGAACAAAATCAAACAAGACTTTCCTTAGGGTGGGGTGACGATTTTTCTCTCTGGGCATCTTTGCTGGCTGGTTCTAGACTCTGAGGCGATGGAGGACTGGGTGTGGGCACTGCCATTGCTGGGGACAAGCTGGTTCCTGGCACAGGGATGCATGTTGGCAGGGAGTTAGCAAGCTGCACCATGCCCTGGGAGTGCCTTGTAGGGCTGCTCCTGGGCCCATGGGCTTTGTGGACAGCCACGGCTATTGCCATCCTAAGCTCTTCATGTCCTGATGCTATCCCAGGCTTTCAGGAAAGTCCTGCCAGGTTTACAGCCTGCTCTCAGCTGCACTGGAGGTGGTTAATGAAGGGGCCCACCCCCCACTCTTGCCTGGTGGCCAGCACAGTGTTAGCTCCGGAAGGTGGATGCTCTCTGAGCTTTGAATGGAGTCAGTGGGCAGAGGAGAATCGCTGTCTGGGGGGCAGACAGCCTGTTGGGTACAGCAATCCATTAGAGATGTTAGCACCCTGGGAACTCACAGAAATAACCAAGGGAGATGCATGGTGGAGACTGGGATCCCAACAGGAGCTGATGTGGGTTTGGAACTCAGCGGGGATCCAAATAATGAATATGGACACGCCTTCCTTGTGACTTCCAGGCTGACCACATGGGGGGTAAGGATTGCCTGGTTTATGGCCCCATCCGCCACTCCTAAGAGGCCAGAACCCTTGTCCAACCCTGATGCAGGCTTTCACACGTTCAGGGTGCTTGTCCAGACCCAAGGTCAAGACTCCCCAGAGTCTGGAACTTATGAGAAAGTTTTGTCTCACCAGGCATTCCACGGCTCGCACCCGCCTCAGGCAATCCCACACTTACACCCGCTTCACAGCTCCATGGGTCCAAGCCCTGAGCCCCCCCACCGGGTCCCCACACACTCACTCAACTCACAGCGCCCTCCAGCTGAAAGGAGTACCCCCTGCTCCCGTGGCCGCACCCCCCATCCATCCAGTGGACGTGTTTTGCTGGCCTGTGCGGGGAGAATGGAGTTATGTGTTGTTACTTTTTGGGATCAATGCGGCAAGTTCCAAATGATGTATGCTGTAAAAAAAATCTCTGCCCTGCGCACAGAGAATACAAAGCATTATGTGTGGAGAGCACGGCACCCGGCCGTCTATTTGTTGTTTGTTGACTGCTGTCAAATAGAATAAAATGAAATAAATCTCTGCGAACAGAAAAATTAAGGCACCTAAATGTGCTATTGTTTTTGATTTTGTCCTGGGCTCATAAAATGGTACTTTTCTTCCTTTCCCGAGTGGTCAGATAAATAAATTAACTATAAAGTCGGAAAGAAAAACACATCCATGGAAAAGTGCTCTGCAGAGGCCCTGACTCTGCTCTCCTCCCCTCTCCCGCCTCCCTCACCGGCTGGCTTCCTGCTCTGCAGGTGCATGGATTAGTTCTTGGGAAGGAAGCTGCGGCTTCCCGGGACTGCTTTCTGCCCCCGGGGTCCTCCTTACCCAGTATCACTTTCATTTCCTGCTGATCCCGTGCTATGGCTTTCCTGGTGCCCCTGACTTCGGTGCACCAGCACAAATAGTTCATCTGTGGAGGATAAGTCTGGAGAGGCAGTTAGAAATTTCCTCATCTCCCCAGACCAGGTGAGGGTGGGGTCATCCTTAACTCAAGACTGAGTTGGGAAACCACCACCCCTTTGCCTGGGATGGAAAGATCCTGCATCTTAACACCCCACAAGTTGCTGTAGGCTGTAGCCACCCTCTGGGAGGCTTTTGCCTGGTATTTTGACCAGGCTTGGTCTCATCCTCTTCCCTGACCTGCTTCTACCACTGCCTTCCCAGTTCCCCCAGGAGCATTGCCCTGCTGAATCCATGCACACAAACCCCAGGCTCAGGTCTGCTTCTCTAATCGGGTAGCAGAAGGACAGGCTAGGGAGCAGGTGTCTTCCCTCTTCGTGCCCTGTCCATACCATGCCGGTCCCGATTCCACCAAAGCAGCTCCCCTGAGGTCCATTTACATGATGGGATTGCCTGTGAAATCTCTCTTAAGATTTCCGTTGATGAAAATAATTTTTTCAAACCACTGACCAAAGGCAAACTATTTATTTCCAGAGGGGGAAACGGGTCCCACCATTTTCACCCTGAGCACCGATGCCAGGAAAGCCTCTCAGGGGAGCTAAGCTTGTCGGCAGGGTAGAACAAACACCCAGATCCCCCAAGGGAGAACCCCTTCCCCTGGGAATGTGGGAGAAGGCATGAGGCTAGCTCAGCAGGGAGGCCTGGCTCTAGCCAGGGGGAGACTGAGGTAGGAGGCTTCTCTGGATCAAGTCACTTGACAAGGTGTTCTACTTGGGGGTGGTGGTGGCCAAGCTCAGCTGAGAACAGAGGGGCGATGACCTAGATTCCTATCCCAAGACTTGATCATGGAAGGCTTCCCTCCTGGCATCCTTCCCAGCCAGCAGCAGCCAGCAGAGGCTAGTGGTATGGGTGCTCTCATCAGAAGCACAGCAGTGAGTCAGGCAGGTGTGGTGTTGCTGGGACCCGCAGAACACTCCAAACCATTCTTGACTGTGGAAGTAGGAAAGTTCCCTGAATCCCGGGTCATTGAACACAACAGGAGGGCCATTTTCCCATCAAGACGAAGTTTCTGGGCATTCTGCTTTTGCAGCCACTCAAGAAATTCGCTGGAAAGATATGACATGGGGACAGTTTCCTCCCCAAACTGCCGGAGCTGGTTATACAATAATACTTCTATACCTCTGACTACTGGCTACAAGCCAGACCTTGGGCTTAGTGTTTCATATATATCCATTCACTTAATCCTTGTAATGACATCATAAACCGCTATTATTCCCATGTTAACAATGAGAAAATAAGAGCACAGAGAGGTTAAACAACTCACCAAAGGCCACACAGCTAATCACTGGCAGGGCCAGGAGTCAAACCCTGGCCTGTGGCAGTCCGCCCCTGAGCCCTCTAGATTCCTTTCTCCATCACAACAAAGGCATCTCTGTCCTGTCTGCCGGACCACAAGCAGTCAGGCTGCAGCAGACTTCTATGGAAAGGAAGTCCCAGCACCAGGCCACCTGTGGCTCTACTGAGTGAGGGGCTCCAGGAGACCCAGACCCCAAGTCCCCATGTGCTTGGTGGGCGGAGAGGGTCCAGTGGGGTCTTGAGAGATGACCCCTGGCTTTGCATTGGCGAGAGAGGGCAGAAGGGAGCTCCGGACACCGGCAGGGCAAGAGTGACAGCAGGGTGGTTTGGGGGCACACAGTGACTAGGGTCAGGGCAGCGTGGACATGAGAAAACCTCCGTGGGCTGAGATCATGACAGGATTTGAACACTAAGTAAGCGAGAGCAAGCTTTGTCCTGCCCTTGAAGGTGCCACGTGAAGACAAGGAATATTTTTTACTGCTGGAGCCTTCTCAGTTGAATCACCTGAGCATCAGCCTTGCTATGGGTCCAGGTCCAATATTTGTACCGTGTACTGTGGAAGAGAAGGGTCTAGACTGTGACCGCACCCCCTTTACTCACCCACCCCACAGTGATTTATCCGTGTCCCGTGATCCCTGTGGGCTGAGACTGGGAAGGAGGCAGGTGTCAGATCCCCTGAGCTCTCACAGAACAATCTCCCGATCTCCCGGTACTGAGAGCTAAGAGTGTTTGTTGGTTTGCTCCTTTTGGTTGGGTTTTATTCTTCTAATTGTCCAATGGGTTGAATCAAGCGCGCGCGCGCGCGCACACACACACACACACACACATGCACACGTGCGCACCAAACCAAAATGAGCATTGGTTCTTGAGACAGTGTGGTCTACACTACAAGGGAGAGAAAAGTGCCGGGCTGCTCTGTAATTGCACAGAAGCACTGTTACAATGACATCCGTGACTCACAATACCTTCAGTGGCCCTGTTGATTCCTTCCTCACCCTCTGCTCTCAGTCTGGGTCCCCTCTGGTTTTCCTGCCAGTAATAAGAAAAAGACACAATCCCGAGCCATGTCTCCCGTGCTAGGCATTGTTGGCTGGCAAACCCCCAGCTTTGCCAGTCCCCTCTTCCTTCCATCTCTTCCAGATTTCTAGGACCCCTGCACAGAAGGCTGCATATGGGCACGGACGCCTTTGTGACCAGTAAGAAATAAGGGAGTCCTACTGGCAGAATTCCGAGAATGGCATTTTGCTTTTTTTTTTTTTTTTAAGATTATTTATTTATTTATTTATTTGACAGAGAGAGATCACAAGCAGGCAGAGAGGCAGGTAGAGAGAGGAGGAAGCAGGCTCCCTGCTGAGCAGAGAGCCCGATGCGGGACTCGATCCCAGGACCCTGAGATCATGACCTGAGCCGAAGGCAGCGGCTTAACCCACTGAGCCACCCAGGCGCCCCGGCATTTTGCTTTTTGATAAAAAGGGCAGTTATGAAACCAGAGTGTGCCAACAAGGTGCTCTCCTCCTTCTTCCTTCTTTGAACACAGATTTGATGTCCAGAGCGGCAATAGCCAGCTTGACACCCCGAGGCGCAAAAAAAAAACAACAACAACAAAAACAAACAAACAAAAAAACACAACCCAAAAAATCACATATGAGAACCTAACAAGCTAACGGTGAGAAAATAGAAAGCCAGAAAATCCTGGAACCTTGATTACTTTCCTGAGCTGCCTGCCAACCTCGAGACTTCTTAACAATAAATGTCCTTCCTGTTCAAGCACAGTTAATCTGGTTCTCTGTTAGAGTGAAAAGCTTTCTCAACTGATAGACACTTCCTAATGGCCTCTCTCTTAGCTATGCAAAGGCCCAGCAGAAGCTTTGAAATTACTCCCCATAAATACTCCTTTAAACTAGCCAGGGGCCATCCCTACCTCTCTTTGGAGAAAGGGAAAGACAAAGGCAGTTCCTTTATGGGCCCAACCTCTCTTCTTTTTTTTTTTTTTTTATAAAGATTTTATTCATTTATTTGACAGAGAGAGAGAGATCACAAGCAGGCAGAGAGGCAGGCAGAGAGAGAGGAGGAAGCAGGCTCCCTGCTGAGCAGAGAGCCCGATGCGGGGCTCGATCCCAGGACCCCGAGATCATGACCCGAGCCGAAGGCAGAGGCTCAACCCACTGAGCCGCCCAGGCACCCCCCAACCTCTCTTCTTAACGAAGCCCTTTCTCAGGAAGAACACATTTTTATGTTCTTTTGTCTCCTCAGTAACACCCTAACTACATCTATGCACAGAGAAGATGTTCAGAAAACTCCTGGTGAATTGTGCTGACTCAAGCGTTTGTTAGTTATTCTTCTAAACAATTGCATTGGCCTTCATTTAGGTTTGTGTTTTTTGTTTCTTTTCTTCCCCCCCTTAGAAACAGGTCTCATTTCTCCATTATCTGAAATTCTCTCAGAGCAGAGTCTGGGTCTGTTCATTTTACCTTCCCTGGAACGTCTCGCGCTGTTCCAAGCATGGAGAGCATAGTAGAAGGAGAAGCCTGCTGAACATGGGGACACTGACCCAGAGTTGGGGATCCTGCACTGGATATGAAGGCTGACTCCCCGACGCCAAATCCACCTCTTGGGTGACAAGTCTAAGGCAATCCTGGTCAGTTCATTCCTGTCCCCAAACTGGCCAGTCAGTTGTGTTAAAAACAAAAATTCATCTGAGTCCATTTTAAAGACCTAATTGGCTTTATTCAACTCTATTCATGAATCAGGCAGTGTCTCATGTAGTACGCAGAAGCGAGCTCCAAATTGCTGAAGGGGCAGGACAAGGACGTTTCTAGCAAAGAGGGGATTGTTCCAGGCAAGGCCAGCTTCGTTCAGGGGACGGCAGAGGCCCACCAGGCAGACTACCTCACTAGTGCTAACCAGGTACTTCCAGAGGGACTGGGTCCTGACTCCACTCCCTGCTCCTGTGAGAAGTTGAAAACAGTAATTAAGTGAGGAACTGAGTCTTGGTTCGGTGACATGGGCTTAGCACAAATGACTCATTTTGGACCAGCTCTTTTTAACAATTCCCTACTCTGCTTAACTGAGGGATGTGATAGGAACATAAGGCACCACTCCCAGCTACAGCTCCAAAGTTCTCACAGTTTTAGCTGATCCTGTGCGGTGTTCACAAGTCATGATGATGTTTGCGGAAGCTCTGTGATATTCGGAAGTCATGATGATGTTTGTTGATCCTCTGTGATGTTTGGAGGTCATGATGATGTTTGCTGATCCTCTGTGAAATTCAGAAGTCGCAACTTTAAGTTCTTAAGTCAGTAATTCTCATTCCTTTTTTGATGCTCCAGTCTTAGGGAAATCATTTGCTTGGTGCTAAGTATCTGCAAACATGCATTTAAAGTTTTTAAGATACTAGAACACACAGGGAAACTACTATGATTATTACAAGTAGAATTATTCTCAAAGTCTGAAGTGCACTTCAAAGCGTGGTCCCTAGGAGCTCATGGTCGCCAAGAGCAAACCAATCAAAATCAAGAAAGTCAAAGAAAGAGTCCATTGAAGGAGTCACCTTCTTAAGCCAAGCTGGGGGCTCAATGACCTTATGCAACTAAATTCCAACTTCCCCAGAAGTGTGAATTCAGCAGCAGCAAGTGCTGCTGGCCACAACACAGACACCCTCTTGCTCAGCCAAAAGATAATCAAGCACTAATCTATTATCCAAAACAAATTTGGCCAGAGACTCTAGGGATTTTTGTCAGGCAGCTTTTGTTTTAGCAGAAAATTCTGCAGTTTCTTCAAGAGTAAAGAACAGGTTCCTGATCATATCTTCATTTGTACTTACTTCTAGCCAGGGAGTGGTGATTGACCAAAGGATGTTAATTTTGAATCATGAATGTCCACTGGTAATTCCTGTTTGAGTCTGTGGCTCAGGACTAGATAAGTGACAGCCACGGAGCCACGGAGGCCAGTAACATTTAAGGGTCTGTAGACCACACAGGTTTGGTTCTGGTTCTCTTGTGTTTTCTTCTTTAGGTAGCAGCTGGACACAAACTTCCCCAGCTTTGGGGTTGGGAAAAAGAGAGAGAAAAACAAACCCCAAGGGTTAGGGGGTTTGACACAATACAGCGAGAGCTGAGTTTGTTCTAAAGAAACTAAGGCATTGGCAATCAGGGAGGAGTCTGTGGGGCAGAATTGTAGGATTGCCAGTGTCATGAAAAATCCACCTGTCATGTGGAGGTTTCATTATCTCCCAATTTGTAATGGCCTGTGATATTATCCTCTGGGTCACAGAAAGACCAAAGAGGGATAAAAGAATCATAAAGATCTTCATGGTATAAGAATTAGAAAAAGGATGGTTAGAGAGGAAAGGAGGAATGGGGCGGGATGTTCTTGATCTTATGTCTTGGGAGGAAGTGGTCTACCCTTGCTGTCAGCTACTACTCTTCTTCATCAGTTGGATTCTAAGGTCTCCAGATCTTGTGCAGTTCCCAGAGTCTGAAGGGGCCTTTTTTAATTAGGAGATATAAACCCAAGGTTCAAGTCCCTAAAGTTTGGCTCCCACCTGGGTGGTGAGGAGGACCTGTATAGTCCCTTTCAAGGAGAATCAAGGGCAGTTTCTATTCATAGTCAAATCAAAAGAGTGGGAGAAATTTGGAAACATTAGTTTGAAGAGTCATATGTGTGTCTGAATTCAGATCCACTCCAATTTTGGGGTATAAAGAAGCAAAGCATTAGCAAGACTATAATCTAATATCTGCGAAAATGCAAACTTATTTTTTCTCTTCCAAATCATCCCAATTTTTTTAACCTAAGATAATCATAGTAATACTAATTTGCTTTTATTAAACTCGGACTGATTATTTACATCAGTGCAACAAGAATGGTGATTGACCATACAAGCTCTTCTTAAGACTGCTTCGCTGGAACTTTTCAGAAGGAATCTCAGATTGAACCCTTCAGTCCTAAAGCCAGAAGCCAAGCCAAGGAGTCACCATCAGATTTTACATGGAATTTTGTTGATTCCTCTTTTCTCCAAGTCTGCAAAAACATCCTGAGGTTCCTGGACCTGACAGGAACGGACCTTCCTTACTCACCTGTCGAAGGCAGTTGGGAACCTTCTAAGCTTGACTATTCCAGTCCATTCCTTAAAGTTGTCTGGTCATATCTGAGTCTATATACATCTCTCTCAAATATGACCTTTCAGTTAAAGCCTGGGTAATGATAGCCACTATTTCTAATTGTGTCCTGTTACAAGGGGAACAGATTCTTACTGAACTTTCACAAATAACTAACGATATCACCATGAAAAGAATACTCAAGAGTTTCCAAATTCTGGAGGGATTGGGGAGGGAGAAAAAGTAAACGTTTCATCTCTGTTTACAAGGTATACTTTACCAAATTGCTGTAAGTCATAGATATCTTAATCATAGCTATCTTTACCAAATTGCTGTAAGTCATAGATATCTTAAGATAAAAGGTTTCCTTTAGGATGGAAAAATAAAACATTAAGGAACCAGGAATGTTTCAAACGAACGTAATAAAATATTACATTCCTTCTCCTCAATGCATTCAGACCCATGTAATTAATACTTGCTCTGCTTGAATCCAGTTTTTCCATTAGTTCTAGACATTTTTATCCAGTTTATTTTATGATCTTAAACTTATCAGAAACTGTACTTGTCAAAGTCCTTTCCATGAATCTCCTTGAAGATGAAGCACTTTGGCAGAAATACTTTCGCAAAAGCATCACAGTAAAGCAATAATTCTCTGTAAATGACAAAATACTTTAAAATGTCCATAGTTAAAGAGCTGATGAGATTTTATTATAATGGAATTGACAAGATAACTTGGTTATTTCTGTGATACACAACATTTTAAGATAATAACTGAAATTATGATCGATAGCATTATTCTAGGACATACCAGATTTCTAGGAATTTCATGCAATTTTTAGTATACCTATAACATATACCTATATAAATACAACATAAATAAGGCTTAGTACTGGAGCTAGGGCGCCTGGGTGGCTCAGTCAGTTAAGCCTCCAACTCTTGATTTTGGCTCAGGTCACATTCTCAGACTTATGAGATCAAGCCCCGTGTCCATGTCCAGCTCCAAGAAGGGTGTGGAGCCTGCTTAAGAGTCCCTCTTTCCCTTTCCCTCTGCCCTTTCCTACTCTCTTTTTAAAAGAAACAAGCAAACAAAACAAAACAAACAAAGAAATCCCCCCAAAACAAAACTAAATTAAAAAAGCCCAAAACAACAACAACAATAAAACCCAGGGGGAAAAAAAACACACAAAAAAACATAAGTTTTGGTATTACTTTTTGACAGCGCTTCCCATGTAATTTAACATATCAAATATGTCTAATTAGTTTGGCATTTCTCTTTTTATAAGAGAGAACAAATCTTTTTGCAAATTTCCAGGATCCCTCTGGAAGATCTCAAAGTAACTTCCAGATCAAAAGGACTTCATTCAGAATTTAATCTGGGGAAATGTGTCAAAAATATCAAAAGCTTTTAAAGCACTTGGTCAAATAGAATCATAGGTCACTGTGAAACAATACTTCCTTATCCATTTACCAGTGTGACAATTAAAGATTTCACAGGCAAATACCAGAAGTTATATATATATATAAAAAAAAGCCTTTAGTTCTTTTAATAGAGAAGACTCTGTTTTTCTTAAATAATCAAAGACCTCTTAAGACAACATGCAACACAGGGAATTATTCTGATAAGACATGAAATCTTTGTTTTCTAAGCAGATGACTTCAAAGGTGAAGAAAAACTTTTTTTTAATTTCTTTTTTTTTTTTTTAAAGATTTTATTTATTTATTTGACAGGCAGAGATCACAAGTAGGCAGAGAGGCAGGCAGCAGGGGGCAGGGGGAAGCAGGCTCCCCACTGAGCAGAGAGCCTGATGCAGGGCTCCATCCCAGGACCCTGAGATCATGACCTGAGCTGAAAGCAGAGGCTTTAACCCACTGAGCCACCCAGCCCCTTTTATTCAATTTCTTATCAAGAGCAGACCAGTAGTGGTCCAAGGAAACATTGTCCTTTTTAATAGAGAGAAGACTGAATTCTAATTTTGTACCAGTCTACTTTTGATATTAAAGTTCATTCTTAAAAATCAAACTTAATTAAATGTATTCTAATATTAGCCAGCTTGAGCATACATAAATTTCCTTCCCAAAGACTCCTTTTCCACAAACTTTCTACAACTTTATCCTATTTTCCCCCCTCTTTCTCATTCGGAAATAACCAGCCTTACTTGAGGACTCTATTACTTTATTTTCCTTCAACAAAAACATATCTCCATTCCTCTTACCTTCTCTCGTTGAAAATACACATCCTACTTTCCTTATGCGTGGAGCCGTTTCCCTTCTTATTTCCAGTAGCTTTAATTATGTATATTAGATTTCTTAATCCTCAAAAACTTGATTTTCTAGTGAACATTAAGAACTACACAATTGTGGACTGTGTGTTCCATTAGCATCTTGAAGATTGGCAGACTTATAAATACATTTCCTAATTTCCTAATACTCAAAAATTTTCAGGTGGCAAAAAACATGTTTACCAAGAGACCCAACTATCTTTGGCTCTTTTGCAAAAAGAAGCCAAAAGTGGATAACCCTATGTTTAGGAATTAATGTTTCAGTATTTTATCTCATTTGGAAATGATCTACATATTCAATAAATAGCCATCATTTAACTTATCTCAGCATAACTTTAAGGCTTCAAGTAAACAGAGAGATCTTTCATGTTAGACACATACCATAAAACATAATTTTTGTTGAAAAGTTAATTCATTTATCACTTGCACCTAAGAATTTGGTGTTGACCACGCACAACAACTCTTCAGACATTAGACAATTAGCCATCATCCCAAACTATTTTCCTTGCTGACAAGTTTTTGTAAGAGAGGCGACCTGAGCTAATTTTGCTAGTTAACCTAGGCAGAACAAAAGCTGTGTTGGAATTACTTTTAACACAGATAACTCTGAAGCCGTGCTTATTTTAATGAAACCAACAAACTTCAACTAGCTTTCATTTACCAAAGATTATCTCGGATCACATGAACCTGAAAAAACGTTTGGGTTAGTTTCCATTGTATTTCTGAGAATTTTAGGAATACGTAATTTGTATGAGCACTTGACATTTTCTAAGGCAAGTAAATAAAACTCTTCTGCACATTAATTTTGGCAATATCATCCAGGGGTAGGAAAGCATAATCTATGACATACCTACACGGGCATGCCTAAACGGACCATCACGGAAATGGTACGACTTTTATTATAAAATTACAGTCATGAAACAGACACAATAATACAAAACTCACTAGTTACAAAAGAATTTGGATCCAAAGCTGTTTCTGGCAGATGGAATAAGTTACGTTTACCTGCTCAGATGGCTGAAGCTTTTTACTAATATTTGTGGAGAAGACACTTAACGTTTGTTTATAAGTATCCTTGACAAGTAATCTTATGAAAACTGTGGACTGGATTTGGGGCTAGGGCACTTCTGTGAGAGCTTGTAATTTTTAAAAGCCTCTTTTCTCCCTTGTTTTTGTTTGTTTGTTTTGTCTTTCGGGGTTTTTTTGCTTGCTTTTTTTTTTTTTTTGTTTGTTTGTTTGTTTGTTTGTTTTTGTTTGTTTATTTGTTTGTTTTTTTCCTATAGTCCTAGGATTTGGAAATGGTAAAGATAGGTGGACTTTTAATTGTTTCCGGAGCTGCATTTCTGGTTTTGCAAGGATTTGTAAGATAAGAACAGTTGCTCTTAATTCCTCAAGTAATTGAGTTGTAGCCTAAATGATATCAAGGGGCTGACCCATTCATCCAACTACATTATCTTCAGTTTGGTTCTTTGTTATCAGAGGAAATATCTTCAACTTACATGGAAATCTAAAGATAATCTATGCTCTGGATTTGGAGCTGTGTGTCTTTGGAATGTCTTAGCAAATCCTTTAACAAAGGCTTGGGGTTTTTCTTTGCCTCTGGATACATAGTTTCATTTTAGCTTAGGGTAGGAAAGCCTGAAAGTTCGTTTATCAGGCTCTGAATATCAGTTTCCAATTTGGCCAATTTGTGACCACAGAGCTATGTTGGGGGATGGAGGGGAATCATGTCAAAGATCTTTTCAGTCTTTAGCTGGGATGAACAGTAAATATTTCTGTCAGTATTGAATGTCCCTTTGGATCGAGGAAACATCCCCCCAAAAGAGTATACAAGATATTCCCCTCCCAAGATTTAGAAGCACTCTCAAGGACAGCCAAAAGAAAGACAAGACAAAGGAGATGGTAATGGTTGCCCCTAGGGAGGAAAGGATTAATAACCAATAGGTCTGGATTTGGAAAGAGAGGGACAATGTGGAATTTTATTTTTCTCTCTTGACTGGGTACTTCAGACAGAGACTCCCCAGACAGAGACTGGGGAGAGCTGATTCTGGTAAGAATTCTCACCCTTCACTGGCTTCTGCCAGTATCCCATCTGCGGGCTCTGGTATTTACCAGAATTTGGCAAGGTTTTCCATTAATTTCAATTTTAGTTTCCCTTTGCTGTTTGAGGGAATAACGTCACAGTCTACCAGAAAATTTCTCAGTGTCCCCTTAACCGAGAGGCCCACACAGACATGGGGGTGTCTGAAAGGCTATTAGCTTGATAGACTTTGGTTTAAGGTCGTGTAGTCCCTTCAGAGTGTGAAGACAATTGAGAGAGAAGATTAACAGATGCTGAGTTAAAGAGGGATCGAGGGCAGCAGGGGGAATCACTTGTCCGAGGGGCCTCTTGTGTCTTTAATTCTTCATGAACCTTTTGCAACAAATCTTTCAACGGGACTAGTTTGGAATTTTGTAGCTCTTTGGAGTCCTCTGTGTGCCCAGTGAAATAGGTATTCTATTCTCTTTGTTTGATTTGGGAATACAGGCTTTCCAGTGCCTTCTTAAATGAATTTCCCTAAGGGCAGGCAGCCCTTTGGGAGGACCCTAGCCACAGATGGAGTTTAACCCACATTTTTGTCCAACTAGTTGAAGCTGTAAATGGAATACAGCCCACATTTCTGTCTAGCTGTATTTTGACATTCCCCAGGCTGACAGGTACCAAGCCATGTTCTCAGGACACAAGATGATTTTGTCTAACTGGAGTGTTCCCCGGTAGTGGCTATTTTCTTTCTTTCTTTTCTTTTTTAATATATTTTATTTATTTATTTGAGAGAAAGAGCGTGAGAGAGGGAAAGCACAGAGGAAGAATGAGAGGGAAAAGCAGATTCCCGGCTGAGGAGGAGATTGATGCAGGGCTCGATCCCAAGACCTTGAGATCATGACCTGAGCCAAAGGCAGATGCTTAACCGACTGAGCCACCCAGGCACCCCCTGGCTATTTTCATTCTAGGCTCATTCTAGGAAGACACTGCCATTTCAAAAGATCTTTATCACTTCCAGGACAATAGTTTTTAGACCAAAAAAAAGCAGGTATGCCAGAAAGAGACACACTCAACTCTTTGGGATTTAAAGATCCCTTTAATGTTTTTTTTTTTTTTTGTTTTGTTTTTTGTTTTTTGTTTTTAACCTACACCTTGGGTCTCTTGGAGCCAAATGAATAAATGGAGATGTGCCACGGGATTGGGGAATGTGTGATGTAACATAGCGTACCTCATTGGACGGAAGTTTTCTGGAGATCTGTGGTGATCTAGTGCCAACCTAACCCATTTTGTGACCAACTTATCCTAACCTGGGAACCTCAGAGTTTGGTGGCTGGTGGTCTAAGAATGTGAAGTGCTCAACCTATACCCATCAACTGTGTGGTTTTGGCTTCCAGATTCCCATCAGTAGTAGCCTTTATCTGCACAAAACAAGACAAACATGCACATTAACACACCAGTAGTAACCAAAGGTATGCTACCATGGACTGCCCAATAGAAGGCCTTCTGCGTAGGACCAGCAATTCCCAAAGTGGAACTGGTCACTGGGGAAGGGACAGAGCCAGTGAGTCCCAACAAATGGGGAGGGTAGACTGGAATTCCAAACACATGCTTTCCTCCTTAGGGACAGCCATTACCATCTCCTTTGTCTTGTCTGTGGACTGAACCAAGGGTGAGGGACTTGAGTTCCAAATGAAACTGTGTGCCCGCATAAGCTGACCTGCCCTGAACTGGAAAGCCAAATAGGTTGGAATTCCAAACACATGCTTTCCTCCTTAGGGACAGCCATTACCATCTCCTTTGTCTTGTCTGTGGACTGAACCAAGGGTGAGGGACTTGAGTTCCAAATGAAACTGTGTGCCCGCATAAGCTGACCTGCCCTGAACTGGAAAGCCAAATAGGTTGGGAGCTCAAACAAAGGCAACAGGGCTCAGAACCGAAAGGAACTTACCCACGGCCCTTGGAAATGGCAAGAAAGATAAAACGCTAAAGAGTTCACGGGTATCATGCCTCTCGTGTCCCCAAAGCCTTTGGAAGTTTCCTTCGGATCCTATCACTGCCACCCAACAGAATTCAGCTGAGTAAATGTTAAAGATCTTATTGGCTTTATTCAATGAGTCATGAATCAGGCCGCCTCCCATTTAGGAGATTGAAAGAAGCTCCAAAGAGCATATACAACGAAAGACTCTTATGAGCAGAAGAGGATAGGACAGACGTTTCTAGCAAAGAGAGGATTGTTTCAGATAAGGCCATCTTCCTATGGGGGATGACAGGGCGCTATTCGGCTATTACCTCACTAACGCTGACCACGTAGTTCGGGATTGACTGGCTTAGGAAGTGGTCCTGGGAGAGGTTGAAACTGTAATTAAATGAAGAATTGAGTCTTGGTTTGGTGACATGGGCTTAGCACAAATGACTCCATTTTGATCCTGTTGTCTCTTTTTTGACAGACATGGGTGGAAATCCGTTGTGCCCTCTGGGAAGGGTTTTCTTATTCCTGAAAGGGAACACGCAGAAAGATGGTCCCGTCCTTCTTCCTCTGCCTGTCATGTCTGGATGGCATAGCTGAAAAGCCGCAGCCATCACGTGACTCAAGGGGGCTCTGGTATGTGATGAAGCAGGTGGTGAGGGCGGAAGGGTGGGGAGGTGGAAAGAATTCATATCCTTGACAAACTTACTATACTATGGATGAAGGTCCGACCCCCACCTATAGCTCTGGACCCAGTTTTATGAACTAATGAATTTCTACCTGTTAAAGCCAGCGTGAAGTCAAGATTTTTTGTTACTTGTAGTTACATGCTTTCTAAATGGGGCCCATCTCTCCACACCACCCAGCATTGCAGAAATCCCCTGGCCTGCCTCTCTCAGTTTCCCAGAAAGTGAGGCAGCTTTTAGAGACAAAGAAATGAACTTCATGTGTTCAGGAGCCTGAGGGTTGTGGGAGGAGGAATGAGTTCCGGTCCTTGGCTGGCCAAGCCTCTCTCTGAAGGAGCTTGGATTTTCTTGGGTCTGCTTGTCATTTCCAAAGAGCCCCATAATTGCTTGATTTGCATCTTGAAAACCTCTAATGACTTACAACAGTGAGTAATCAACTCAGGGAACATGTTGGGGCTTCTCCCAAATCCCAGCCACTCTACTTTTTTGATGTCCCCATTCTAGATGAACCCCAGGCAGGGGAAATGGGGTATCCCAGTAAAGGGCCCAGAAAGTCAAGGAATGACTTTTCCGGGTACATGGCTCTGTCTTCCATGGAGTTGGGCAATTGTGATGACAGTGATTTTGCTCAGGGCGGGAGCCCTCATGAATCCTAAAGAACATCCCATAGGTCAAAGGCGAGGTCCCCCAGACTGATCTGCAGAGCTCCAGATTCGCCATGTGAAGATCTGCATTCTTGTTCGCTTTTTGTGAACTTGGGCCAAAGGTCCACAAGCCCCAGTTTCCCTGTTGGGAAGGGTTCTTGTGTCTCATCGTCTTTGAAGCCTTTCTTGGGGATAATGTTCTCTACAGACGTGGGTATTTCTGAGTCAGTTAGTAACCTTCCAGCCACGTTTGGGGCAGCTTGACAAAGCCTGGCCAATAAGGAGTGTGTCCACCTCGCCATACAGGAGCCCTTTAATAAACACGTCACCAGAACGCCGTTCTTCAGGGCTCTCTCCAACAAAGGGGGCCGGGGGAAAAGATGGAGGGAGAGTGTAGACATCAGTCTCCCATCGATTTCCAATCAACACTGCTTCCTACCGCAGACACTGAGACTCAGATATGCTTGGCTGGTTCAAGAAAACTTTCTCTCACACACAAAGAGCCACATTAGCCTGGGGTGGGAGGGGGAGAGGGGCCAGCGGCAGGGAGGCAGGGGCACACAACATTTTGGGTAGAAATGGCAGAAAAATTCTCAGCTATGGAGGACTTTTAAATTGACTCATATCCTGAGAGCTATGTTATTTTATATCTACGCTGAAAGGGTAATATCAAACTTATGAAATATTTACTAACTTGGCTGCATAAACAACAAATCACCTCTTTTCCATTAAATATTTTTGTGAAAGATATTCTAGTAAAATACTGCAGCTTGCAATTTAATTACAATGAGTAATTAAAACTTAGAGCATAATCATTTTTGGCAAAAAGTCAGTTTTTGTTAAAATTTTAAGATAGAAAAAAGATGCATATTACGACCATAATACTGTTAGTAATTAAGATAAATGCATCAATTATTAAAGATGCAAACATGTCAAGCAAGCATAACTAATTATTTGAGCATGTTAACAGTTGTTTAATGTTAACAAGCAGTGAATTATTGAAGACCCGTGTGTCACATTCTGGACTGCATAAAATACAATGTTCTGGAACGTTTTATGATTTTCAGGTTTTCCTTAGATCTTCTCCATCGGATTAACCATAAAGTTAAGATAACTTGCCTTTAAAATGTATTTCTAAAATAATTAGCTGTAATCAGGCTAAGAGAGGCCACATCTCTGAATTTGTGTAGCAGGAAAAAGGAAAAAAAAAAAAAAAAACGCAGCAGACACAGAGAGAAACTGCAGACCCAGCGCCACGTCTGCAAGGAAGACGTGTGGGGTTGAGGGAAATGTTTCCCACTAAAGGTCCAGCATAGGGGCAGAAACCGGAAAATATGGTGTTAGTACAAAAAAGCTGGGTGGGGGGAGAGAGAGAGAGAGATAAATCACAGGGGGCTTCACGTATGCCTCACAGCTGTATATTTCTTCTTTTTTCTATTTAGAGATACACCTTCTTGAAAGCAGCACTTCACGCAATCATATAATCAAGATGCCAATTAAGACACTTGTATAAATCACATGCAAAGCAATGCTTGGATTATTTTTGACTGTCAAACCGCAAATCAACGCCAGCAACATTATCACTGGAATTCAACCAGTCCTGGGTATTTCCTTCCCCCAGACACAGAGCAGAGCCCACAGGGAACCCATCTGTTTGTGGGCCTGGAGACTCAGTCGGGAAACATCTTGTTAGGGTCCAGAGCCCCAACATTCTGAGCTCCCTGGCCCCTTTCCTTCTACTCTTGGCCCTTCTAAATGGGAAATAAGGGGCTTCAGGAGAGGCCAGCTGAGCCTTCTGGGGCTGGAACAGGGTCTCAGGGGAGCTGGGTCTAGAACGAGAAGAACAGAAATGGGTAGTCCGCAGAGATGGCTGGGCCACACATACCATCTTCTAAGGGCCACCAGAGCTGCCTCCAGGAAACCCAAATTTTTCTTGTGCACAAAAGGTGTGCCACCTTTCCAGTGCCAGAGAAGGGTCTCTAGCAGCCCTCTCAGTTCCTTCCACATGCTCAGCCCTCTACCAGGCCCTGAGGGGTCAACAGTCATCAGTTATGATCACATCCTGCTCTCCAGTCTATCAGAGTGGATAGACTCACCCACAGGAAAAGCTAAACACAGGAGAAACTATAAGGCTCTCTCTGATCCTTCTGCTAAATAAACCTATCTTTTCTAAGAACTACCCCGTGTTCGTCCTTTTATACATGCAACCTGCCTTCCTCCTAACATCTACTGCACACAGGCTGTTCCTCACACCATTCCAGGTACAGGGAGTGGGAGAGCTTCCCACAAAGATAATGAATGCTACCTGTACTCTTAAAGGTAGAACCCACCCGCTCAACCTGAAGCCTGTGGAGACTCAGTGAAAGGGGGACTTGTGGGTCAGGGGCATCCAGGGGAGGGAATGGCTAGTCAGAGAAATCCAGTAGGAGAAGTAGAAAGAACTTCGGTTACCCTCCCCTTTCTTTCAACCAGTGCAACAGCCAAGTTAGCTTTGAAGGGGTACCATATTTATGCAGTTAGCCTTTTAGCTCCATCATGGAGCAGGAGGGCCCTCTCTTCTAGAAAGGCCTCCTCTACCTCTATCAGTTGTTCCCAAAGAGCCTTCAGTCTCATCTCCGCCAGCCCCTCCTATTACCAGCCACGCTAAGTGGACGTGCAGCCTGTCCTTCCCCCACCCACGGCTCCCCTGCACAGTGGGATTCTGATGAAATGAAAGCCTTGGAACCCCACCCCACCTCACTCAGGCACAAGTCTGAGAGGAACCCCAGCAATTTTGTATTCTTTCTCGTAGAGGATCCCAAATATGTTTTAACTTGATGTCTCCCAAACCTGGGTTTTCTTCCAAACCAGACTGGTTCCCACTTCCTCTCGGCTTTCCCTCCAGGTTCACAGCGCCCCTGGCTGAAGCATAGTCATGCCACAGGAGGCATCATGGGTGACATCAGAGTGGTTCAGCCTGCCCCCCTTCTCCCCCAAACCCTGACCCAGGCACCTGAGGAGGACCAGGCCTTGCAGAGACTACAACTGCCTCCTTTGAGGACCAAAGACTGCTAATGTCTCATCTGAAGGCCCCGTTCTGAGTGGAACTATCGATCACTTGCTCTTTGCGTGTTGCCTGGATTGGGGAAACAAAGAGCACCCTCTGGTGTTGGTGTGGGGAGCTCTGCAAGGGACACGGGTGGTCCAGGCTGATCCCAAACAGAGATCGGCTTGTTGAGCTCCCCGCATATTCCAACAGTATGTCTGATCATCTGAGTGCTTTTCATGTACCTGAAAGGCCAGGAGAACATTATGGACATGAGCACCAGGGGTCAGATCTGGGAGAAGACAAATGTTGAGGCTTTCATAGGGTCCCGGCTCCCCTGCAGCATCAGGGCTGAACCCCAGAGAGGACAGGCATTCTTCTCATTTCTGATCAGAATTCAGGGACTCTGGCTGAAGGAAAGGCAGTCAATTCCAGGCACCTGTGGGCTGGCCATGTCTGCAGGGACAACAGTTTTCTTCGAGGCTGGAAGATGGAAGGAGACAGGTCTGAATAGTGGGGAACACATGCAAGACACTCCTGGGGATGCTTCGGGGTCTTCCATTGAGGACACATGGCAGCCAAGCACTGAAATCCCTCTTTCCAAGTCCTGGGCACATAGCAAGCAGGTTCTCCTGGCCAACAGAATAGGAATGGAAGGGAAATGTGTGTCCTCCAAAACACAGCTTTAAGGACAGCAGTGGGCCTCCCCTGGATGCAGGAGGTGATGAGACTCAGCATAGAGTGAACCTACAAAGAAGCAGAAGGATCCTGGGTCCCCACTTGACCACATGGAAGGCAACCTCCCACCACCTGCACACCCTAGACGGCTCTCTGCATGGACAAAAAGCATCTATTGCGTGTCTGTGTCCTTACATTTCTGTTTGTAGCACAATATTCGTCCATCTTAATGAATACAGCAGCTCAAAAAATGCGGCTGCCAGTGTCATGGGGCTATGACCATGGGGACCACGTCTCCAATTTACTCCAGAAAGTACGGTATCCAGGAGAGGTTCCTAGGCAAGAAGGGCCACGTGGAAGCCTGGGACCTCCCTTCCCAGACCCTCTTCACGGATGCCTCTTTGTGTGGCAGATTTTCCCTTCTCTCAGCAGCCACTGGTGGCAGCTCTAGGTAAAAAGCAAATCCGAACTTAGTTAAAGGAAGCTCCAGCAAAGCTGGCAATCCTCCACTATTGTTTTTATGAACCAGCCCCAGAAGCCAGAACGGGCTCTCTGCTGGGGTCTGCGGTCACCTGCAACACGGAGGACGCGAGCCTCCTCCGGCGGTGCGCAGAGACCCCGGGAGCCTTCCGCCAAGCTCCAAACCCGGGCGCTCCCGGCGTTTCGGATCCTGAGATTGGGGGTCTCCTCCCCGGAGCGCGAGCACTCGCGGCTGCACGAGCGTGTGTCCCGCTGGCGCGGTGCCAGCTGCATTCCTTCATGTGTCAGCCCTGAATCTCTTCATATGTTAGGGTGAGCTGCGTGTACACTGGTTTCTTCCCTTGCAAGGCAGTTTCACCATCTGTTTCTATTATGGGAGTTTATGGCACAGAATACCTCAGACACCAGAGCCTCCATTTTTTTCCTGGCTTGCCGTTCAAACACTTTATGAACAGAATGATGGAAAGGTAGGGGTCTCCTTAATTTCCACCCACCCCCCCACTCCCATTTTTCTTGGCACCTTCTGAAATTCAGGAGGATTTTTACAGTTCATCTTAGGAAGATGAAAGGTGATCGGGAAAAAGAAATTAAGAAATTAGCGGAGAATGTAAATGTGACTGCGATTCGGCTTTTAAAACCTTTTAATCTCATCGTGATTGACTGGATTTCTCATATTGTTGCCTAACTGCGTGTCTTGAAGAAGGCGAAACTCAAGCATATTCTAAAATTTGCAAATAATTCTGGAATTTGAAAGCACGGAGGCTCCTGCTTCTCTGTGTTTTAAAGCCAAATTAAGACAGCGATCCCAGGAAGCCTTCAGTCAAGGGGGTTTTCGGTGCCTTCTGTATCATGCATACACAGATGATCAAGCTATTTAACTTTTAAGGCAAGACGTGAAAAGGGTGAGTTCCCACATAAAAAAAATCTCACATCTCAGGATCCTCCCTGAGTATGAAAATATGCCCACTTCACACACAGGTGCACACACGTATGCACACACATATTTTTCTGTGTTCTTAATAACCTAATGTGTTTACACGGCAGCTACAGAGACAATGTTCTCTCTTGCTCTCTTTTGCCTATTTATGGAAACAGGCATACGTCCTTAGAGGACATTAAAATGGTTAATGATGACCTGTGACATCTTTGAACACAATAGTGAGAAAAAGCCAGAGGACTTCCTGTAACTTGTGTGTGGAAGTGACAAGTGTGTCATATAAAATCCCCAAGAAATTTCTTTGTGTTTGCATGAGGGACGAATGAGACTTGAATCAAAGATTCCCCACTGATGTTCGAGGAAGGGCCCCCACTTTTATGTTGCCTAGTGCATTCCTTCTTGCTTTAACTAGTCCAAGGACACAATGGTAAAGAAGATAAAGACTGGAAAACCCTGACTCTCCCAGGCTTCCTAGTTCCCGAGACTTCCTCAGTGATTTTCCTTATTAAGCATCTGTTATGTAAAATCAATCCCCCTCTCTACACCATCAAGTTCAAGGCTAGCTTTTGTGCCTGCGTATTCATGCTGTCGTGGTTCTGACACAGAGTGACAGCAGAACATACCTTAGATGAACCCAGTCTCCCCCCAAACATGGCTGATTCTGGAAGAAACTGCTACTTAGACTTCAGCTTTCCTTTCCCCTTCTTCAAAGATCCACTTCCAAGGACACACTCCACATGCCCCAGCTGGTCTGGGCGGAGGCCAGTTCAGTATCCTGCCTCCCCAAGGGTGGGACCATGCCGCGGGCGGAACTCACTGTGGCAGTCATCACTTGTCTGCTTTCTGCAACAAACCCTTGGTGAGTGCGGAGTGAGCCCCAAAGATGAAGAGCCCACCAGACTACATGTCATTGCTACAGTACAGGCTCGAGTCAGAGGAAATCATGTAGAGCTAACAGCATCTAAGTCCAACCTCAGTGGGCAAAGGGACACAATGGACTTTTGTAGAAACTCTTCTCTTGACAAGGTGTTTTCCCCTTCCCCTAAGAGCAGCTGTGGTTTCAAGAACAAGAATGTTCTGGCGGCTGGGTGGGGCGGCGGGGAGGATCGGGGTGGCTCAGGTCATGATCTCAGGGTCCCTGCTCTGTGGGGAATCTGCTTCTCCCTCTCCTCCTCCCCCTCCCCTGTGCATTTTCATTCTCTCTCTTTCTCTCCCTCCTTCCCTCTCAATCTCTAAAAAAAAAAAAAAAAAAAAAAAAAAAAGAATATCCTTGAGGACCAAAGAGCAAACATAAGTGCATGGCTCGTTACTGATCACTGACAAACTCTTCAGCCTCTACTCATAGCAAGAAGAAATGGAGAAAGTGTCCACCTTACACTTTCTGAGCCACAGAATGATATCTTTGGCAGAGCTGATGGGTTGGAACCCACCAGATGTCACATGAGACAGTGCCGGCTGCTGCTGCAGGCAAAATCACAGCATCCCTATTTCCAGGAACCTGCTGTGAATTGCATTGTCTTCTTCACACAGTGGAGCCTAGGGCTGTGTTGTCACTTGCTTTTTCATAGCTGCCTGTCACTTCTCTGCGTGTGGATATGTCTTCTTGATTTAGGTTACGCACTTGGGGTCTCTTCTGGACGTCAGGATTGGCCCAGGACGGGAGGAAGCTTCCAGCACCTGACCTTTGGCTCTTCTGAACAACAGCAGGCCTGAGTCTCTAAATGCACATTAGGGCAAAGAACTAAAATGGCTTAATTGGGTTGTGGTAAAGTGAATATCTCACCTCAAAATATCCCACTTTGGCATAAGAACTATCTATTTACTTCAAAACAGGACATAAATTTACAAAGATGTTTCTCCTCCTCTTTCTCCTAGGAAGTAAGAAAGTTAATGCCTGAAGAGAACTTTAGACCCCTTTCAATGGAGAAGTCACCTTTGCTTTTCCTGGTCACCTCCCCAGCACTAGTCTCCCCTACACCTTCTTTCTTTGGGTTTTAGCTCAAGATGGTGCTTAAGCCTGAGTTCTGAGCCATGTGTGGAGTTTACTTTTATTGCCACAGTATCTCCCATATGTACTGGAGGTATACATGTTAGTACACATCTGCTTCTTTTTCTTCTCTTGTTAATTTGCCTTTGTTTGGGAGAGCGGTCTCAGCTGAGAACTTGGGAGGGTACAGGGAACATTACTCTCCTCCCTTGGAACAGTGGTAGCCCTCCCCAGTTACCCGTCGCAGTGATTTTTCCCTTTTGTTTTAAGACCCACTTCCCTGAACCAGAAATATCACAAATACCAGTGAAGGGGTTAAATTATATTCATAGGGTTTGTTCTACTCACCCGGTCCCCATGGAGTCTCAAATAGTTTGGTCTCCTGAGATGAAGGACAGGACTTTACTCAAGGTTGTTGTGTGCTCCAGTGGACATGCCCTCTTTGCTTATTCAAAGGTGTTATTCCAGGTCCACACACTTCGTGACTCAGTGGTCCACCCATGAAATAAAGGGTTGAGATACACTGGGTGTAAGCTGACTCAACAACACATTTTCACTAGCCAGGAAGGAGTACCCTTAGTGATGTGGGCTGTTACACTAGGGGTCTTCCCTTCCCTTCTTTCTGACTCTGCTAGGGCTCAGGAGACAAAGGACCCTAGGGAAGTGACTTCTGCTTGTGCCAGATCACTCTGGGAAGCACGTTTCCAGGAGAATAGCTCTCCCTCCTCCATACTCCCAACACATCCGTCCTTCCCTCCACCCTGGGCTTATCTTCCCACTTGCAACAAACTCCTAAAAGACAGGATGATGTCACTGCAAACTTTTCACACCCCAGCTTAGCAGGGTACCAGACCACATCTATATAATCAATAGATGTGTGAGAAACAAGGCTTATCACATAGCAGATTTTCTTTCTTTTTAACTTGTAGGAAGAATTTCAACACACACACGTTAAAGAGAATATAGTGAGATCCAATTTACACGTCACCTAGCTCCAACAATTGCCACCGTGGCCTGTCTTCTTTCCTTTATTGCCCCCAACTTATACCCCTCGCACCGCAACCAATGTGAACTACTGTGACACACACAAATCCCAGGTATCACCTCCTCTCATCAATAAATATTTCCGTTTATTAAAAAAAAACAACAACATATTCACACCTAGGAAATGAGAATAATTTCTTGATATCATCAAATATCCAGTAAGTTTTCAAACATTTGCAGACATGAAGGGAAATTTTATTTCCATATTTATTGGTTTACAATTTTTTTCAACTTTTACTTATTAAATTCTCCCTATTTTCTTTCCTATATATATATTTTTTAAAGATTTTATTTATTTATTTGACAGAGAGAAATCACAAGTAGGCAGAGAGGCAGGCAGAGAGAGAGGAGGAAGCAGGCTCCCTGCTGAGCAGAAAGCCCGACGTGGGGCTCGAACCCAGGACCTGGGATCATGACCTGAGCCGAAGGCAGCGGCTTAACCCACTGAGCCACCCAGGCGCCCCCTTTCCTATATTTTTATTTGTTGAAGAAACCATGTCATTTGTCCAAGAGACCTTCTTTTATGCTGAATTTTGCTGATTGCACCTCCATTGTGTCCTTTAACGTGTTTCTCTCTTCCCTATATTTCTTATAAACTGGGACTTAGATCTAGAAGCTGTCTATGATTTTGGTAAGACCACTTGACAGGTGGCCCCGTGTACTTCTGTCAGGAAGCATGCTCACTTGACTTATTTCTTTTAGTCATTAAAAATTGTTGCCTGAATCCTTTTTTTTTTTTTTTCAGGGATCTAATTCTATCATTCTTTCTACCTTAATCAGTTTCAAGTATTGTATAAAGGGTAATTTTCTTTTCTTAATTACATGGTTACCTTGAGGTACATTTTTATCGAAAGGGCAAGTTAAATGCTGAATTCTGTCCCTATTTGCCAGTCTTCAGAATAATTACTGGATTGTACGGCCTCCAAAGGGGGCCAATTTTATTGTTTAAGTATCACAATGAACTAATGGATTCTGACAAGTTTGTTGACACTGTCTGATTAGCAGAATTTGTCATATCTTTGGCCAGGAGACACCCCAAATTAGAAACTATGTTCTTTTGACATGATTCCATTCATCCTTGACAGCTTTCTTGCTTTTGTATATGACAAGGTATTGTAGGTTCAACATCTACAGTTAATCTCTACCCAGCCATTTTGATGGAAAATGGTATTTAGAGACCATAATTTGGTGGTAGGGATTCCTAGTATTACTGAGCTGACTGTCGTGTGTAGGCCTTTTTAGTGAACAGATAGCAAACGATTCTCCTTCCCCAAAAGAAAAATACATCACAAATTTAAACTGGTATTTTCAATTCCAGTTTAGCTTTTCATTTTGTTTATAATTATATATATTTTTCTTAGGCTCATGATATTCTAATGAGGTCAACATAATTATCACTTTTTCCTAATACATTCGTGTGTGAGAGAAAGTCAGTTTCAGAATAATAATACCAATGTTACCACTACCCCAACAATGTGACATTGAAAACCATGTTTGCAGTTTTGTTTTATTTTTATTTTTTGGTTTTGTTTTGTTTGTTTTGTTCGTTCCTATGTTTGTTCTTAGGACATAACCCACTAAGGACTTTGTTTTAAATTCACCTGAAATAAATTCTCTCTGTAGGTTACATAATCAACCATATACACATTCCATTTCATCTGTTTCATTTTGTTTTTGGCTTTTAGGAACTACTTTTTTTATTTCCAGTTACTTGTGTATGGTAATTATGTAAAATATTTATCACATTACAAAGTTAGTATTTCAAAAAAGGTATAATCAGATAAGTCCAGCTTTTCTCTTTTTCCCTTCCACTCCTTTTCTTCCCTCCCTTCATAATTATACCCATGGCTTATAACTTCACTAATTTAATATGAAATATGTATTCGTATCCCCTTTTTCTTGAGTTAATAATATCATACCATATACTCTTTTCACTATCTTGCTTTGTTACACAAAACTATATCTCGCAGAAATCATTCTATCATGGTAGATGGAGATATACCTCGTTCCTCTTTACATCTGAAGAGCATTTCTTCTTGACATCTCCCTCATTCTTAAATACCAAGAAAGCCATCTGGATGAAATGTTGCAAATCATGAAGTGTAGCATTCAAGGCCCAGCCATGTTGGTTGTGCATAAGGCCATAGTGAATTTAGGTGAGGATAGTCAAGGCAAAGCGAAACAAGTTAAGTAATAACTGTAGGAGAAACACTATTAGGAACAGTGGCCATAGTGATAGAAATAACAAAGCAATTATGATTACCATTATGTATCAGTCACTCACACTATACTGGAACTGGGGTAAAGTACTTTGCATCTAATACCTTATTCAATTTGACTTCCTGCACTATTTCACAATTTATAAATGAGTCCTGAGAAACCTACCTTCTTCCACATGGTTATAGCAGTCTACACACACACTATTTCAGGAGTTCCAAGTTCAAATGTTTTCTTCTTCAGCGATATCCAACACAGCCACTTTCCCAAGCATTTCTGTACATTTATCTATTGAATCCTAAGCCAGGATTTTACTGGAATGTAGGACCCCTTCTGAAATTCTCTGTGAAGTCTTGGAAAAGTCCAGGGACCGTACAAATCCCCAAATGAAGGCACTTAACTCAAAATGGCCCTTGGTGAGTGAAGAGTGCAAGCCAGTGTATCCCTGACAAACAGGTGCTGATAAGCTTGGGCAAGGTCAAGTTTCACCGAGACCCTTCTTCCTTCAGCATGCTCAGCTGGGAGTTGATGGGTTGCAGCCGCTGACGCCAAGCTGAGCTAGTGTGTGGTATCCACCTTCCGTGTATCCTCTCTGTTAAATGTTTTTGCCTATTCGTGTGGCCACTGTGCAAGTGAGACAATTTGACGTGAGGCTGTTTGACTAGATGCTTTCTGTGGTTTTTGCTTTCTTTTCACTTCAAAATGTTTATGTTTCCAAATAGCAAGTCACGGTTCCAACGCACATGGGATTCTGTAGCCAATTTTCAATTATGGCTATACCTGTGGTGTGTTTGGATGCTGTGTCCTGGCACTAGGGGCAATCAAGATCTTTCCCCACAGACTACTCCATGAGGGTGAATGGAAGGGGTTCCTTGTACAGGCCCCAGTGCACATTCCCAGCCAGATTACTGCTGCCATCTTGAAAAATCCACCAGGACTCCACAGTTTTGCAATATACTTTTAGGGACACCATTCTCAGAGATATTACTGCCTCCTGATTACTAGACTAGAGTCAGTTCCAGCTCATATTCCTAACCTCTGGAAGGCACCATGACTTGTCCCACCAACTCCTGAGATATCTGCCTTAACCCCTATATGGGAGAGCCTCCTTACATGTGAATCTTGGGAACAATGTCGCAGACACTGATTTTTGTACCCTACACTGGAGGGTTGCTCAGACCTCAAGGGTGGGCAGACCATTCTTTTGCCAAGATGTACCATAGGTGGTTTATAGACGTACCATAGGTGTTTTAATTCATTTTTTGACTCCCTGCCTTGTCCCCAAGGTGTTATACATAAGCAGAGGGCTGTGGCTTTCAACAGTCCTTGGGCTAGCTTCACTCAAAATCATGAGATAGGTAAGTTTGGACACTCAACAACAATGAGGAGCATGACCCCACATGGACTGCTGGCTCATGACTCATGGGACGCTGACTCAGAACAAGAGTGCGCCTTATTGAAGAAGAGCCTCAGGTTGTCAGGTTGTCAGGATGTTAGCACAATCCAAAACCTGACCTGGGCAGGAGGGTGATGTGCTTGGGGGGTGAACTGGAGTTTGAATCCTGCTCTGCGACTTCCTGTCGGAGCTGGGGGAGGTCACTTGGCATCCCCAGCCCTAGTTCCTTTCTATGCAACAGTGACAATAGGAATGGTACCTACCTTGCTGGGTTGCAAATGAAGAAATTCAAGAAAGAGCTCAGGAGAATATCTGACATAGGATCTGTGCTTCCAAATATTGATGACTACTATGTGCCCAGATAAAAAGCTTGGGTTCCTGTAGGGTCTGTGACTCTATCCCCAGGAGATTGGGATGGGGATGGCACTTTGTATTTCCAAAACAAGTGGGTGTGAAGAATTTTCTGCTCTTGCCTATCATATTGCCGCGGGACAACGCCAGCTTACTTTATGCTCAACCCACAGCTTCAAATCCTTTCTTCCCATGCAGACCAGCTGTGCTCTAGAAGAACTTTCACAAAGTGTATTCCTAAATTCTGTCAAAATGCAGCACATTTTCTTTTGGGCACAAGAGGCTAACCCTCATGTTTTCAAAGGAATTATATTGAATGAGGTCCTGAGACATAGGCCAATAACGTTACATACATTGTCTTTCTTATGATTTCCAAAACTTGGGTGCACAGGTGGGCACTGTGATCCCCACTGGAGGTGTGTGGGGTCCCACCCAGAGCAACCCAGTGAATAAAGTGAGCAGAGGCCCCTGTTGATTCATGGAGTTACTACAAATAAGAAGCACACCTATGTGATTCTTTATTTGTCTTGCTAAAGAACAAATGCGCCTTCTTCCAATGTCTTGCTCTCCAAACACAGTCAGCATAGTGACACCAAACACAGAGGGGGGCGAGTTCAATGACACAGACAAAGACAGACCCTCAGGTTCTCTTTATATCACAGATTGGGGAACAAATTCCAGGATTTTATTCATACTGAGACTCCACTCCAGTAACGGCATGGCAAAGCATTTTCAGACCTCTATGTACAGACTGAAAATATTCACCCAAACCTCACCTGAGCAGACCTTCCAACTAGCTGATTTATGTTAGTGTCAGACAAGACACAAGCTGTCATTTCCACTTTTCTGATGGGAAAGGAAAACGTGCTGGTTAGGAGAGTAGCTGGATGAGCGGGACAACAACTGCTCACTGTCTCTCTCCCCTCTTCTTTGTTTTGCATAAACCAACCACAGGGCAAGCCCCCCACCCTGATTTACCCATGCGTTATCTATCCCCATCCAGAGAAGCCCAACTCAGATGTCAGGGTCCTAAGAGTTAAATTGCCAGCCCCCTCCACCCCAGAGCTGCTCCTCTCCCTGGGCTGGCTCTCTGTGATTTATGGAGGGCTCCATCCCTGAAGGGAACTGACAGTCACTCTCATTTTCTTGTGTTTTCCCCCATCACGGCCAAGGTCATGAGCAAGGGGGCCCCTCCAAGTTTTCTCCACTCGTCCTCCTTCACCCTTACTCCAATGCGGCCTCATGAATCATTCCGTCTTCACATTGAACTCCTGACGCTTCCCTAGCACCAAACTGCCCGACTTCCGCAATTTTTCTTCATTCTCACTAACAATTTGGTAATGAAATATTGATTTTTAGTTAGATTCAAATAGATGTTATTAAGTTTGCATTGATAAATCGTTCTCTTTCTCAGGCTGGAAGTACCTCAGTCAAATTCTAACTGTGCTTTCATACCTGGTGATGTATTAATCTGACGTGTCTGCCGGCCAGGCTGCTGGGGCCGAAGCCGGGGATGCCAGCCTAATTGCTGTCCCCTCACACGGAGGGCATAATTCTAGCTGGTGCGTTGTAAGGATTTTAGCCCTAAGCCCCAAGTGGGTAAATATTTCCTCTGTGGCTCCTACTTTTTTAAAACTGTATCATTTCTCCACCAAGACTGGCTTCAGAGGGAATGAAGAGGTGGAGGTGGTCCATTCAATCTGACTTTCCCCCATGCTTTTGTCAACATAATATGTAGCCCGTATTAAGAAACATCGAACAGACTGACGAGAGCATGCCATTCCCCTGTTAAAATTGTTGGAGCAGTTCTGAATGCTTGCAGGAGAAGGTCAGAAGGTGTCGCACTCTCCAGCTTTGAACAAGCCACCTGGGAAGGGTGTGAAGCAGGTGTGGAGGCTAGCCTCCCACCACGGGCTTATGAGTGATGTGTGTGGAAGTGTGTGGTGAAGATCCAGGCTACCACTGGCTCAGCGTCCACCCACATTCCTGCCTCCCTGCCCCTCCTGTGTCCCCATCCCTTCTCCCACCAATCTCACTCAGGACCCAAGGGTCCTCCTGGACCCTGCCCAGGTCTACAAAGCAGACACAAATCACCTGGGATTCACAGCTCACCAGAGTCTCCCCAGAGGCCATCTCTGGGATATTTGCCACTTGGGGGAGAGGGGATCTTGACTCCAGTAAGGGCTCCCCCTCATCCCTGCTTTCTATGTCCTGGCTGAAAGTAGACACTCCATCCAAGCTGAGCAAATCATTGGTTTGCCATCCTTGTCTGAATAATTGTTCTGTGTAGGCACAAGACCCAAAACAGTCCAGTGAACTTTGTCCTCCAGAATGGTTCCAAACTGGAACGGGGGAAGGAAACCTTCTCTTCCTTGTGCTAAAGCAAGGGTGTGGGCCTGGAAACACTGGAAGGCACATTCTCCGCCCCCCACATGGAGAAAGCTGGCTCCCTTGGTCAAGGGGAAAGCTGACCCAGTGCCAGGTCCCCAGGGTCTCTGGCAACACCACTTCCTTCCCTGGCCCCGAACATCGACTTTGGTTCTGGTTCTGGTTCTAGTTTCTTCCACCAGCCTTCCTCCCTCTAGTAATTCCTTCTCCCCTGAATGAACTAATCTCAGGCAGACTTAGACATGACACTCTTGGTTACAATCTCCAATGGCTTCCCTTCCCCTGTAACAAAACACCACCAACCTTTAGCTCAGTGTTCTAGCTTCTCCAAGACTTCCTCAACCCACTACTCCCCATTGTCAACTTCTCGTTCAAAAGAACCATGGGGAGGCTCAGAGAAGCCTCCTTTATCCAATTCTGAATATTTTCCAAGGATGTTTTCTATACTTAGAATGACTCCCTTCAACTCTGCATAAGTGACCCCTTCTTATTCTTCTTCTGGGTGATTATCTTAAGCCCCAAACTAGAATCAGCTCTTCCTCTGCCTGTTAGGCTTTCCGTTGTAAGTCATTGGCAGGAATTCTCTTCTGTGCCAGCCTGTAGGGGGATGACATATACACAACCTGACCTTTTATTGCCCGTACCTTGACTGCACCCAGGCACATAGTAGATCATTTAATATAAAAGTGTTGCTTTAAGTTATTAATTAATTTATTCACTCATTCTCTTCTTATCCTACCTATTTTTCAAGGCAAGATTAAATACCACCTCCTCCTCTGAGCCTTCTTTGGTGTCCTCAGTCAGAATTAATCTTTTGCTACTTCATGTTCTCACATCACATTGCTTTCAACTGCTAATTAGCATACATTAATTGATGTGTACCTTTTTAGGCACTCCTTTAACAATAACTCCTGAGTATGTACTTTCTCAGATTGAAGGTAGTTTCTAGGGTGTCTGTTTTCCACCTTGGACTGTAAGCCCCTTAAGGACAAAAACTGGATTTGTATGCTTAAAACCTAGAACAGGGCTTGCAAGGAGCTGAGTAACTGTTTGTTGATTTAAATGAAATGCATTTTTTTGAGATGGATGAATGGGAATATGATAGGCTACCTTTGAGTCATAGGTATTTCTCCACAGACCAGCTGCAAATGATAAGAATAATCCTAATTGAACAGCTTTAAGAGAAAAAAAAAAAAAAAAAAGGAGAATTTGTAAACTTACACAACAGGAGCCCAGAGCTAGATCTGGCTTCAGGCCCTGCTGGATCCTTCATCCCAAACAATGTCATTTGACTCTTTCCATTTCTCCCTCAGTTTTCCTCTGCATTGACTCTGTTCTCAGGTAGGCCTTTGCCTCGTGGTGCCAAGATGGCTGCCAGAGCTCCAGACTTCCATCTAATCCCTTTAGCAACTGGAAGAGAGAGGATATATCTATCTGAAGTGTTTTCCTACTCAAAGACTTAGATGTTCCAGTTGGCTTGGCTTAGGTCATGGGACCATCACTTCAGTCAAGTGACCATCACTTGGGCTTGTCCACTAGATGCACTTGAACTAAAAGGGGGGAGAAGTGGTCTCCAGGATAAACCAGCTACTGATTCCAGAAGAAGGAGCATGGATGCCTGGTAGGCACCTTCAGCTCTCTCCCTGCAGAAGCTGGCCTGGTGTCCACCAGGTTGCTAGCCCTACTCCCTAGGCTGCTTCCTGGGATGAGAACAGGAGACACTCATAAGAGATATAGGCCTTTTCAGCCTAGCCTCTTTCGGTCTTTCAAGAGACTGTAAAGAGTGACCATTCATTCATAAGGATGCAATGGTCTCCCTCCTGCCTATAAGGAACTGGGAAAATGAGATGAAACCAAGACTGTTATCTTAAAGCTACCAAAGGAAATCAGCTGTCTGCTTCATCAGATTCCTTCTAAACTTCCCAGTCCAACACCGTAGAGTTGCTACAGAATGTTCCAGAGGTGTGAATCCCAGGGGTAGAGAGTTCAGGCAAATTTTAGGCAGGGTGAGTATCAGAACAGGACCCTAGTTCCTGGGCAGCAGGACTGACCCCAGCCAGACTAGAAAGGGTGAGACCCTAGAAAGGGTCCCAGTGCTTTTCCTCCTCTGAGCCTCTCGTTGGGGACAACGAGAAATCCCCACCACACAATGGCCAAAGGCCTTAGGCAGCTCAGCAGAGCTGGCTCTCCCATCACCATTCAGCCAACCACTTCTGCTTCGGAATACTTCTATTCGGTATCATCAAGGAAAACGAAAGGAACAGGTGCATTTATCATTGGTTCCCATCCCCTCACCATCCCCTCACCCCCAGGCAACACCATGCAGAAAACAAAGGAAGTGCATTTTGGGGTGACTGATGGCTTGCCAGCTCTCCTGCCCTTTCCTCCTCCACTAACTGCAACCCATCCTCTGTCTGGGCCAATTATCCTGAAGTGGAGCCCAGATTCTGTGGCTTCCCCAGCCCGAGGGCCCGTGGCTCCTGCTGCTCTCCAACCAAGCCAGAGCCAGACGGGAAGGGAGGGAAAAAGCCTCCCGTCCCACCCCTGCTGCTTGGGTTTCCCTCTTGCGGCCCGCAGTGAGTGCCCTTTAGATCTGATTGATTTTATCTGTGAAATGAGCTGAAAATCCCTCCCAGGGAGAAATGCTCATCTCCCTTCCTCAGCCCAGACACTCCAGATAAATCAGATTGCCCACCACCAGCGCACGTGTGGGCCGAGGGCTGGAGGAGAGCAGAGACAGCAGGATGGCGGGACAGCGGGACGGGCTGCCCCTGGGCCCAGGCCGTCAGTGTGGAGGCCTTTGGCTTCTTCCCAAGCCTGAAAATCCCAGATGCTGGTATCCTCAGCCACCTGGTCAGAACTAGAACTGCCTCGTCTTCAAATACCTTACACTAGCTGGTTGAGGCTTGCCTTAGGCTGGGTTGCTACAGAAATAAATCCCGAGACAAGGAAATGGGAAAGCTGTGATTTGGGATGTAGGGAGCTGAACCAGGGAAGGCAAGAAATCCAACAGAGAGTGGGTTAAGGATCAGGTGACCTTTGTAGGCAACCTGAGCCACGTCCCACAGCTGGTGGCCTCTGAGAGGCGCGCAGTGCACTGAGGGTGTCTCACTGGGGGGACGGGGGGGGGGGGGGCTGGGGCATTTATCTGCTAACTCAGGTCCTTTACACCTAAGCTGTTCGACTTCCCTGTGCTTTTGGCCTGCCCTGGGTCACCCACACAACCTTGGCTAAAGAATAACCTCCAGCATCACGCAGGGGACCGTGTGCTCGTAGCTCTGCAGGTGGACCAGGGCAGTGAGCCTGGCTCCATCCAAATCCTCAGCCCCTGCCCCTTCCACCACCCTCCCCGACTCCTCCCTGACTACTGAGCTGATTTCCCACTGGGTCTGCCTGTCTGCATGCACCTCAGGAAGCCCTCCCTAGTTCCCGTATCCAGAGGCAGAATCTCCCCCCTATTCATCAGGAATGAGCCAAAGCCAAATAGGTTAGTGTTTTGGGGAGGTCACTCATCTTTGGGGTCAGGACAGAAGCAGTTGGAGGGGAGACTTATTCCTGCCCACCAAAGACCAGGGTTCCGGTCTCCTTCCTCCCCACTTCCCCAGCAGGCTAAATGCCTGGGCTTTCCAGGTCTCACAGAACATTAATGCAAATTATTATAATTCTTCTCTTCATTGAAAGAGACTCTGGCACAGTTGTCTAAGAGTCACTGATGAAGCTGACGTGAAAAATTCAGTAATTGGTTGCCAATATCCAATTACTCCAGCGTAATATGAAAGCGAGGGGGGAGCAAGCCAAGAGGCCACAGCCCAGGGACGGTGGGTACTAAGAGGATGCTGGAGGCTTGGCCCAGGCCCATGGACGCAGCCACACGGGAGGAAGGAGAGAAGATCTGGGGTGGGGGAGCAGGGAGTCCCCTGTGTCCAGACTTTCCCTCTGGCCAAGCTGTCCCCCAGGCTGGTCCTTCACTCTAAGAGCCTTTCTTCCTTGGAGTCAGAAATGGCTCAGTCCCTCCCAAAAGCCCCAAGAAAATGGCCCTGGCTGGGGACAGGAAAGGGGACAGAGAGTGCCATGCCAGGCAGACCCTCTACTGTGAGCCAAGGCCCTCACTCTGAGCAAGGTGTGGGAGCTCTCTGGGCCCCAGGGTCCTCCCTGTGAACAGGGAGCCCAGCCTTCTTGCCTGCTTCTGCCCAGGGCTATTATGCGAATGTGAGGAAATTACCCAAGGGAAGATAAGCCAGCACAATGACAGGAGGGAGAAGGAGGCGCTGTGACCTCCTCTCCTTTTTAGGTGGTTCCCCCCTCCCTTCCTTGGGAGTTTAGCCTTGGAGGAGAGAAGGGGCAGAAGATACACAGTGAATGCTTACTTAATGAGCATACAGCAGCCCTGAGGGTGGTCGCCCCTGCCAGCAGGCTGGCTGGGCGGAGGAGGCACCCCCAGGTCAGGGGCAAGGTCAGGGGCAGGGCAAGATGAGAATGCACCCTTCTGTTGTCCTGCACTGTATCATGTCTGCAAATAAATGGAATAATTCAGTTTCCAGGACTCTTAACCTTTTCACTTGGCATAAATTGTGATCACACAAATAAATACAGGCAAATCACATTAAAAACATATATATACGAAACTCATTTATTCAAGACATTTTCCAACTCTGAAAAATACCTGTATCTTACCAAGAAAAAAAAATAAAGCTCGGTTCAGAGCTGTCCGTCTCCATTTCGGTCCCTGCTGGCTGCAGACGGGGTGTTGGGATTCCTGATGCCCGAAAGACCTAATGGTCCCTCCTCACCCAGGTCAGAGGTCAAAGAAACCATTTTTTCCCTCCATTCTGAATTGGCCGGGAGAGGGTGAGTTGTATGGGCAGATCCTAATGTGGTGCCAAGAATGTTTGAACAATAATCAATTGCAAATTACATCTTACTAAGTTGAGAGTCAAATGGAGGAGCTGTGGCTGGATATTTTATCAAAGCAATTTAATAAGAATGTAAATGACCATAAACCTTTGAAGAGAGGTTTTTGGCATCCTAACTGGCTGTGCTTCCTAGGCAGACCTTGACACCTGTTCCAGCTTTAGGAAGAGGCAGGATTAGAGCGAGGTGGAAGCCTGGGGCCGTGGTTTCCAAAAGAAAGGATGACCTCTGGATGGTGGCATCTCCAGGGGCCCTTAGTCCCCAGCCGGGACTGTATCCCTCCTGGGACCTGAGTCACAGGGATGGTGTGTCACCCTCACTGGGATCTTGCATAAGGGGCCTCTACTGAGATCAGGGCCTCCCATTTGTGACCGCTCACTCTGTCTACAGAAAGGTCAGGCCTCACAACAGTGCTGCATGAGAGATGGGCCAGGGCCCAGCGTGGGAAAGAGGACTGCTGGGCTCTCAGGCTTCAGAGCACAAGCTCTTTCCTGCATGCACCCTTACAGGTGTCATCATAGTTGGGGCTCCCGACCTCCTAAGAGCAGAGCAGGAAGACTACATACCCGTGCAGAGCAGTCCTAGTGGATATAGGAGTAGTCATGTTTAAAAAGTTGTGGGTCTTCACAGCAAAGGAAACCATCAACGAAATGAAAAGGCATCCTACCCAGGGAGAGAAAATCAATGCTTGTAAATCATACATCTTGAGAGGAGTTAATATCCCAAATATATAAAGAACTCATAAAACTCGATAGAAAAAAGAAAACTGATTATAAAAATAGGCAGAAGATCCAAATAGACATTTTTCCAAAGAAGACAGACATTTGTCCAACAGGTACATGAGAAGGTGTTCAACACCACTAATCATCAGGAAAATGCAAAACAAAACCACAGTGAAATGTCACCTTAAACTTATTAGAATAGCTATTATTAAAAAACAAACAACAACAACAAAAAAGCAAGAAATGACAAGCATTGGTGAGGATGCGGAGAAAGGGAGCCCCCATGCACTCCTGGTGGGAGTGCAAACTGGTGCAGCCACTGGGGAAAATGGTATGGAAGTGTCTCAAAAAATTAAAAATAGAACTACCGTATGACCCAGAAATTTCACTTCTAAGTATTTACTCAAAGGAAACAAAAATGTTAATTCGAAAAGGTATGTGCACCCCCATGCTTACTACAGCAATATTTACAATAGGCAAATAGGGAATCATCCCAAGTACCCCTCAACAGATGAATGGATAAAGAAAATGTGAGGGGCGCCTGGGTGGCTCAGTGGATTAAGCCGCTGCCTTCGGCTCAGGTCATGATCTCAGGGTCCTGGGATCGAGTCCCACATCAGGCTTTCTGCTCAGCAGGGAGCCTGCTTCCCTCTCTCTCTCTCTCTCTCTGCCTGCCTCTCTGTCTACTTGTGATCTCTCTCTGTCAAATAAATAAATAAAATCTTTTTAAAAAAATGTGAGATATATATGATATATACAGATAGATCTGACATATGATATATATATGGGGTATAGATGATGGAGATATAGATAGATAGATAGATAGATAGATCTGATGGAATGTTATTCAGTCATGAAAAGGAGATCTTGCCACTCATGACAGCATGGATGGAGCTAGAGGGTATTAGGTTAAGTGAGATAAGTCAGACAGAGAAAGATAAATACATATGGTATCACTTATATGTGGAATATAAACAAAAGAAAAGAAGAACTGAGCTCATAGATCCAGAGAACAGACTGGCAGCAACCAGAGGGGGGTGAGTGCGGAGGTGGGTAGAAGAGGTGGGGGAGGGGGAAAGGGAACTAACTTCTAGTTATAAAATAGTCATGAAGATGTAACGTGTGGAGTGATGACTGTAGGTAATAACAGTGTGTTGTATGCTTGCAATCTGCTGACTAGATCTTAAAAGTACTTGTCACAAGAAAAAATTTGTAATTATATATGGGGACAGATGTTAACTAGACTTAGTTTTGCAACCTATACAAACATCTAATCATTATGTTGTAAACCTGAAACTAATATAATGCTGTATGTCAATTACAGCCTAATGCAATTTTTAAAAAGGAGTGTAGCGGGTGTAGATCTATGTGACAAGGGGACACCTGTATAAAAACTCATGAAGCTGAGGGTTTAAGGGAGACTGGGAGGAGGTGAATGGGGATGAAAGCAGAGACACGATATTGTGGTGACACACTCAGGACTCTCTGGTCAGATTCAGACAGGGTATGATGGCTACTTGCCTATCAGAGAGAAAAGTGGAGCAGACAAATAGATGAAACATAGATAGACAGGTAGGTAGATAGATTATAGGTGATGGATGGATAGATGGTTGGATGGATGGATATATATAATAGTAGATGGATGGGTGGATGGATGGATATATAGATAATAGATGGATGGGTGGACGGATGGACAGATGATAGACAGATAGACAGGTACATAGGTAATAGGTAGATAGAAAGATAATAGATGATGGATGGATGGATAGATAATGGATGGATGGATGATGGATGGATAGATAATAGGTAGATAGATAATAGACAGGTAGATAAAAAGATAATAGATGATGGATGGATGGATGGATGGATAGATAATAGATGATAGATGGGCGGATGGATGGATGGATGGATGGATAGATAGGTATAATTACAGGTGCAAGGAAGCAGAAACATAAGGTGAGAAGCCCAGAACAGACTCCTGCTTTGTCCCTCTGCCTCCCTGATGCCTGCCAGGATCCCCAGGGAAAAGGAAAAAAACGTTCTACAAGTCATTATGTTCAGACCCTCCCTGCACATAACATGTTCCAATTTACAAAGAGCTTTCACTTCTGTGGAGCTGCTGGTGCTCTCAACAGCACCCCTGGAGGAAGAACAGGGTGAGCAGGTAGGAAGCTTGTACCGCTCACGCATGCGACGCAGGGCCTGGGAGCATGGAGGAATCTGCACCAAGGACACAGCCAGGGAGTCTAGAACCCAAATGGGAATAGAAGACAAGGTCAGCACCTGATGTGCTGGAAGGAGCTAGATGTATCCCAGCTAGATACAGAAAGGCATATTTCCTGAGAATGGCCGAGAGATGATGTTCTCTATAGAGGTGGAATGGAAGTGGCCCAGGCAACGGAGAGCCCTCCACTCAGTCTCTCCTTGTCACTTCTGGACCGCTGCTACACTTTGACCAGAAGTGAGTTAGGGGACCAGCCTGGAACTGAGCACAGGGAGACTCAGGGTCCTTCTGTGAGGCGGGGAGAATGGTGACCTGGAACTGGAGTAAAGATCATAAAGTAGCTCGAGAGAAAGGCCACTCGGAGGCCAGCCTATGTGTCAGTCTGCAGCAGGAGGAGAAGCTACTTTGCAGTCTGTGGTTCAGAAGGGAAAACAATTCGAGACTCAGGTCTTCAACTGTAGCTCATCAAGGACATGTGTTCTCCACGGCACTCACCCACCAGTGCCTCATTCGGGGAGCTGGTGTCCAGGGAAGGAGAACAGAGAAGGACCCCCAGCTCTCTACCTGATGAGGTAGAGAGTGTGTGTGGGTGTGAGGGTTCAAGCCGATAATCCCTGCAAAGTTCAGCAAACGGCCTAACAGCTGCTGGTCGCTGCCGGGTCACTTCCAACTCTTTCCACCCTCTCGGCCAGTCCAGCTTCAGGGGGACAGTGCTTGTTGGGATGATGGGTGGGCGAGATGGAAGGTCCTAGAGGCATCTCCACAACTGGATCTGCTCCCTGCAAACATTGAGGTTGACCCCTGCCGAGGACATCAAACCTGAGAATATCCTTCCCAATGTAGTCCCATCCCAGTGGCGGACATTTCCAGGATCAAGCAAACTAGCACCAGGGAAGACCTACTCTGCCAAGATTGTGTCCCAGCTGTGGCTGCTCAGGCCCCACTGGGAGCCCATGGTATGGGAAACAGCCTTACCTTTGGGCTTTAATTATGCTTGATTTCAGCTTCTGCTGAGTGATTGCTCGTCTTTCTCTAAGCCCCCATTTTTCCCAGAGCACTTTCTTGATGTTATTAGAGCTGTCTATAAAATATGAATCCCAATTCCATGATAGTCATAAAAGCCATAAAATTCTATGTCTGCCATGAAAATATTACATGATTTATTTTTGTGTAAAGTACATATTAAATCTCGTACTGGAATAGGAGTTGGGCGCATCAACATCACGAACTTTTAATAACACACACTTTGCCTTAAATTGCTATTATTTTAAGTTTCTTTCTTCATCTTACAGTAGCTCTCATTTCAAAATAGGGTCAGAAAAGAGTCCCCGATCTTATTTATATGTTAACGTTAATATTCACGGTAGCTTAAATTTTGCTCCCTTTTTTATGGTGTTTTATATATGACAAGATTTGTGTATTTGATTTGTTTTGTTTTACACCAAGTGCCTTTGGAGAAATATCAGGTGATTAACCAAACCCTCCAACAGTGGGTCTGATACAACCATCTCCAGGGTCACAGAGGGGGTCTGCATAAATCCACACAAGTAAACACGTGGCTGGAATAGAAAGAGGCAGAACTGGATCCGGTTGGGGTGGAAGAGGAGGAGGAAGTATTGAGAACATCTCTTTGTTTTTCCCAAAACCCCTGAGTCAAACCGCAAAGACTCGCCAAGCTTCCGGTGTCTGGCACTCAGCTGAACCTTGTCGGGGACACACAGAGAGAAGATCATTAGTAGGATGAGATTCACATACATGAACCCACTGAAGAACCGCCCAAGGCAGGATCAGGCTATGTGACTCACGTTGCAGGCGTTGGGGGAATCCGAATGGAATCCAAGAATTCAGTTTATTCTGCTGGTGAATGCGGGCTTTGAGTTGTCCTGGAAGGACAAGGGGAATTTAGAGAGGCCGAGGAGAGGTGAGGACAGCGCCAGGCAGAGGAGCCTGGGCAAGCAGAGAAGCTCGTGGGACCCTGAACGGGAGGAAGGAAGGGCCGTGTTCAGGGTGTGCCCTGGCACAACACAGCCCCCGCTCAACCCCCAATTTGCCATCGTGCCAGCTTCTCTGCCCAAAACACCCACACTGCATTTTCAACAATATCAAGGGCAGAGGGAAGATTGATTTTCAGCCTGGAGTATACATGTGACATTTGGAATGAGTTGAAACTGATCTAAGAGATTTTCATTTCAAAAGATATCTGATATGATGTGTCGATGGGGTGTTTCACACACCTCATCAGAGTTCAAAGGCTGGAGCCATGAGAATGGCGCTTCCAAGGTGGAAAGCAGATGTGTGGAACCGGAGCAGGAGGGGGCCTTGGCCTCTTCAGACGTGGCCCACCCGCCACCTGACATACCATGGAGACAAAGCCTGTGTTTGATCCGGACAGCCCTTGGGTCTGCAGCATCTTGGCGTGGCTACAAACGACGTCGTTTTTTGCATCCAACTCCTGTGGCCATGATTTCGTATCCCCAAGCTCTTCCCAAGGCGTCAGCAGGGCCTAGAGTTACTCACTCGGAGACCACTGGGTCTGATAGCCAGTTGGAGACCACCAAGCCTGGCTGGGCGTCAGCCAGTCTGCCACCCCCAGTGCCCCTAAGCCCCAGTCTGGGTTCCCCATGAGGTGTGACCTGGGGGGAAAGCTCATGGGCTACCCTCTCATTAGGAAGTTCAAATCCACGAAACTGAAGTGAGGGCCTAGGGGACTGAGGCAAGCCAGGAGGTGTGGGCAACATAAGTGTGGCTTCTCTGCCAGCCGCCTCTGAGTACATCGGATTACTTAATCTCATGAGACTGTCATCTGGGAGACCACACAAAGCCACAGCTCAAGACAGTCCCTCTGCAGGGGTAGGGTGACACCAAGAATAGGAAAAAAATTATATCTGCTCCAAACAACCGCATGATTCCCGTCCTCCTGGGCTACACAAACTTGGGCAGAAGAGAGTGAGTCCCAGGGAATGCCCCAACTTGGAATATACCGGGAGTCACTGGCTGGAGCTCAGAGGTCCGTGCAGCTGGGAGGGGCTGTCTGCGACACCCCTGTGAAGTCAGTGGGGCCTCCCAGAACTGGCCACGGAGCAGCAGCCAGGATAACAGGCAGCAAAGCTCGCACGGTCTATAGTGGTGCTTGGGAGGTGTCTGGAATTGGCCCTCGGATCTGGGGGAGCCTGCTCTGCATCCATTCACTCCAGTCCAGAGTTTAATGGCTGTTGGTGCTTGTCAACTTCTTACAGAGTCCTCTTGTGGTTTCACCTTGGAGGCCTTGTCTCCCCCCAAACACACACACACACCCTGGGCCATGTTGCCTGGCTAGCCGCATGCATCAAAGGAGCTGTTTATGAAGGAGCTTGGAGCAGAGTCCCCAGGCCCTGTGCTTCAGGAAGCAGGCAGCCAACACAACATCTACACTTGCTTAGAACAGAGAAAGAGTCTCCAGCAAGATTCCTGGCTGGCCCTGGATGGCAGCTTCTCTGGAATGCAGTACAAAATTTCTTCTCCCAGAGGGGAGTGCCTGGGTAGCTCAGTGGGTTAAGCCTCTGCCTTCAGCTCAGGTCGTGATCTCAGGTTCCTCGGATCGAGCCCCGCATTGGACTCTCTGTTCAGCAGGGAGCCTGCTTCCCCCTCTCTCTCTGCCTGCCGCTCTGTCTACTTGTGATCTCTCTCTCTGTCATATAAATAAGTAAAATCTTTTTAAAAAGAAAAGAAAAAAGAGAAAAAGAAAATTCCATCTCCCAACCAAACCCGCAAGCCTCCTTTCAATGTAAAAACATCTATCAAATCAATCACACACCTTAAGTAAATAAATCCTAATATTAAGTTTAAAAACCATATACCTTCAAATAAGCCACTTTGTGTTCCAGAGACAAGAACCAAGTGCGTTTTGAGGTTCTTTGCAAAACTGAATAATGACACCACCTCGACGGAAATGATGAAAATAATAGGGAGAGGAAATATAACTGTCGAGAGAACTGAGACCAAAGCAGAAAATACACACGATTCTAGTCTGATGTGATCCGGAGAACATCTCCAAAATGAGTGGCAGCTGGAAGGACAAAAGGTAGACGGCATCTGGAAAAATATTAAGAGTTTTGTGAAAGAAAATCAATCACGAAAGATACACAAACCTGATTAGGAAAAGGAAAAATGTAGGTTGTAATATAGAGAGCAGTCCGTGAACGGGTGGCTGGTTCCTACAAGATTAGAGAAAATAACCCGAGGTTAGGGTTGCCTTCTCCTTCCACTCCGTGCTTACCATCACCCACCTGGAAGCTTCATGCCCCTGGCTCCAAGCAATTTGCTGAGAGAGAATATTTTTGCTGCTAAATGATCTCGCTCCCCAGTGGCTCCCACAGCCCCTAGCTCTGGAACAAATGACCCCGCCGGAGAACGGATGGGTTGCAGCCTTGGCGTTGGCGTTCAAGGCGCCCTCACGCAGAGCCCACGCTCCACCCTGCTGGGTACCCCTGGGGTTTTGAAAAGGTTCTGGCTCAGAAATGGAAAGGCAAGGCAAGAATAAAGGTTCCAGGTCTGTGAAGCCCTTGTTGGCAGAGGAGGTCTGCTTCTGGTCCGAGCATGGGGGTGGGGGCAGGGGGGAGAGGATGCCAGGTTAGTGTATCTTGCTGCTTAGCTTTGAAGCCATCAGTCAAGAAGGTGCTCTCAAAGCCTGCCGGGCCAAGGGACAGTGCAGGGTGCTGGGTCTAGGAAAACCCGTGGCTGGCTAGTGAGTCTCGGGCCTCAAGTGCAGGCAGCGGGAGCAGAGAGCGAGCCCTAGCAGCAAGCCTCCCTGCTCCAAGGTTAGCGGAGCACAGCCGCTGAAACCATGTTCCCGGTAAAACGGCCTCCGCCCTTACAAGAACCACCTGCTTCTGAATTCCAAGTGGCTAAGTGACGGGGCATGGGCAGGTGTGCACGCATTCCAGCTCATTCGGCTCCCTGACGGCTGCTAATGCCGCCCCACTCTGGGCGTAGTGGGATTCCAGGGGCCTTTTCTTCGACAGTCGGGTATGTTGATATCAAAACTCAATGAACAATATGCACAGATGTGGGAAATTAACAAAAGATGTTGAAAGCTACTTTTGCCTTTGTTCAACCAAACATTGGAACACATTTCCTCCTTCATTTTCTCTTTGTCCTCATTATGGTGCACAGAGGAAGTCGTCTGATGGTTTGGTTTTGGTGACCTGTTTATTTGGAAACTTGTGTTGCTCTGCCTAGTGTGAATGTCTCTGCCTCCCTGGGGGTCCGGCTAGCATTTGCCCTGGTGGGAAGGTGGCCACCGTCCCCAGAGCCAGACTGGCTGGTGCGATGCCGTGTCGACATAGACACGGGAGCTTGAACAGCTGTCTCGTACTCTCACAGCAAATTAAATGCATGTTAAAAGATTATCTCTTACATTTATCATAACAAGATTTTGCATTTATGTCTTTCTCTCTTTTTAAATAGGAATAAAAATCTCATATACATTTTCTAATTTATTACCTGGTATTTATTATAGGAAGAGAGTTTTGTCTAATCACAACTCGTTAAAATCACATATTATTCACAGTAACCTACCACTAAAGACTCATCACGGTAGCAAGAAAAAAATTTAAAAAAAAAAGTGTTTTTTTTTTTTTTTTTTAAATGAAACTTCATTTTAAGCATTCCTCTTTGGAGACAGTCCAACATGTTAAAGAAAGGATTGGAACGTGTGTAATAAAATACCTTGGCAAAGAAAATTTGCTGGAAGGAAGTAAAGAAGGAAAGAAGGGAGGGAGGGAAGGAGGGAGAGAGGACGGAGGGAGGGAGGAAGAAAGGAAGGAAGAAAAGAAGGAAAGAAGGGAGGATGGAGGGAGGGAGGGAAGGAAGTAAGGAAAGAAGGAAAGAAAGAACCATAATATCAACGAGAGTTCAAATATTTTGCAAAAAGGAAGCAGGGATTTTGTGGCCCAACTCGTCTACCTGCTGAAACTGTAGCTCAATGAAGAAAGAGAAAGAAAAACAAAACAAAAAATCCGGCCAAGAATTTACCTACTTTCTCTCTTATTTTTAAGCATGATTCTTTTTCCTCCTGCAGCACCGGGTTCTAACTCACACGGATCTTGTTAGCCGAACGAAGCAGTTCTTTGTGCCCCTCGTTCCAGCCAGGACTGATTTTCAGATCACGATTACACGCACAAAGAGGCGACCGCGCGGCCTGCGTGAGTCTCGTGGATGTCCCCCCTCCACCCCAGCAGGCCACCGGAACGGGGTTATGAATACTCGGTTTGCTGAGTGCGATGATTCCAGCATCAGCTCTGTGGCATTTTCCACATGTTTAGCCTGAAAGAAGACATTTGTTTGGACTAGATGCTTTTGTGTACTTTTTTAATGCAATAAAATTGACAGATGACTCCTTTTTGCAACAGGTTTGGAGAAAGAAAATGTGGTGGTTCTACCCTCCCCTTTCTTCTTGATGGCTGTTTAGACAGCAGTCTTAAAAAATCACTAGTCACTAAAATCCCTCATGCCCATTTCATATCGTGTTGATTCATATTAAATTCATGACAACAAAAAAGCAACTTGAGGCACTTTTGGAAATGACCGCTCTTTCGCGTGCCTCCCGTTCCTCCGGGCTCGGTGGGCCCAGCGCCCATAAAGCTGCCTGCTGTCTTGTGTCGTGAAAAGAAACAGCTTTGCCTGGGAATGCCATTACTGTGTAATGAGGCATGCAGCAAAATATACCTTCAGCAGCCACTTGATGAAGGCTTGCTGACACACCAGACCAGACAGAAATGTTTTTTTGTATGTTCTTCCTTATTTTGTCCATCAATCACATCATTAGTCAAAGCAGACAAGCCTGTCAGCCGGGCCCAGATGCGGAGTGGCAGGCCATCAGCGGACAGGTGTTCTGGCTCCCCCAAAACGAAATCCTGAAATGAGAAAGGAACCAAGACCTCGCTTCGAGGGTTGGGATGTCAACAAGAGAGAGAAAAGACACCGCGGGGAGGAGTTCTGGAGCGGTGCTGACCGGCATGGTGGCCCCTGGCAGAGCCAGGACTGGGAGAACAAAGCCCGTTCGTTTCCCGTGGTCAGGGAGGTATTCAAACAGAATAGTCAAAGGCAGTGGTGCCCCAATTTAGTATCCCAAATGCGTCCGTTTGGGTTGGGTAGTTCTGATGACGCCGAGGGCCACCAGAATTCACCGAGCAGCGTCCCTAAGACTGGCTGGGAAAACGGGCTCCACAACAGTCGCCGGCATTTCCAGGAGCATCGCTCATTTCCCGGAAAATCAGCCTCCCCTCTTCCGGCAACCACCCCTCCCTCCCCCCCCCATCCTAAAGGTTCTTCCTTCGGGGCACTGTGTGTGTTCAATGCTTTCTGTCTGGAGCCTAACAGGATACTGAGAATACCCACACAGAGTCATCCTCCGTGGGTAATTTCTAGCTTTTCAAGCAAGCCCTGATACGTATTTGTGTAATGAGCTCCTTGCTCAGTCACCTCCTGGTTACCAAGAAGGACGAGCTCATCCAGCCCCTAAGCCCAAGCCCCCACCCCACCGGCCTTTTCAGCCCCAGCGGCCAAGGCAATGCTTTGTCCGGTGTCCAGTCTGACCTGCAGTGTTCGTGTGCACTGGTCTTGGGTTTTCATCGTTAGAATCGACTTCATTTTTTAAAGCAGTTTTAGATGTCCAAAAGGATCGAGAAGATAAAACAGAATTCCCATACATGGGGTTCCCCTTACTAAATCTAAAATGGGTAGGGCCCATGTGTTCTTATCCATGAACCCACACTGATCCATTATCATTAACTGAAGCCCAGGCTGGATTCAGATTTTGTTGGTTTTTACCCGATGGCCTTTGTCTGTTCCGGGATCCCCTATCGCATTTAGCTGTCCCATGTCCTTTGGCTCTGAGTTGCAACCATCTCTCAGACTCCCCTTGACTTGGATGACCTTGACGTTGCTGAGAAGTACTGTGCTATTTTTGAGAAGTTGTTTCTTTTTTAATTTAGAATATGTGTATGTGTGCACAACATCTTTTACACTTCGATAAATAATAGTGCTGAAAGGCGGGGAGGGGAAGCATTAGGAGGCAAGGAAGGGAAGGAATTAGGCCCACCGGAAAGGTCAGAAGTCTTCACACAGCACTGGGGAGAAGACGCCGACACTCCAATCTCTCCCAGAGTTGACCTTTCCGAGATGTGCTGAGCAGGAAGGGGGTGATACCTGATACAAGATTCAAACCACACTTCCACCTTTAAACGAGAATTAAATCTGCAGATATCGGCTCTAGGATTTCCAAAAGGAAAGCAAGCACATCATTAATCTAACCAGCCATCGGATGCCACCGTGGCCTGGTGCCGTGTGTCCGGGCCCGTGTTTGGGTGAGCGGGGGCTGCTAAGACGTTAGGTGAAGGTCACATCAGGGTGACGTGGGGGTGTGGGCCCCAAGAGGACCAGGGCTTTGGCCCACCTGGGGGCCTGACTGTGCCCGGCCTCCTGGGATGACAGGGACAGAAAGAGACCTGACCTCTTGCAGGTGTTCCCCTCTGCTGTTCCCTATTTTTTGCCTCTTGCCTCTTCCTCCTTCTCCACCAAGCTCACAGGGACCAGGGAAGGAAGAGGCGGCCAGGTTGGGAAGTGTGTGGGTCACTTCTGCTGATTAAGAAAGACCGTTCTCTTTTTCCCTCTGTCTCAGTGTCTTAGCTGGGGAAGAAATAGTGTCTCTTAAAGGGCCTGTAATTGCCAAGGCAGCAAAACCCGCACCAGCTTGGTGCCCATCGCATGCCACCAAGAGCCTGACGCTACACATAAGTGATGTTGTTAAATTACACTTTACTATTCATCCTTGCAAGTACCCCAGCTTTTCCAGCTCATACACATGTTTTATGAGCCTGCCTTTCACCCAGAAGGTCTACAGAAAGTAAAATAAATGAATCCAACACTCTATTCAGCCTGGATCATCTGACATTTATTCTTCGATGGGGCAAGTGACAATCTGAAAGTGATTCTCACACCGTCAGGTGTTTCGAGCCTTCTGTGCAGCATGTAATCAGTCAATCGGTCCATTTTAGGGAGGACCTACTGGGTGCTGGTCCAACTGGAGAGACCAGTGCCCACCCTCGGTGACCTTCAGAGAGTCGGGAAGTTCCCCTGACCCAGAGATAGTCAACCCAGAGAACGAGCTGTTTAGATTCTTTTCCTTGGAAATTCAGAAGTGGAACATAAGAGTGTCTCAGCTAGGTGTTTGCGGCTCCTGGTTGCAGGCTAAGCAAGGTCACGACTCCGCAGATCTTGAGAAAACAGAAAAGGGTAAGGTGGTAAGATAAGAGAGAGGGAGGGAGGGAGCATGGGAATACTGATATATAGAGAGAGGCTGAATAAAATAAAGACCAGAGGTCCCAGAGGAAAAGGGAGATGTGTTCCCTGATTCCGTGCCCCCCAGCCCTGCCACTGCTGTCCAGGGTCATTTCCTACCCATGTTTTCAGAGAAATAACCTATGACCTTCCAACTGACCTCCACCCTTGCTTAAGAAAGCCTGGGGGGGGGATGTTTTCAGTCTCCAGTGTTCCTTACTAAGACCACACCTACCGAATGGACCTTAAATACAGGAAAATGTTCTCTAAGGCAGAGGATGGAACAACAGTGGGAAGAGACATCAGAGAGGACACTGTAGTTTGTAAATGTTGGAAAGACTAGGGCGATCTGAAAAGAATGAGTTACTTCATACTCAGAACTCTAAGCATAAATGTGATGTCAGTTGAGTGGTCTGTGCCTTCCAGTGATTCTGTAGGAAAAAATGCTAAACATCTTGTAAAATCAAAGAGATGGAGTGAATATCCCAATTTCCTCGCTAGCACCTGGAAGGATCTCCTGCCTCTCCAGACCCCGCAGGAAGGCACCTGACTTTCAGGAGATCTGTAAGAGGTGTCCCTCAGAACCTCATCCTCTGTCCTCCAGACCTCTCAGGCCATGCTTAGAGGTGTGAGGTCGTCACGACTGTGTTCTTGAGGACAACATCATTCTGTCCTTCTCTCCAAGAGAACACATTCTGGGAATAAAAATGTCATTTTCAATATAACATGATGTGAATGATGCTGCTATGAGAAAGCAGATAGTTCTCGGGGCACCCGGGTGGCTCAGTCTGTTAAGCGTCTGCCTTTTCTGCTCAGGTCATGATCCCAGGGTTATAGGATCAAGCCCCATATCCAGCTTCCCGCTTGGCAGGAAGCCTGCTTCTCCCGCTCTCCCTGCTTGTGTTCCCTCTCTTGCTCTCTCTGTCAAATAAAGTAATAAAGTCTTTAAAAAAAAAAAAAGAAAGAAAGAAAGCATATAGTTCTCATGAGCATGAGTGCGTACGTGCGTGCGTGTGTGCGTGTGTGTTGTTTTATGGGGGTGCCTAAGAGCCTGAAAGCCTCCGGCTCTACAAGTCCACTGGACCGGAAGATTCCTCTGTTTTTAGAAGCTGCTCTCCATGTGTTTCAGAAGCAAAATCATGCTCTCTGGTCCTTTGGGTTCTTCCTTCCCAGTGCTCTGACCTGGACTTGGGAAGAGTCCAATGGTGCAAGTTGCAAATGGCCACCATTTATTGGGTCTTATAAAAGGCCAGGTAATCCTGACACCTTCTGAATGCTATCATCCACACACCAACCATGCAAAGTGGGAGTTAATATCCCCACTTTCATAAGAGTCTCAGAAAGGCTAATGTAATTCGCAGGAGACCAAGAGTCTGCAAGTGGCGATGCCTGGAGTTGCTGCTGGTCTCAAGGGCGCCGGACCTCTGACCGTGTACTCCTGGATGTACAGGGCCCGGTGATGGGCGGAATTCATGCATCGAGACCATGAGATCCCAAACATGCCAGCACTGACACTCCTCATTTCACAAAGTGCCCTGTTAGCGAGCTTTTGCTGGAAGTTTCTGGGTAGCAAGGTATATTTCCATTTGTACTGAGAGCAAATAGAAAGACTTACTCAAGAAGACTTGCTCAAGAAGTGGAGAGGAAAATTGAGGGAGGACTCAGATACATGTGAAGGTCAGAAATAGGGTTTCATTGATTCTGTTGGCCAAGCTCATCACAGTGTGTGACTGTTAGGATTGCCAAGCTGTTGAAGGTTAACAGGAAGGCAATACATCTTAGATCCCTGAGTCCATCCTGTCCTCAAGTACCAATACCTGGGAATGGAAGCCTGGTGTGTCCCGGAGAACGGTAGTGTTTCAAGCTTTCAGAAAATGCAATACACAGCTTCATGCTCTGGAGAGCAATTGCAGCCCAGCACGAGGGCTCCTCCAGAAGGCCGGCCAAACGCTGCCATTGATCTCTCCACTCAGCTAGCCTCCAGGCATGCTGTGGCTAGCTCCAAAGGTGATGCCAATCTTAACTTTCCAGGGAGCCTGGGGGCTTAGCAGTGGGCACCTCTAAGCTGGGGACACCCCTCACACAGGACTTCTGGAATGTTCTGCTGGTCGTGAGTCAACAGGAAGACGTTTTCCACTATGGTGACTCCCTGCATTCCCAGCATGCCTGGAGTTGGGTGAAGCTGGGCTGCTGAGCACATGTGTTCCCTTGTATCTGTCTGTGGCTGCAGAAGTCCAGGTGCCCCTGGGGCTCAGGCCTGCCCTCATATACCTCCCCTGCCCCACCCAGAGGCAGTCCAATGGGAGCAGATCCAATGGAGACACAGAGGTGCCCTAGGCAAGTTGATAATTAGAGGCCCCTCCACGCTGGTATATTTAAATATTTGCTCAGCATTTATTTAGTGAAGGTGGGAAGAAAGTGATATTTGGTAATAAAATTGCACACCTTTATTTTTTTTTACTTTATTTTTTTTTCTCAGTAACATAAAATGGTAAAAAAAAAAAATAGGCATCACTGAAATATATAGAATAAATGAATTTATTTAGCCTATCCCCACCTCCGGGCTCCTCCCCAAAGGTAAGCACTATGGAACAATTAGAGGTACCTCTTTCCAGTCATTTGTTTCTATACATTTCCATAGATATTTACAATGTGTAATATATATGGATGATAGAAGATATATTTTATTGATTAACTATAAAACTATATCATGTATATTAACCTGAACCCTAATTTTTTTCACCTAATTCTTTTCACAGATATTTCAAAACCAGTACACATTATTTTTTTTTAAGATTTTATTTATTTATTTATTTATTTGAGAGAGAGAGAGCACGAGAGGGGAGAGGTCAGAGGAAGAAGCAGACTCCCTGTAGAGCAGGGAGCCTGATGTGGGACTCGATCCCGGGACTCCAGTATCATGACCTAAGCCGAAAACAGTTGCTTAACCAACTGAGCCACCCAGGCGCCCTACACATTATTTTTTAACAGCTGTTTAGTGTTACATAATATGGATATACCATTATTTATTATAAAATATTTAAGGTGCTTCTAATTTTTTCATTATTATAAATAAGACTTTGATATAAAATTTCAAATATCAAGTTCTTGCACATTCTTGGAAGTGTTTCTGTAAACTAGATTTCCAAAATTGAGATTGCCTGTTTGAAGGGCATGTACACTTTAAATTCAGATGATGTTATCTAATGGTAGATGGCATGGTATATTTTTTATATCCTTGCCTGCTCGGGATATACTAGTTGTTTAAAATGTTGCCATTCTAAGGTATTAAAATGGGTATTCTTGTCTTAATTTGAATTTCTCTGCTTATTAGAAAATTCGAATGTTTTAAAATATATGTCTTAAATATTGCTCCCAATATATCATTTGTCTTTTCTGCAGAAGATTTTTGTGTGTTTAATACAGTGAAATATGTCCACCTATTTGTTCAGAGACTCTGGATTTCACACCTTATTCGGGAGTCCTTTTTATGCCCTAAGATTATTTTCTTTTACTTGTTTTTATTAACTTTTAAATCTATATTGAAATTTTGTATGTCATGAAACAGAGGGCTAATTTTTCGAATGAATAGCTGACCATCTTCATCGTTGGGTAACTGGTCTGGTTTTCCTCTCCCATCCAAAGTACTGCCTTTGCCATAAACTAAACCCTCAGTTGCATGGTCCTCTCTCTTCCCTCTTCAAGTTGTGCCATCGCGCTCCTTCTTTCGTAAGGTCACACAATGGCAATGGCCACGCTATTAGATTAGGTGTGGAAATTTGGTGGGGAAATTAGCCTAACTACATCATCCTACATTCTTTTTTTAAAACTGTCTTCAGGATTCTTCTAATGTCTCTCCCATGTGGTCTCAGAATCTGCTTGTCACCTTTCTTTAAAAATCTGTTACTGGGATTTGATTGGGAGAGGTATCAGACCCCATTGTGCCCCAGTGATGCTCCTCAGAACCCCCCCCCCCTTTTTTTTTAAAGATTATTATTTATTTATTTGACAGAGAGAGAGAGAGATCACAAGTAGGCAGAGAGGCAGGCAGAGAGAGAGAGAGAGAGAGAGAGAACGGGAAAGCAGGCTCTCTGGTGAGCAGAGAGCCTGATGCAGGGGCTCGATCCCAAGACCCCGAGATCATGACCTGAGCCAAAGGCAGAGGCTTAACCCACTGAGCCACCCAGGTGCCCCAGCAGCCCCTTTTATTCCAGAGGCTGCTGGATCATTTCCTAAAATAAACTCCCTACAGGCAAGTCTTTGTCTCCGGTTTTACCTCCTAGGAAAGAAGTCCTCAGTCCAAGACAGGAGACCACTGAATATTGAATAGACAATTAATGTGGGGAGATTTGACAAGTTTGCATAAATAAGTCTTCCTACCTCTGAGGACTCTTCAGTTACTTCCTCCTTTGTGTCCTTTATAAGCATTTATAGCTTTGTTTCTACAAATCCTGAACATGCTCTGTTAGCTTTTTTCTAGATGATGTATGTGTTCCGTTGCTATCAAATGGGTTATTTTCACTATGTATCTCCTATTGTTCTTGTTGTTTAGAAATTCTGTTTTTCTATATTTACCTTGTATCCAACTACCTTCAAATAATAATTCCAAGGAATTTACTTAGATTTGTCAAGTATGCATACATATTAATTCTAAATAGTGATTTTTTCCCTATTAAAATATTTTATCTACTCAATTTCATTTCTCTGTTTAGTGGGCTGGGACTTCAGTGAGTTTCTTGTCTAGTTTCTCAACAAAATCAAATAAAATATTCCTAACTTTACATGTTTAATTTCTGTTTCTTAACCTTTTTATTGGGTTAAAAAGTTTTTTTTTCCTTTCTCAGCTTACTGTGGCTTTTAAAAATCATGAATGAGAGATTAATTTTACTTAATGCCTACTCAAGTGACATGTCTATTTTAATCTCTTAATTTCATTAATTACAGAAATAGATTTCTGAAGATGTAACTACCCTCTCATTCCCAAGATAAACTCAACTTAATAACGAGTTTCATGATTATATCTTATCTAGAGTTTTTGTATCTATGCTCATACATTAAATAAAGGAAGTTCTCTTTTTTATGATACTTTTGTCTTCTTTTAGCATTAGGGAAATACTACCATTGTAGAATAGTTGGGAAAGATTCTGTGAAATATAAGTCTTATCCATTTTATTGAAGTTTTGGTACAACTTACCTACAGATGGTCTAGATCTGGAGCCATTTTTAAGAAAGCTTTTTTTTTTTTTTGCTATTTAAAAAATTCTTCTATAAATTCTGCTCTTTTAAGGTTGTCCACTTAAATCAATCTTACTCATTTGGTTATTTACTAGAAAATTTTCTATTTTGGCTACCTTTAAGATGCAATAATGTTTACTTAATTTTACAATCTCATTAGCTGAAATTATATTCTTTTCCTCATTTTTAATATTATCTATCTTTATATATCCTATTTTTTGACCATACTGGCCAGACATTTTTGTCTTTTTGAAACCAGATATTAAAGCTAATGATGCTTTTTAAAGAACTTTCATAAATTTTGGATTTGTTAATATCATCAATGTTTTCCTAATTTCTTTGGGCTTATATTATTATATTTTCTCCACCTTCTTGAATTACATATTTGGTTCATTTAATTTCAACCATTTTAATTTTCTAGTATATACACTTAAAATTCTTTTTAAGCTTTAAATTCAGATGCCATTAGTTGTTTTACAAAAATATGTGTATGACTCTTATTTTTCATGAATTTACTATTTTGATTTTATCTTCTTTTTAACTCATGGATGATTTTAGAAGTCTGCATTTTTAATGTGATCTCTTTTTACGATCCATGGTATTTCTGATTCGAGGTGTTAATAGGATTTTTCCTTGAGGCTTCAATGCATGGTCACTTTTGCAAATATTTCATGGGTGTTTGACACTAATGTGAGTTTTCTTTTTGCTTAGAAGTGTGTGCATATATACAAACATATATACAGCCAAGCTCATCTTTGATTATTCAAATCTTTTATAATATTTCTCATTTTTATTTTTTCCTCGATTTATGAAGATATAATTGACATACAAGTGTATATGTTTGAGGTGTACATTTGGCTCTCATTTTTATTTTAGTCTCTATGTTCTTAATTTCTTGAATTCTGAGAGAGGTCAGGCAAATATCTCTCAGTATAAACAAGGATTTATTACAGTGTTTCCATATTTCTATTACTTTTGTTTTATATGTTATGAAATCATGATCTTGGGTATATAAAATTACTTTCTATAAAATGAACTAAATTCTCTTGTCCGATATGCTGCTTCTACCTGGTGTACATAAAACATTTTGATGTTGCCTGAATGGAGGCATCAGGCCAAGAGAAAAATTTGGTAAACTCGGTAAAGGATAGATTCTGAAAGCTTTTCATTGCTACACTATAGGTTTTGACTTTTGTTCTCTATGTAACAGAGTCATCAAAAGGTTAAACCTTGGTCATGATGTGGTCAGCTTTTGTCTTAGAAAGCTCATTCTGGCTGAATTATGAGAATGATGGTGTGAGAGGGTAGACAGGCTGATAGAGAGGGGCAACAGATGTTGAAGAAGTTTCCTATGGAAGGTTAATGGGAATAAAGGAGAAGGCACACATTTAAAGACATACTTTTCACCAACCCTTAGAATCCACATAGCTGTTTCACAGAGCAGCAGATCCTGCAAACCAACTGACTATAGAGGCCATGGGCAAAGGTACAGAGAGAACGGAAGTGTTCTCTTTGGCAGATAAAAGACTTCCATTGAAAAGGAGAAGATTATGAAACCCTCAGGCGGGAGAGATCATTCAGGCTGAAACCATGGAGAAACTTCCAAATTGCACAGCAGGTTGATAAATGATGAACCTACACTTCGTTATTAGGAAAGACAAAACATATCAGAGGCACTGCCCCAAAACAGACATTGAGAAGGACAAGCAGTGTCAGAATCACATCTGAGAGGCTGGTTGGGTTAAGTGGGTGGCCAGCTGGAGCTCTCTGCTTCCTTTGACCCATAAAGAATGAAAGTGGCACAACAGTGTCAGTACAGACTATCCATGCTGTCACTGAAGCTTCTCCTCATTCCTACAGGAGGGGACAAGTGGGCAGACCTGAATCCTAAGCACGCTGAACCCAAGCACTGCTAAGCTTTGACTTAGAAGAGCTTAGAGAATGCCGGTCCCTCAAACTCAGGAACAAGTTAGTTCACCTCCTATCACTCAGAAAACAATGCCCAGACATCCCTCGTGATACAACAGCCCATAGGTGAGAGCAGGTGTCTCTCTCTGAAATGGCCTCTTCAGAGTCATGATTACTTAACACCCCCTCCCAAGGAGGGAGATCGAAATGAAGAAATATTTCTCTGACAGAGGCTAGCAAAATATAGAATGTTCTGGGGAGGGAGAAGGAAGAAAAACAACAAGAGTAAATTAAACTTGGAATTTCAAAGGACCTTGAGTTTCCCTGTCTGTTTTCAGAACTTGGGGGTCAAGCGATGTCTGTTTCCAATTAATTGCGTTCTTTATCATTTTCCTTAAAGGAAAACATGCCTTTAAAACCTAGAGTTTCTCTGTATTTAAAAAATAAGTAAAAGGCCAACAAAAGTGCCACTGCTTAAAATTTGCTTTTTGCCACAGGGAAATGGGCACATTTCCGACAAAGAGGGGTAAAGAAGACTGCAAACATCTGTTTTGTTTTATAGAATAGTTTTCCTCCTCAGAAAAGTTATATCTCTAGTAGTTTTGAAAAGGCAATCATCAAATCGTGTTCTGTAAATTGATGAAACAGGCATCTACCTATATTTTGTTTGACCGATGTTTTTAAATTTTTTGAATTCTTTCTTAGTGCCAACATTCCAAAATCAAGAGATTTCAGATCAAGATTTGAACTCCTTTTTTTGAAAAATAGAGTAATCTGGTAATATTTCACAAACAGCAGCTACCCTACAGTGGACACACCCTACTTCACCCTGACCTACCTTTCAGACCTCGGAGGACTGTTGCCACTTGGCATTAAGTTTGTGTGACATAAGTACGCGACTGTAGAATTAAGAACGGGAGACCCAGCTTGCTATCAAAGAAAAAGAACAGTGACACCATGAAGTCTGAGGGGTTCAAAGTAACTGGGATTTGATATTCCCAGCCAGCTTTATTCACTGCGTCCCTCACTCGGGCCTCAGTCAGCCTGGAGTTCATGTGCATCTAGCCCACTTCTGAGTCCAATGCAACATGCTGTAGGCCCTACCCCTAGGTGACGCTCATGGTGACACTAGTGGGAAGCATTCATTCAGGGCTGCCTCTTTATTCTGGAAATGTCTGCCTTGTAGTCCTTTGGGTTCCCAGCAGCTCACAGGTTAACAATGGGGGACAGCTGGAGAACATGAGACAACATGACTTCTCTCCAATGACACATGCAGAGAAACACTGGGTAGGATAGAACAACCCAAAAATATTACAAATACAAAGCTGAGCTTAAGAAAGGAAATCTTCAGAGGTCAGAAGTGAAGAGGGAACTGAGGTCAAGGGCAGTGAGCAGGTGCCAATACTGTGGTCTTTCGGTGATGGGCAACATGGTGGAAGGGGTCAGCTCCCCAGTACCCCTGTAATAACCTACCACAAACTGGGGCACTTAAAATAGATGGACGTGCATTGTCTCACTGCTCTAGAGGCCAGAAGTCTAGAGTAGAGAGATCAACAGGACCACGAAACCTCTGAAGCTGCTAGGGAAGAGCTGTCCCACGCTTCTCCTTGGCTTTGGCTGCCCTGGATCTCCCATGACTTGGGACCCATCACACCAGTCCTCTGTGTTCACTTTGCATTCTCTGTGTCTTCACATCCTCTTCCTTCTGTGGGTGTCTATCCCTGTGTCCGAATTTCTTTTCTGCACAAGGACACCGATCATATTAGATTTCAGCCCATGCTCATGATCTCAATTTTACTTGATATCCTCTGTCAAGATTCTGTTTCCAAATAAGGTCACCTTTTAAAATGCTGGGGTTTAGAATTCAACAGACCTGTTTTGAAGGAACACCACCCAGCCCATGGCAGTACCCTTTAGGGAAATCCAGGGCTGGGGGCTTAAAAGCTGTATGAAGACTAAAGATCTGGCCTTAGTGTGGATAGGGCTTGAAATAGGATGCCTCCCTCCACAAGGGACTTTCAAAAAGCTGCACCCTCTGTTAAAGGGGAGGCAAAAAAAAAAAAAAAAAAAAAAAAAAAAAAAAAAAAAAGTCACAGGCCATCGTGGAGAAAGGAAACAGAAATTCCCTCAGTGGTCTGGATCTATAAGCTTACCTGAGGGACTCCTGGGTGGCTCAGCCATTTAAGCATCTGCCTTCAGCTCAGGTCATGATCCTGGAGTCCATTGAGGCTCTCTGCTCAGCGGGGAGTCTGCTTCTCCTTCTCTCTCTGCCCCACCTGCTGCCCCCTTCTCTCTCTCTCTCTCTCATTTGCTCCCTCTCTATCAAGTAAATATATAAAATCTTTTAAAAGTAAATTAAAAAAATAAAAAGAATTAACTTCCTGCAGGATGGAAGGGGAAACAGGTGAAACAGACATTTTGAAAAGAGAACACGTGGATTAAAAAAAATAAAAAACACCCGATTTTCTAGAGTGTCTAGAAATGGAAAAACACAGTAAAACTGGTGGATGGTCTAAGTAGATTAGACATAGCTTAAGATAAAACATCAAAAGTACATACCTATGAGTTAAATTTGGAATTATATTTATTTCTCATCATCTGTATCTGTAAAATGAAAAGTTTTTTTGAGGACCCAGAAGTGTCTACAAAATACAGACTTGCTCCCTAAATGTAAGATATAGCCACAGTACCATTACCAAGACATTGAATAAGAATACAGTAATATTATGTAATATACAGTCTATATTTATCCATTTTTCCTAAAAATACCCCTACAGCTCCCTCCCCCCCTTTTAGGATCCAATCAAAGATCCTACATTCACATTTGGTCACTATCTCTCTTTTATCTTCTGTAACTTGTAACTGTTTCCCTCACCCTTTTTTTTTCTTACTTCACTAGCATTGATACATTGAAGAATCCAGGCAATTATCCTGTGAAACATAGCCAAATCTGGATTTCTTTAATACTTCCTCATGTGACTGGACTCAGATTAAACATATCAGTAAGACAACTACAAAGTGAACGAGCAAAGATAGAGTAAACTTTAGTTAGCAGGTTGGTGTCGCCGTGCTATCAATAATTAGTAATTTTGAAATTATGGAGTGCATACTGTAACTCAGAAGGGGGAAAATCCATATATCATTAGTGTGATTAGCATTGCCGTGAACTAGAATTTTCCCTGAGAAAGGACCAACCAATGTGGGTTAAAGGAAAGCAGGGAAAGCACTTGAGGTATTGGAATTGAGCTGGAGGGATTCGTATGAAGTCATGATTTTGTTAAAGACAGACAAGGAAAGAAATAAAAAAGCAACACTCTGTTTTCTAGCTCTGTGTATGGAAATAGCCTAGAAGCAATGGCCATCCAGTAGCAATGACCACATCGAGAACCCAGATCCTGGTTTACAAATGCTATTCTCCACTACAAAGAACTATAGCCTTTGGGTGAAGTGGCTGATTCCAGCTCTAGGACAAGAGGGGCAAGCTGACCCTGGAACAGCCCATGGTAGAAAGCAAGGAAGTGCTTAAGCTCCAGGGGCTCCTAGGAGCCAAACTGGAGACAATTTGAGCATCGAAGAGAATAATGGTAATAATAGATTATAGCATACTGACTAAAAAAGAATCCAGGAGTCTACGGTAACACATATTTGTCTACGTATCCATACCAGCTAATGAGTGTAGAAGCAACAATGCATTAGAAAAATCACCATTTTGCAAACATTAATGTAATAGTTGACTCAGTCATGGATTATTCTAAAATCACTGGTTGAAAAATCCCTGGGGAAGAGGATATTTACATGATTCCTAAGAATTGTCCTGCAGATTATTCACTAATTACAAAATCCCCAAGGTTTTTTCTGTAAGGGAGAGACAGAGAAGTTATGGCTTTCACCAGGTGAACAATCTTGGCATCATTGATTAATAGACAACTTGACATCTCGGTCCTCTTGATGGGATGCCTCAGGAAGTACACATCATCACCAGCGTAATTACTCTGAAGGGAGTGGGGCACTCTATTTGTACCCAAAAGCCAATGTTTTCTGGCGAAACACAGAGGAAGTATGGTGCATCCACAGAATGAAGGTAGAAAAGGACCCCCACACCTATCAGGGGCTGAACTTCAATACTAGGCACCGGCTTTTCTCTCCCAAGACCCCTCCTACGTGGGACTGATCATCAAACTGATGCTGCTTTCCCTGGAATTTTCCAGTATAAGGATAGGGGTCCAGCTGTCATTATTATTTAAAGCCGTGGCACTAGTCAGACATAACAACAATTCATTTACCCCTACAAAAAAGGTCCTGAGCTCCTCTGAGTTTGAATAGCAACTCGAGCCAACCACAGATGGGTGGGGGTACTCCACTTCTGTTCATGTTCCCCCACAGCCAGGAAAAGCAATCTCAGCTTCACCTGAGTCTCAGGGCTTAAGACCACTGCCTGGAGCTCTGGTGTCAGAGGACGTGCCTCCCCATCTCTTCTCGGATCCCAGGGTTAGCCTGAATGGTCCCAGGACGTCAGTGACACAAGCGTCCGTGGTCTCTTGCCTCTGTGGTCAAGGTGTCCGAGTGTCATGCCAGCCCTGGGCAGCACTGTCCAGGGACCGGGCTTCCATTCAGCCTCTGGGGGGCTGGGGCAGCAAGGGGTTCTATGCCTTTCTGTGTGCCCTTATTTTACCTTTCGCAGGATCTTTTTCGGCAGGTTGTAAAATACATCCTCTCTCCCCGGGAGATTCCCTGTGTGCTGCAGTCCATCTAAACAAATATGTATTTACAACGGGCTCTTTTTAAAAACATGCATTATGTGCCTAATAGACTGAAATGACTCTTTGGGGGAAGTACGGCATAGATCCCGGCAGTTTCTTGCTGTCTGTGGCATTCACCTCTTTTATACGGCTATTTATTTTTCTGTTGGTTTGGATGGTAAGAGGGGCTATGAGGAGGAAAAATCATATACCCACCTACAAACTGCCATATATAAAACCTAGAGATTGGGCATGCAGTACTAATGATCTTTGAGGAGGATGTGAATTTGAGCTCTGTAGTGAAAAGTGTCAAAAGGAAAAAAAAAAAAAAAAGAAAGAAAGAAAGACTCTTCATCCTGGTCATGAGTTACTTTATATGTTCAAAGTTTGGGAGCTATTCCTATATCAGAATGCTCTTGGCTTTTAAGTGAAAGGAAACCCCTCCCCCAATGGGAGAAACCAATTTTCTCAAATATCAAGAAGCCTAGGGACCAGACAGCTCCAGGGCTGGTTAATCCTATGGTTTAACGATGTTGAGCAGGACTCGTGTGGCTCAGTCAGTTAAGCAGCTGCCTTTGGCTCAGGTCATGATCCCAGGGTCCTGGGATGGATCCCTGCATCAGGCTCCCTGCTCAGCAGGGAGTCTGCTTCTCCTTCTCCCTTTGCCCCTCCCCCCTGCTCTTTTTCTCTTTCCCTCTCTCTCTCTCTCTCTCTCACTCTTCTCAGAGAAATAAATAAAATCTTTTTAAAAAAGAAATTAACACGATAAACTTTAAAAGATTTATTTCCTAGAAAAAATAATAAACCCATACTATCTTAACATAAATAACATATAGTTACAAAAAATAATGACATTTACCCAAAAGAAAAAAATGGTAAGAATGGTATTCTTTTTAATTTCTGTAAAAATTTTAATGCCTAGTTTAATAGAAGGTGGCTGTATTCTCAGATCTGCGTTTGCCTTCAGTCTATTGTGGTATGTGGTTTGGTTGAAAAGTATAAGAAGAAATCTGGCCTCATAAAGATGTGTGGTTGTGAAAGGGAGGAGTAGTCTAATAATCTCTTCAGATAACCGTAGATATTCTTCTTTGGTCCTGTACTAACACTCAACAAGTGGTAGCTTTTCGAAGATTAGGGGCAATATGGAGTCGGAAGCCACGTCAAAGAACTTTTTATATACTCTGTCACACTAACATCCATTGGTTTATCTTGCTCTTTGAATAAATCTTTACATAGGCATGACTTGGTGACATCACACATTGACCATTTGGAAAATATTGTACATCACTCAATGATGTACATCTTCCAATGTTGAGATGTTTTATTATGCAAAATTGAAACATTATATTCCTTAGTGTTTCCACCAACCTCATCAGAAAATTCTTAAAATATTGGGAACTGTCAGGCTCATAGTGGCAATAATCATTTTTCTAAAAATTTTAAGTTTAGTATGAAAGCTTACATTTCATCATTGGCAATGGACACCGTTCACTGTTTTCCTTTATTCACTTTTGAGAAAATATCTGCCAAATGCCCAGGTCTGAAGAACCGTGGTTTGTCAAACATTATGTAAAGTAAAAACAGTGTTCCATGAAAAAAACCAGCAATCTCAGCTCACAACTCAAACTACTGACCAAAGACACTTCCTTGGGATGTCCATATCACTGTACTTTGGCAAACAGTGAAACTGATATATGCCTACTTCCTACCTCCTCAGTCAGCATAATAAAATGGCATGTACTTAAGAGTTGAGATTTAATAAAAATTGTATTTTTTACTACGTTATCAGGGTATCCTCAAAGAAAATAGATTTCTTTCTTTCTTTTACTGTGAGTGTATGGCAGTGAAATATACAATGTCTACTAGTACAATTTTGTGCCACTGCCTTGATTCCTGCTAAGGCACCAGCCGTTTTACTCATCATTGCTTTTTACCATCAGAGAAAATGTCAGCATTGCAAAAAAAGCAAATTACGTCGAAGTACTTTTGTGAAAATAGTTTTGACCTAAAGGACTCCCTCAAAATGTCTCAGAGACAGGTTCTGTAGACCATGCTTTGGGGACTATTTGTTTATACCAACTGGGTTTTTGCTCTGGGACTGGGATAATTCCATCATTTTTTTCTTAAGATTTTAATTATTTATTTCACAGACAGAGTGAGAGCCCAAGGAGGGAGAGTGAAAGAAAGAGAAGCAGGCTCTCTGCTGAGCAGGAAGCCCGATGTGGGACTTGATTCCAGGACCCCGAGATCATGACCTGAGCCAAAGGCAGTCACTTAACCAACAGAGACACCCAGGCGCCCTGGGATAGCTCTATTAAATATTATGTAACATAATTTCATTGGGGGGGGGCAAGCACAAAAATGAAAAACATGGCCCCTACCAGCAAGAAAGAAATGGGATATAGCAAATGTGTTTGCCACGAGGCTACTGCACAAACAGCAAATAACCAACAAGGAAAATGTTACCCTTCAAAATCTTCCTGAAGAAATCTCAGAACCAGCGCTGGCAGCACTCTGCTTCAAGTACTTCTGGGAGGACTGGAAGCTGGTTGGAGGGTAATGCTAAGGAGATCAAAGTTCTGAATTTAACCAGTCAGACAGACAGTCCTGGGCAAGACGCCATGGATAGAGATGAAAATGTGAAGATAGAATCCCAGCACAAATAGATTTTAAAACTTATGGGGGAGACAAGAAACATTCCTTCGTTCACTTACCCACTCAAGAAATGTTTGCTCAACACCATTGAACGAATCCTGGAGACACTGATATGAATGAGACATGGTCCAGCCGTTAATGGAACTCACATTCATATTAAGGAAACATACATATTTTTTTTGTCTGAGTATTTGTGTAACATCTAGCTAGATTTCCAAGAAGGACTTTGAAGAAAGAGCAGAGATTCATCACCAATGTGTGCCTGGCATCCAGAGAGGAGACTGTGGAGAACTTCCTGAGGAAATGATAGAAATGACCTGGGAAGGGAGCCAGGAGAAGAGTAGGGGGAAAGGATATTAAAAGAGTAGATGAAAATTGCCAAGGGTCAGAGACTCGGAGTTGAGAAGGAGCTCAAAGCTCTAGGAAGAAAGAAGACAGAGCTCCTGAACATTGATGAGTGAGGGAGGAGGGCTTGAAATAAAGTTGGAGAGCGAGGCAGACCAGGGTCACAAAGAACCTCAGTGGTCAGGTGAGGTTTGTCCTCAGGGAAATGCAAAGGCATTAGCAGATTCACTCGAAAGTGGCATGGTAAGATTTTCATTTAAAAAGATTCACTGGCTTCAGTGTGGAAAATAGCCAGGAGAGAGGAAGAGTAACTATGGGGATATTTTTAGAGGACTGCTGGATTGAGCTCCTCATGAGGAAACAGATCCAAAGAGCACCTTGTAGTGAGAGCCTTGCTACCCTGCTGTGCAGGTGGAGGCAGCCACAGCCCTCACTGCAGGGCTCAAAAGACAAGGGAACATCGCAGAGTCATGAGTACCAACCACAGATGGATGAAGATGAGGGAAGCAACACCCATGGCGAGGGAACTGGGTGGAAACCAACCCTATTGGGCATTCTTTTGAAAAATAAATGCAAATCACACAGAGGAACAAAGGGGTCAGAATAGTTTTCAGAAGAAGGAGGTGGTCCTGGAGTCAATAGTTAAAGGAGTTATACAGTAGACATGAGGCATAAGACTGAGAGGAGCCAATGCAGTAAGTTTTGACCAGTCATTGACCATGAATCATGTTTTTCTCTCAAGGAATGGTTGATTCTGTGCTGAACCAGGATATGAAAACCAACTGCTAACCTTGCCTCCTGAAATCACTGTCTTCTGCAGTGTGGACCTCCTCTGGGAGTAAAAAGAATATAGCTATCCGATTCTGGAAGCACTGACCAGAGTTACTTCTGTTAGAACTTTGTCTCATTGCCAGGAATTTCTATCCCAGTGATTGGAGAAGTTGGAACTCTGTTGGGATTACACTCATTTGTCTGCTCAACAAAGACAGGGAGGTAAATCTTTTACTGAAACTGAGCATATGTTTGGTGACTCTATAGAAAATTTTTTTGTGATGATCCAGGATGCGATGGTGACTATGGAAGATGCCACAAATAAATCATAAATGATACCAGGTAGGTCAGGACCGCAAAAGTTGTCATTCTGCTGGGATTATGCACAAAGGCTTAACCATATCACCATGATGAAATAAACACCTGTAACTAACACCAGGCAAGCAGGAGCTCTCCTTTACAAAATATCTGTTGGTCAGGTAGGGGGCCTCACCTGAGTTGCACTAAGGATGACCACTAGTGCAAATTAATGATTCTGACCCCAGCACCAGCAGCCATGGTTGTCTCTACTCGAAGAAATGGGGCTTTAAAACACTCGCAGAGCAGAGTGATTAGGTGGCCGGTCTGGCACTGTGCTTCCAAATCAGCGAGTGAGGTGAGCTTGCTGTACTACAGGGAAAAGGGGCTACAGACATTTTAGACAAAGCTTTAGACTCATGGATGACCTGACTCAAGACGGAAATCATTAGAGTATCTCAGGCCACAATAAAATGAAGAATAAAATCCATTGCTCATTGCAGGGGGCCCTGCAGAGACCAGGTCTGCTCATTACAAATAAACCGTGCAGTTTGCTTATATTATGTCTCCAGTGTAGCTTGCTCCAAAACAAAACTTCTGACAGAATGAACGCACTGCGTATAAATCTCAGCACATCCTGCATTATTAGTAAAACTTTTTAAAATTCATAACTGATAAGTCATAAACTCTTTTGATGAATAAGACCCACATACCAAGTGGTAAAATACTATGAGACCTGGTAAAGGAGTAAACCTGTTGAATAAATCTGCTGTGTAAAAATTTATCTCAATGTTATATATAATGAAACCCTCCTTAAACAAAAACCTGATAAAACAATAAACCTGCTCAGAGATTAAATTTGCTGCACCCCAGGGCCATATTTCTCATCTGTTTTTGGAGCTGCCAGATACCTCAACCTGTTTAACCTCTGTAGTCTTGTTTTTACACAGTGTTTTTGCTGTTCTGTTTCAATCATTTCTCTATCTACAAGATGTAAGGGATTTCCTACAGACACAGCACAGAATATCATTAAGTCACTCCCCATGGCAATGCTAACAGGAGCAAAGTTTATCTTCCCCCCACTTTGGACCATTACTTTCTCTCCCAGCCACCCCACCATACGCCTCCTTTCATTTTTAAAATTCTCCTCCATATATTTGATAAGCTTTCTCTCCTCCATTCAGAAAAGAGTGCTGGCCTCCTGGCTCCTCTCTCCCCTACAGGAAAAGACAACAGAGGGAAGGGAAAGCAGGTAGAGAGAGAAAAAGAGGAGAGGCTTTGAAGTGAGGTATGTGGGAAGAAGGGCCCCTGGTAGAAATAACAAAGCAGATGCAGAAACATTTCCTTCACTCTTACCAAATTATCAGAAGACACATTGCCTTGCTCATCACTATCTCCTTCTGTAACACCTCACTCCCTGCACCTGCCACAAAGCCTTGTAAACATGATGGTCTCAATAAATTATAGGTGCATAAGTTGATTAGCCACCAAAGGTGTGCAAATCCCATAAAAGAACTGTGAAGTAGTGATGATGATGACGATGATGATGGAGAGTGCCACTATTCATAGAGACACTAGCAAAACTAACTTTGAAGGAACTCTCCAAAGGTGACTTCTAGAAATCTGTTCTAGACCAAGGCAGAAGAACGATGACTATTGTTCAGAAATCCAGACCACGGTAGAAGGCTTGCTAGCCCAGTAGCACAGAAAGACCATCCATGGTCCTTATTGGCCTCTCTTCTCCAAAACCTAAAGCCCAATGTTAAGCAAAGAAGAAGACAAATACACTTCAAAGAGAAATAAAAGTTGAGACTGGCTTTAAAAATTGCATTTTGTGCTCCCCTTCTTTTTTTTTTTTTAAAGATTTTATTTATTTATTTGACAGAGAGAGAGAGCACAAGCAGGCAGAGAGGCAGGCAGAGAGAGAGGAGGAAGCAGGCTCCCCACCAAGCAGAGATTCCGATGCAGAACTCAATCCCAGGACCCTGAGATCATGACCTGAGCCAAAGGCAGAGGCTTAACCCACTTAGCCACCCAGGCGCCCCTGTGCTCCCTTTCTTTGGAACTCCTACATATCAGCTGGGAAAGTATTAATAAGCACATAAAAAAAGCATAGACACCATACAAGAGCTGAACTTGATCATAGTACCCTTGGGCAGTTCAAAGCTTATTTCTGCAATTTATCCATTGCAGAACAGATTTCTAGAAGTCACCTTTGGAGAGTTCCTTCAAAGCTGGTTTTGCTAGCCTCTCCATAAATAGTGCCACTCTTCTTCTTCTCCTTCTCCTTCTCCTCCTTCTCCTCTTCCTTCTCCTCCTCCTCCTCCTCCCCCCTCTTCTTCTTCTTCATCATCATCACTACTTCACAATTCTTTTATGGGATTTACACACCTTTGGTGGCTAATCAATTTATTCACCTATAATTTGAGATCATCATATTTTCAAGGCTTTGTGGCCAGTACAGGGAATGAGGTGTTATGGAAAGAGATAGTGATGAGCAAGGCAGCCCTGCCTTGTACAAGTTGTCACACCCACTGGGAAAGTAGAATGTGCCCTATACCATGACAAGGACAGTGATCCCAGCACCCAATGCTCGGTTTCTTGATCTTCACTGAAACACCAGTTATCATTTCTGGCCTCCTTTTTCTCAGAGGCTGATGATGATATAAAATGCAAATCAGTTGGGGTATTGTCTTTCCCGTTTTTGTCATCATATTTATTTAATAATAGTTTTAATAACTAAGAAGCAATAGTTTATTGGAGTATAATTCATATACCACAAAATTTATCTTCTTAACATGTATAGTGAAGTGGATTTTAGTATATTCACAGAGTTATACAACTACCACCAACATTTCATTTCAGAACCTTTTCATTAACCCAAATAGAACCTCTACACCCACTACCAATCATCCTCCACTCCCCCAGCCCCAGCCCCTGAGGACCATTAATCTATTTTCTGTCTCTATGGATTTGCCTATTCTGGACATTGCATATAAAGGGGGTCATACAGTGTGTGGTCTCTGTGACTGGCTTCTTTCACTTAGCATAATGTTTCCAAGATTCACCCATTTTTAGTATTATCAGTACTTCTTTCACTTCATTCTTTTTTTCTTGCATTTCCATTGAATAGATATAACACATTTTATTTATGCATTCATTAAGTTATGCATATTTGACTTGTTTCCACATTTTGTTATTAATAATGCTGCAGTGAAAATTTGTGTACAAGTTTTCATGTGAACATCTGTATTCATTTATCTTCAGTATATACTGAGGGGTAGAATTACTGAGTTACACAGTAACTCTCTTTCAATTTTTGATAAACTGTAACTGTTCTTCCAAGTTGCCATGCTATTTTACAATCCCATCAGGAATGTATGGCATTTCAGTTTCTCTGCAGCCTTGAAAACACTTAGATTGTCTGTCTCTTTAATTTTAGTCATCCTCATGGGTAGGAAGTGGTCCCTCATTGTGGTTTTGATTTGCAATTTCCTAAAGACTAATGGTGTTGAACAGGTTTTTGGGGCCCTTCATACATTTTTTGGAAAAATGTCTATTTTAACATTTTCCCCATATTTTAATTGGATTATTTATCTTTTTTTATTATGATGTTGTAAGAGTACTCATATATTCTGGCTAGAATACCCTTATGAGATAAATGACGTACAAATACTTTCTCCCATCTTGTGGGCTATCTTTTCAGTTTCTTGACGGTGTTCTTTGAAGTTTTTAACTTAGATGAATTTATCTTTTTCTTTTTTAATTTTACTCTTTGTGCTTTCCATGTCATAGCTAAGAACTCATGCTGAACCCAAAGTCATGAAGATTTACTCTTGTCTTCTTCTAACAGTTTTATAATTTTAACTCATATTTATGACTACAATCCATTTTGAATTAGATTTTGTGGATGGTGAATTGTCTTGGCACTTTGGTACAGAATTAGTTGACCATAAATCATAAATATAAGGGCTTGGTTCTTGAGTTTCAAGTCTATTATGTTTCTCTTTAGATTTTCTCATGTCAATACCATGGTATATTGATTACCATAGTTCTGTTGTTCGTTGTAAAACTGAGAAGTATAATGCCTTCAACTTGGTTCTTTTTCAAGAGTGCTTTGGCTATTATGCATCCCTTGCATTTCCATGTGAATTTTAGGATCAGCTTCCCAATTTCTTCCAGAAGACAGCTGGGATTTTGACAAGGACTGCATTAAGTTTATAGATCCATATAAGAATCTTTGCCTAATCTGTTTTTCTATCCTTGTCAATGGGATATCTTTCCACTTGTTTAGATCTACTTTAATTTCTTTCAGTGATGTTTTTTCAAGTTTTTATTTAAATTCCAGTCAGTTAATGTGCAGTGGTGCCATTTAGTGATTCAGTGCTTCCATACAACCCCCAGTACTCATCACAAGTGTACTCCTTAATCTCTGTAATTTGCTTCAATAATATTTTATAGTTTTAGGGATATAAGTCTCTCAATTACTCATAAATTTATTCCTAACTATTTCATTTTTTTTGTTTCTATTCCAAGGCAAATTGCCTTTTTAATCTAATGTTCTGTTGCTACCATATAAAAATACATTTGATCTTGTATCCTACAGCCTCACTGAAAGCATTTACTTGTTCTAATAGTTTTTTTGTGGATTCCTTGAGATTTCCTATATATAAGATCTTATCATCTGTGAATAGACATAGCTCCACTTCTCTTTTCCAATCTGGTTGCCTTTTATTTATTTTTCTTATCTAACCTGTGAGAATTTCCAGTAAAATTTTGAATAGAAGTGACACAGTTGACATTCTTGTCTTGTTTTTGATCTAAAGAGAAGTCTTTCACCACTATAATGTCACCTTGGTTTCTTTGTAGATATTCTGTCAGATTGACAAAGTTCTGTTCTATTCCTAGTTTGTTGAGTAATTTTCTCACAAAAACATGTTAAATGTCAGCATTTTTAAAACAATTTTCCTGAATCTGTTGAAACGATCATGATCAGCTTTACCCTGTTAATATGTTGTATTACACTGATTAACTTTCAGATGTTAAACCAACCTTGCATTCCTGGGATAAATAGTACTTATAACATATAGTCCTTTATACATATTTAGTCATATACATGTTTAAATCTATAAATCCATAATATATATTATGTATTAAATAAATCAATATAATATAAATACAGTATATGCAAACATATAATGTAGTACATATTAGTATATATTATTTACTATGTATTAAATATATAATAAGCATATATGATTTGTTTATATATAGTTTTGTTGTGTTTATTTTTTATGTGTTTTTCATTTTGTTTATATATTGTTTTGTTCATTTTTGTTTTGTTTATAGTTATGTATATATGGCTGGATTTTGTTTGTTAGTATTTTGTTGAGGAATTTTTATTTCTATTCATAAGGATTGGTATTCATTCTTTGGACATTTGGTAGAATCAACCACTTAAGACAACTGGGCCTGTGGAATGGTGTTTTAAATTGCCAATTCAATCTTTTTTGCTCATTACATGTCTATTCAGATTATTTGCTTCTTCTTGAGTCAGTTTTGGTTATTTATGTTTTTCTAGAAATGTTTTCCCTTCATCTAAGTTATCTAACTTGCTGGCATGCAGTTGATCAAAGTAATCCTTTTTATTTCTATAGGATCCATAGTGATCCCCCCTCTTTCATCCTGATTACGATAATTTGAGTCATCTCTGTTACTGTTGTTCTTGCTCTTGGTGAGTTTAGCCAAAAGTTTGTCAATCTGTTGATCTTTCCAAAAAACTAATTTTTTGTTTCATTGATTTTGTTAAATATCTTCTTTAATTATTCCAATTATTTATGCTCTAATCTTTATGGGTCATAGTTTCCTGTTTCTTTGCATGTCTCTTTTGTTGTTAAAACCTGAACATTTTATTTTATTTTATTTTTAAAGATTTTATTTATTTATTCAACAGAGATCACAAGTAGGCAGAGAGGCAGGCAGAGAGAGAGGAGGAAGCAGGCTCCCCACCAAGCAGAGATTCCGATGCAGAACTCGATCCCAGGACCCTGGGATCATGACCTGAGCTGAAGGCAGAGGCTTTAACCCACTGAGCCACCCAGGCGCCCCAAAACTGAACATTTTAAAGATTATAATATGGCAGTTCTGGATATCAGATTCTCCCCTTCCCTTTGTTGTTTCTATTGCTTTTCATAGCAATTATTTTTGTTGGTATAGTGACTTTCCTGAATCAGTCCTGTAAAGTTTGTTTTTGTTATGTGAAGCCACTGAAGTCTCTGATTGGTTAGCTTCATTGCCAGCTGATAATTGGACAGAGATTCCCTTTCATGCCTTGGATCCAGGTGCGCTCCACCCTCTGCTGAAACACTCTACATGTGGAGTCACTACTTCAATGCTCCAGTGGTTTACGACTCTGCCTTAGCTTCTACATCCTGATTGTGCAGAGCCTTGGGGATGGCCAGAGGCGAGAGACTGGGGTTTTCTTAAGTCTTTCCTGCTAGTGCTATAGCCCTGGGAATGAGCATAGGTTTGTGTGTATACATGGTCCTCCAAATATGTAAATCCTTCCCATAGTCTTTTAAGTCTCAGATTTTTCTTTTAAGTTTTTGTCCAGTTTCTCATTTGTCCCAACTCGTATCACTGTCTCAGACCACTGTGGTGCTAAATATTTTCTGCTGATTGTCTTTGACAAACACCCTGGCAGTAGGACTCTTCCCATTGAAGGAGCTTTAGGTCAGATAAAGACAAGCCCCTTGAATGAGGCTTTCCTGGGGATCTGCCAAACAGGTAAAATAATGACAATTCCCTGGTAGGGGGTTATTTAGAGGGGGTTTCAAATCCATTCTGTCCCCGTTAGTGGCTGCTATACTGTTCGTTTCCACACCTACTGTGATCCTGAGACTACCGCAGAGTTGGGGAGAAGAGAGGACATGGAGCAAGTTAACATGCTTTCAGTTTTGTTAGTCTTACTAAGACTTAACTGTTTTTCTCAAAAGTAAATGCTCTTCAGATCATTGGAGGTTTGGGGTTAACTTATGGAGTTCCAGAAAAAATTGATTTCAACAATGTTTTGCCAATATTCTCAGTGCTTTTACTGAAGAGCAGATTTCCACCATTCTGGCTGACCTTCCATCATGTTTATTTTGCCTCCCCCCACCCTTTTTCCTTGTGCTCACTCCAAACCAGTCATGAAATGGAACCATAAGCATCTCAATCTGATGGTCTCTGAGAGTGAAAAGATTTTCTATATGCCAGTATGAAATTTCCTTCACAACCTCTGAGATGGGGTGTCTTGAATTTTCCTGGAGTCGCCTGTAGGGAGGTCAGGTCTGAAATCCTTAACTTAAAGATAAAATGATGGCAACCAAATGAAGGTAATTGATGTTTGATGAGAAAATGCAGCTTGGACAAATTTACACAAATGGGAAAACTGTTTTTAGAGATAAGGGACAACGCTAGCAATGATATGATACCTGAGGGGCATTTTGATCTATGACACTTAAGAAGGTTGTTGATAAGAAATAAATATGGAAATGTAATGTTAAAATTATCAAGAACAATTAACCGTAATTATGTCTTGAATTCTCCAAAGCAATCAGGAAATGAGCCAGCCCAAAGAGCAGCACACGGACCTTGCCCCCTCGTTCACTGGTAGCTCTTCTCAGGCCCACTCTACTGTTCACCTTACGTCTGTTTTTATTTTCTTCCCAAACAGTAACTGGCCTCGGCTCAGATGCCGTGATCTACTATCTCACAGCCATTTTTCTGAACATAAGCAGCCTGCATTTAAAACTCTCCAGCTCATCTGTCTTCATTTGAAGACCGAGTTAAAAAATAAAATTAATGATTGCTATCAGGGGGAAGACGAGGAGCATCTTTGGTGAAAAGTAGATCTGCCACGTTTGGCCAAGGCTGACATCTTTCACCGGCTGGAAATGGCTGGATATACTTGTAAACATTATTAAAAATAATAACTTAATGTTTCCTTCCTGTGACTCGCTAGCATTAGCAAGGTAGTTCCAATTAGTATTTCCCGAGCGAGGTGGGCCTCTGACTTCATTTCATTTAAAAGGGGATTTGTTTTCTAATTCTTACTTCTGCTGTTGTCAATAACAGACCAGAGCCGAATGACGGCTGCCTCCCCCGCACCATCACTTACATTTTGCAAAACCACAGTGAAAGACTATGCATCTTTGATTTTATTTGTTTTAGCTGTGCTTGTTCAGTGAGAGAGAAGACACATTTACATCCCTGTGATCTGGATGGAGTTGCATGGAGTTTAAAAATACAAGTAAATCACATCAGGAGACTAAATCATTTTGTAAGATTTTTAGAGTGAAGGCAAATAATTCAATGATAAAATAGTACAAATGGCTTGGAATAGAATGCTTTTCCTTGGAAAACTTCCCCTTGAGTCCCCCTCCGTCCGTGGGCAGTGTGGCTACAAGGAAGGAGGAAAGGGAGTGAGGGAGGCCGGGTGCAGGGAAGGGCAGGTGGGCACCGCCATCGCCCAGCTGCCTCTCCTCGGGGTGGTTTCCGTGCTTATTGGATCTGCCTTCCATTCTAGTGAGCATCTCTTTAATAGACTCATCTTGCTTTATTAAAGTCAAAAATATGTTTTTAAATGCTAAGTGAGACACACATTATTGCAAATGCAAAGCTGCAAAATGTGTTTGGCAGCCTCAAGGTAATAATTTCTTCCAATTTCAACACAAAGTTGGTGAATATTTCAATTGATTATGTTGGGCGATCCAGTAGTCATTTAATCATATTAACATATAACTTGCATATTCAACATAATCTCACTTGCTGGTTTATCTTACACCCCAGAAAGCCTCACAAGGCAATAGGCGTGCGCGCACACACACACATTCTTGCGTGTGCACGCACACACACACACACACACTCATTTCCTGTGGTAGGCTTTTAACCAAAGTTCTATTTAACGTCTAAACTGTGCCAATGACTGCCTGTGTGAACTGACGTAACAGAACTTTTTAATAGCATAACAGAGCAAATCATTATGCACAAGATAGGAGGTATTATTTACAACATTAATTAAGTCCAGGGGTAAAAAAGAACCATATAAATCCACTTCATTTTATTTTAAGTGGTTTTGCTTGGCAACCGTGTCTTGTCCTTCTCCTTACTTTGAAATTCAAGTGATGTGTGGAAGGCTGAACTTTTTCACTTTGTTATGTGCTGTAGGGTGCTTGGAGTCTGTTTGCTTTTTATAACACAACGAAATGCCCTAGTTGCCAGGAGTTGCCATGAATCACAGGAAGCAGAGTACCTAGAGCTGAAATCCCACCTAATCAGGAAGGAGGCTTTCCTCTGTAGGATAGAAGTGGAGTTCGTATGCTCTGGGACCCGAGAAGGAGAGGGGTCTGGCATGGTGGTTTGTTATTTGGAAGGAAAGGGCTTTCCATCCCAGAAGAGTCTCCAAAACACAGCTTCCATTGTACCCTGCAATGCATCTGACCTGCTGGGGTACCCACTTTGTGCCCAAGTTCAACTGGTAAATGACAGAAGTCTGTCAACCTCCTGAACACAGGACGATGGAGGATTCTGAAGGACGAAAGCGAATGCTCCATTTTATTCCATCTCTGATACCATTCACACATTTCGTCCGGTATTCAATGCTGGACCAAGAGTTCGCATTGTGCATCATTGGTTGACACGAAAGCACACAGCACAGGTGCCCTGCACGTTCCATCAGACTGGTGCTGGAGTCATGGGAGCAGAAATGGACATGAGAGGGATGGCAAGGCCCCTTATAAGGAGAATGCGGGCAACTGATCGGAGATGAGAGTGAAGGAGATGAGAGTGAGCAAAACAGAAAGGGAGACAATCGTGTCTTGTCTGGAATGAAAATGCAATCCAGCATGCTCCTTGACTGGTCTCCTTCTGACCACAAACTCTTCCTGGGGGAAGAGTAGTGAGAGTGTCCGCCAGGTTGTCTCTGGGCAATGGGGTCTTACAGGAAGGATTCCAGTGGGTCTGACATTGAGGTGGACAGCTGACTCCTGGGGCCCAGCCTTGGCTTCCAGGAAACCAGATTCATCTGAAGTCCAGAAACTCACAAAATGACATAACCAATGAAAAGTACAAGGGCAGAGCTTCTCTTCTTGGTCTTTGTTAGAAGGCCAACAAGACATAGGGGGAGGGAAAAATCTTGAGCAGTCCGAACATGCCCGTTACCTGTAACTTCAGAGCATCCAGACAATTTCCTACCCAGCCAAACCATAATTAAAGCAGGTACCATCATATCACCAGAAACTCTGGAGGCCCCACTGGAATCCACATATGTCTCCAGAATTAACAATGCCACAAAACTCATATAAAGCAGGCCTAATTTTGTGACTCATATCTGGTCCAAATTCTGATTTTGAATATCTTGTATCCTTGAGGGGCCTTCTTGCCAAACTGTGCAGGAGCCAAGAAGTCCCCTTAATCAGTGTGGGCTGGAAAGCAGGATAGGGACGGTTCCATGGGCAGAAGGAGAGAAATTAAGAACTCTATAGGCCTGAAGTTCCGGGTAGACAGAAGGTGACAGAGAAGAAACTGCATGAGAACACGTCTTGCTGTGCTTGGTGATTTGTTGGGTATCTTAGTGTTTGTTCTGTGACAAGTTGGACTTTGGTACAAGGTCAGCTCCTGAATCTTGATTATGTTTTTTTCCCCCTTGAGCCAAGAGACATTGATCTGTACATCTAGTTTACCTTGTTTTCTTAGCCATTTGTGACACAGTACAACAGTTCCCATCGAAAAAAGTGTCATGTAAATAAATTACAACTTAGGACGTATACATTAAATAATTTTATAAATGAACTTTAAAAATGAAGGAATAAAAAATGCCAGGCCTGGCTTGTAGAGCAATAGTGATTATTCTGATCATGTTGTCATGTGTAATGAAGCACAGGCCCATCATTAATCAAAAGAACCAATCAGATAACTAATTTAGGCAATATTCTTTACCACAGGACATGTCGGTCAGTAAAAATGCATTAAAATAGCAAAAGATCAATAGCAGACACTAGGGACTGTGTTTACAAACCGGTCTTAAACTTTAGGGTATTAAATTCTCAGTCATACTGGGTATCTGTTTGGTAAAGATAAAGGAAAACTTCAGAGAAATGAAAGTTTTTTTAAAGTTAATAGTGCAGTCATAATGTATACTGTAATAAATGTACAGAATGTTGCATTATTTTGTGACGAATGGCAAAAGTGTCCCCAGCTCCCTTCAGAAGCGTTATCAAGACTCAAAAAAAAGACCATGGAATGAGCAGGGATTGACAAATGGGTCCAAAGATGGCAGCGGGAGGTAGGCAGGTCCTGGGTGTTTAAAGACAATTTATGTTTCGAGCAGCTGGAGACAGAGCGCGGTGGCCAGACCCAGCAAGTGGTGGGGAACATCGTCTCTGTGGCGTCTCAGCTGCCCTGCACTTGACATGACCGTTATCCCTCTGGAAGGTGGACTCAGCCTCCCTGCGACATGTCCCCTTGCCAGAGCCTCAGCTCAGTCACTTTTCTAATGAAAACGTTCATTCATCCTTCCAGCCACACGTAATGCATCTCAAAAGGTCCAAGGTATTTACATCCTTTTTCTTTCCTAATGATTAAATGCATTATTTAAAAAAAAAAAAAATCCTGATTCTGATTTTCCAAAGCTAGCAGACCTGCTGAAGAAATTCTCTAATGCAGCAGAGAGCAGAGGTGGAGATCACACCGTGGGACAGGGGGTGGAGGAAGCGCCGTTCCTCGGCTGAGACCAGCTCTCAGTGGATGTCACTGCATCAGCCTAAAGGCCAGCAGAAAAACACAGGCACCTCCTCAGTCCTGCAGATCTGATGTTTTGGTGCCTTTAGTTTGTGAGTCAAAGAAAGGAAGGGCTTAGGGGCACCTGGATGGCTCAGTCAGTTAAATGTCTTACTCTTGGTTTAGGCTCAGGTCATGATCTCAGGGTCCTGAGACTGAGCCCCACATCAGGCTCTGCACTCAGCACGGACTCTGCTTGTCTGTGTCCCTGTGCTTCTTCCCCCACTCTCTCTCTCTTTCTCATATAAATAAAGTCTTAAAAGAAAAAAAAATAAATAAATAAGCAAGGAAGGGCTTAGAGGAGGGGTGTTCCTGGGTGTCTCTCTCCTTTGATAGTCACTGGCAATGTGACCTGTACTGAACCCAGTCTTGGCTTCCAGAATCCTGAACATCCATCCTTGTTCTCCTCTCTGGTCACTCCCTCTATCTCAGGATACATGGGTAGCCCTTCATCTTCTCATCAGCCCAAGCAATCTCCAGATGTTGATGTGCAAGGGCACACCACTGGAAACAACCTAAGTACCCACTGATGGGAGAAGTGCTATGTAAACCGTGACACATTATTATATGGAACACCAAGGAGATATTGAAAGAATCAAGTTAAATCTCTATATATTGACAGGTGAAGACCTCTGAGACATACATTAAGTGAAAATTTAAAAAAAAAATCATTGCAGGGAACGATGCCATTTAAGTATGACATATTCTGTATATGCATGTAAATGTATGTAATGCATTTTTAAAGGTCTGAAAGAGGTATACACAATACTGGGTCTGAGGAATAAGTTGGGGGATAGGACAGAATTTAGGGGTGGTCAAATGGGAGGCACATTTTATCTTTTTTGATAAGCCTTTTGAAAATGAATGCTGTCTCCTGTAATAAAAAACTAAATATCATTTTAAATAAATATTAGCATACCCTCGGGTTTACTTCTTCCCCACTTCCCCCTCACTATACCCTCCAGAGGATGCCATATCCAGAGGTGACTTCAGCCAGTTCAAAGACTTAAATCTCATCTATTTGGAAATGTCTCTAGATCTGCAGATCAGACCATCCTTCCACACTCCAGATGTGTTTCTATAACTACCTATTTGGATTCCCTATCAAAAGTATCATTGTCAGCTTCACAAATCTTTTATGACCAACGGAACACTAATTCTCCCCCTAAGCTTACCCCTTGCCAAGTTTTTCCCATCTCAGTCAATGACCTTGTCATCCACCCTCTTGGTCAAGTGGAAAACTTAGAAGAAAACTTAGAAGTCCACTCGATTCCCCTCATACCCTACGCCTAGTCTAGTCAATCAAGTTGCTGTCTTGTGTATCTCCAAAGTTGGTCTTCTCTCTCTGAATCCTTCACTGTCATGCTGAGTCAAGCCACCACAGTCTCTTCCTGACCTACTGCCATGAACTACTGTCGATTTCTCTGAGTCTTCTCTTGGTTCCTCTCGGTTCTCCAGCTAGCCATCAGAGCGACTTTTTCCAGCTTAAGTGGGACCAGTCACCTCCCCAGATACACGCTCCTCACTGCATTTTGCTTGCCCTTCTAGAGATGGGCAGAGAGAGGGGGAGATATTCTGGTGGCCTGAATGTTCCTCAGAAGAGCCCAACCATGGTAAGCCCCTAGCTCAGCCTCCTTTCCTGGAGCATTTCTTTTCCTACTGGGTAAAAAGAATGAAGAAGGGAAACCAGATGCAGCTTCAGCATTTTCAAGGACAACATTGGGTAAGGCTTTCTGTTGCCTAGAGAAGTGCCTGAGAATGCCCTCAGCATTACTACAGGCATCAGACAATGCACAGTTCAAGCCGGATCTCTGGCTAGAGATCCAAGCTCAGCTCCACAAGGCCAGAGAGCTGCCCAGAGTGGTGGGACAGGACCATCCATCCAAGTCAAACCCACGAGGCCCTCACTGTTCATTCTGAGACTGCAGGTGGTGCTAGGGAAAATCCATGAGGAAAAATGTAGAATCACACTGTGCAGAATTTTGAAGCTATTATTCCTTGGAGTCCTTATCTGGAACAAGATACAAAATGAGATATGAAGAGGCCAAACTCGAGTTGGATTTTCAAGGATGACCTATCTAGATAATTTGACTTGGTTTTAAGAATTACAATTCTAGCTCAGTTTTTTTATCGTTGTTGTTGTTGTTTGTTGTTTGTTGTTTTTGTTTTTTTGGAGAAGAATTGAGAAGCCAATTCCTGAAAAGAGATCAGGGTGAGGTCTTCTACAAAAATAATACGGAATTTATATCCAATTAACTGCAAATGTATTTCATCACAAGATTGTTGTGAATGCTCTTGTGAGGAAAATGTATGAAACCTTATGGAGGTAAGAAGTTAGGATTTGAACATTTGAAATTCTAAAAGTAAAATGTGCATGGGCACTACCGTGTCACTCTACTTCTTATTTAAGGAGCTGTTGGTATTAATATTGGGCTATATTTGTTATATGAGCTCCAAATGAAAATAAAGATAATCGAACAAGAAAAAAAAATCACATTACTTAACACTCCGGATAGCCAACATACATGGAAAACCAAATACTATGATTTCTGATGCGCCAGCCAGATCCCACGTGTCCTTCAGCCCGCAATGGTTACACCACATGAAAAGTGTGAAAGGATGCACCAGAGACCCACCAAAAGCCCACAGTGCAGAATCTCTTGGATAGCCAGAAGTCATTTATTAATAAAGCTATTGACATGTTTTAATATTTATAGTTATTTACCTTGCAAAGGAACTGAATCAGGGAGTACAGAGATCAAGTCACTCGGGAGAAGAAGTATTTACCTAGGCTAATAGCTTCCCTTTGGAGAACAGGCAAAGAAGAGCAGGGGCTGAGGGGCCCCAGAAGCTCTTTTCAAGGACTCAGGCGGGAACACCCTGGGAGGAGGTGCATGCACAGCCCTCCAGCAACAATGACATCTATTCCCTGGACCACTCTCCCCTCCTGCCCTGCCTCATGACAGTGGCCCGCAGGAAAGGGAGACGGAGTGCCACCCTGAAGCTCCTTATCTCCTGGATTCTGCATAGCTGTGATTGACAGTTGGAGTCTAGGTCTTAATTGTGCTCCTTCTTCCACATGTGGTCCACATTATCCTCTTCAAAGACTACCATCAACAAGGAAGGCTGAGGAGAGAATGACTAAGAGCTCAAGCTAGAGGAGAAACACAGTGGAGGAGGGACTGCCGGGGAGAGGTGGGAACAGGGAGCACTGAGGGTCTTTGGGAACAGAAAGGGACCTACGATGGACAGACAGTGGCCCCATGACATTCTGTGAGGGTCCACTTCTGTAGCCTCTGGTTCAGTCAGGTTAAGCTAAGTTATACTACAGTAACAACAACAGAATCAAATTTATTTCTGGCCCCAAGGATATATTCCCGCACACTGGTAGAAACTTAACTCATGGAATTCATTAAGGGCCTTGGTGAAGGACCCTCCATCTCCATGTGGGTTTCCGTGAGTGTCATGGCACAACAGTAGTGAATCTGAAATAACTCCTAATGGAAACACAGTGCTCAGGCCACAAGCACATGGCCACCCCAAAATTCAAAGAACAGAACCCTGGTCCCTGGAACCCAGCAGAACAAAATGGGGCTTCCCTGAGCAGGAGAAATGTCTGTCACAGCTCCACCGACAGAGCTCAAGGAAGATTTTGATCAAGTCTAAAAATGATCCAGAATTTCTGCCATCCTCTGGACTTGAAATCATTAGAAACCCTTTGCTTCAATCTAAAGGAAAGCAGGGATAGACATCCTCTAGGCTTCTGGCCACGGCCTGGACAACAGGGAAACCATTTTGTTGCAGTTCTGGCAGGTCTCCCTTCCACAACAAAATGGCGCAGGACCGTGCTGGCAGGTTAGTGCCGATTCTTCTGAAGGCCTATGTTAGTCGCTTCAACAAAATTGCTCTGATATGTTAGCAGGTTAAGTTGACTAGTCAACTATGACAGAATATCAAGGAGTGTTGGGGCCCAGCCAAGGCTGTGTTTGTAATGCAGCCATCGCTACACCACTCCTCTGTCCCGTTTTGTGGTTTTCCCTAGCAGAGCTCATTTGTGCTTCGAAGGCAGAGAAACACCAACACTTGGGTTCTTCCGGTTTAAGAGCCTTTCCAGAGAGAATAGAGGGTCAAAGCACCCCAGGAGCAGCAGGCAGTGCAAGAAAATGACCAAATCTTGAGCTCTGGAGTTGAAACTGGTGTGACAGACCAGTCACAAAACAAGTAGGAGGAGTAGAGCAAATGGGTCAGGAAGTTAAGTGCTGCAGGGGAAGGAGTATGTGTCTATAAGAACTGGTCATCAAGGAGTGGGAGGAAGAAATGGACACTGGTGCTTAGGTGTCAAGGAATTAAAAGGCCCATGTATTGAACTGAGCATCCACAGAGAACACCTGTTTCATGCTAATCCTGGGAAAACCCAGGGCGACAAGGACAGCTGAGAGCCAAGAGCGGAAGTCTGCAATGACAGAAGGAGTAGAGACGGGGATCAGGGTGATATTGCTGGAAGGCAGTGCCATCAATGGAACAGGTTTCTACTTTGGTTTTATATACAAGGGAGCAGGTTGCAGTTTTCTGGAAGTGGCGGTGACCAGCGAGGTCTCCTTATCTCCCAAAGCTCAGATTTACAGGATATGAAAGCACTGAGAAGGGCTGCATGGAAAGATCCTGGGGCTCCGTGAAGATTCTGGTGTTAGTCCTCAGGGAAAGCTTCAGCAGCCCAAAGAGAGAGTCTGGTCTGTGCAGATGAAACCCTGGAAAAGGGCCTGCTAACCACTGAGCCCACTGATCGATTACTCTGGGAGGTTGGCATGACCAAAAAAATACCACGGCAAAACATGGAGTAGGTGAAACTGCAGGATGAAATCCCGGGAGAGGATTCGGAAGCCGATGTGTCGGAAGTATTTATCCAAATACAGATTTTTGCTTTGTGTTTTGAGTTGTCCTGCTTTAGGACAGTGAAGGGGCTCAAAGCAGAAGTAGCCTAGAGACCACCTCTTACCTGACACTCATGAAGACCTAAGACCTTTGTCCAGTTTATGTTGGGGGAGGGGGAGAGGATGTGAGAAGACATAGACATCTGAACAATAAGAAAGACAGACACAGGGCGCCTGGGTGGCTCAGTGGGTTAAGCCGCTGCCTTCGGCTCAGGTCATGATCTCAGGGTCCTGGGATCGAGTCCCGCAATGGGCTCTCTGCTCAGCAGGGAGCCTGCTTCCCTCTCTCTCTCTCTCTGCCTGCCTCTCCATCTACTTGTGATCTCTCTCTGTCAAATAAATAAATAAAATCTTAAAAAAAAAAAAAAAAAGAAAGAAAGACAGACACACACAAAAAGTATGGCAATTTTCCCAAATCTAGAGAAGGTTGACCCAAAGTCTGTTCTCCCAAAACAGCCCCTCCAAGAATCCCAAAGGCCCACATGGAGTGTAGAGCAGGGTTGCTGTCATGCTCTGTGTCGCCTTATGAAGTCAGGCAAAGAGCACATCAGCACAAATCAGGGAGGATCAGAGACAGGCTGGATGTCCCCAAACGCCCTTGCCATGTCAGTATTTAGGACAGGGCACGGGAGCTCTTCCCCGTCCTGTGGGTCTGGAGGACATGAAGCTTGGAGATCGCTGCAAAGTCTTGGTGCAGTCCTCCCACCTTCTGAGCAAATCAAGAAACCAGAAAAGTCCACTCCAACTGCTTCTCACTGACTGAAATCACCAAGGTATGTGAATTCGTCTCCATGAGCACCATCTCATTTCTGCTGTGGGGATGAAAAAGCTAGCCACATGTCTAGGCTCAGGAACAAAAGCCCTCAGTACTGTGTCATGTTTGGATTATTGCTGGAAAATTGGACCTTACGTCCCTAGGTGTTTCTTACCCCCATTTTCCTAGGCCACCCAGTGAGTGAAAGGCACATGGCCTTTGAGTGCATGTCTCCTTCCCTCCCATCTTGTCACCTTTTACCGTACCACTCAAGTCCTTCTCTGCAGCCTTCCAGCCAGAGCAGAAAGGCTGTAGAAACGAGCAGATCAGATTCTCCCGTCCTCACCCCTCCGTTCACTGGACAGCTAAGGTCTCCAGCTCTAGCTCGAAATCCCTCTTGCTAAAAGCGTTTCCACACAGGTACGTTTTACCACATCAAGAAGCATATACACCCCAGGAAGGAAGTGTTCACACTCTGCACTGTGCTCATCTGGCCTCAAGGTTTAAGGCTCTCAACCAATATTAGTTTTTATTGGAAAGGCCCAATGAGCAAAGATGACAGCAAATCGGAGGCAAGCGCGGCCAATGATGGTGGAGGGGTCTGGGCTCCGGCAGGCACAGAGCAACGCTCACACCAGCAGCAATGAACAGCTGTGTCTCTATTGTCCGCAGCACATTTGCCTTCCTTGTTCACTAACATCGAAAGAAGGAGGATTTTTAAAAGTTTAACAGCTGGGTTGGAGGACAGGTTCCTGAGAAATACACTGGGCCTGCCATGCATGGTCTCAAAGAAATCATTTTTAAAAACTGTCACCTGACCTCGTTCATGGGGTCATGAATTTTGCTATGTATGTTGAAACCAAAGCAGTGAATATCTCTCTTTCTAACCAGACACAACGTGTCTATATTTTTTTTTTTTTTCAAAAAAATGTAGAAGCCTACTTCTATTGGATGTAATTCAATTACTTTTTTTTTCTATCCGATAAAAAAATAGCTCATTCAAATCAAACCAAGACTCCTTTCCATTTTTGGCCGGTTGACAGCATCTTTTGTACCCAGCTAAGCAGTCTTTGCAGTATTTGGCACGGCTCCTGCTCTGAGGGCAGGATTTAGAACAGATGCCGACTTTCCCAAGTCGGGACGCTACCGAGTTCTCTGCTGATTACTAGGCTGCATAATTAGATGTGACAGCCCGGAGATTCCTGGCCACAAACCACTCCTAATGGGGGAAGCCGCTCTGCTTCTTTTGGAAGGCACGCCTCTGCGGAAGTGCCACACGTTGGAAGTTCCTCTGTTAACCCCATAACTCCTCCAGTGTACGTGGCCAGAAATCTGGGGACTCAGGGAAGCCAGCCCAAAGTTGGTAGCCTGAAGCTGCTAAGGACAGGGACTCAGCATCCATTGGTGTGACCTGGTGACATGTCTTCTTGAGAACCCACGTTTGCTGCACTGAGCTCGGTGAAATAGAGCGCAATTCACAGAGCAGAGCTGGGCGGATAAGCTGTGTTCTCTGGCTATCTGAGACCACCCACAGCTGGCAGGTCCAGGACCAAGGCTCTGCTGTCCCCTGCTCAGGGAGCATAACTCTGTTCCTTGGACACAGACATCCTTGACCACAGCCAATGTCCCCTCCATGGGTCCCACTGGGTACAAAGGCAACTAAGTAGAGAAGAAGGTAGAATCTGCTCCTGTTCCCAGACAGGAGCCTCATGGTGCAGGCGGGCGAGTCTGAGTTTGTAGCTTTACAGCAGCAGCAATCAAAATTGCCTATTGTACTTCAAGCCACGCGCAAGCCCCATTATGTCAGCCCAGGTGTGTGGGGGTGGGGGGGTGGGCAGCGGGCTCAGGGGACTGGAGTGAAGCCACAGGTTTCCACCCCTGCCAGGAGCTCCCCAGAGCCAACCAGGGAAAAAGGACTACCCAAGGGCAACCGTTACATACCACATGTGTCTCTCCTTAAAGCACAAAGACAAACTCCTTTTGAAAAATAGCAGGTGCTACAGAGCTAGCTACTTCTTTATCTAGAAATTTCAAGGAGGGGAGAAAAGCCTCTGTCGATAGGATCACCCAGTCACTGGGCTGCAGGGTGAGATGCTCAGAATGGCAAGTATTTGCTGCCTCTTGATACCAAATTGCAAAGAGAGATCATTTTCCACAGGACCCAACAGTGTCCCTTTACCTGTCTTGTTGAGCACAGGTTCTCTTCCCAGTCCCAAGCTCTGCTGGGGAGATGAGCAGGTCAAGACATAGGTGGATGGGCGGGAGGGGTGGGGGTCCTCCAGAGCCCTTTCCTCCCCAGGGAGCCCAAGAAGCCTCCAAAAAACCACACTGTGTTGCCTTGTTAAGCAAGCATGCGTCCTTTTAAAATCAAAGAGTAATAAAATACCTAATTAGTAAACGTGCAGCGGCATTATTTTTATTCATCTATACATTTCTAATTAAAATTATGCCATTCTTAAAAATTGCAACATAATACGCTCAGGCCTTTCATTTCGTATGCAAAGTGTTTGAAAGTCTGCAGTCCCCGTGAGGTGGTAATTTCAAAAGGAAGGGTGAACCAACAAAAGAAAAAAAAAAAAGTGAAGCCATAAGTAATTTCTTTTAAGAAAACGTATAGGGTACACTAATTTGAAAGAAAAGCGATTTTGAAATATAAAAGGAAATCTAGAAAAACGAAGCATTCAGCCTTTTTATTGCATGGTGTTGCCAATAATATTGTATATGTGATTAAAGATTCTTTCCGCAGCCGCTTAAGCCAATAGAAATTGAACTTGCTGGAGTGCATCCTCCCTCCCACAGCCCTGCCTTGAAGATCTCCCAGGGGGTGGGAAGACCTCATTGCTATTGGGATTCAAATGGAATCGCCATTAAAGAGGTGACTACAAAGGAAATATTTAAGAGCTTCGGGTCGGCTTGCATATTGAAGGTTGTGAGTCTCCAAACAGTGCATCACAAAAGAAAAGTTTAAGGAGTCTGAGCTCTGTGCTCCAGCTGCTCCAGGAATGGAGGGCCCAGTAGAACAGATGTTTCCTGCAAGTCACTGCCTTCATCCCACGCATGGTTTATACGATATTCAAATTGTGCTTGGCGCCCATCCTGAAGCTTTTATTTCCCCCTCTCTCTTGTAACAGTTGTAGGAAAATTGGTCTCTGTTATCTCAAAGCAGTAAAGGCAGTGGCGGTTTCTGAGTGTGCCCTCAGCCTGGATCTCTGGGCCCGAGTCCGTGGCCCTGGCTTTCTGCACGAAGCTTCCTAACTCCGGAGCGCAGGGGAAATGCATTTGCCTGAGTGAGCCCTGGATCCAGGGAAGCAAGGGGAATGCAAACCTTTCGGCTTTGATCAGCACGGCTGGGGGTCTGCCCCTGAAGCCTTCCCCCTGGACATGACTTTGCAAGGAACTTCAACTTGAAACTTTCATTGAACTCCTCTGGATGACGTTAGCCATCATATGGTTTTGATAATATAAAGCAATATGCTAATGTTTAGGCCAGTAAATGCTGTGTTGGGAACCGAGCTGGTAGGAACAGGTGACCTCGGTATAGCTTGCCGGGAGTCTGTCCAGCTTTGGCGGACTGACTGCAATGCTCCCGGGTCAGGCCGGGCAGCCTGGGGCACCAAAGACCAAGGCCTTATACAGGCTGAGATCCATCCAGGGAGGGGGTGGTGGGGAGGGCAGTTCCTTCGCGTGCTAGGCGGATGAGACTGGAGTAGACGCTCTCAGCTCAGGCTGGAAGGGCTGTGCACCTCCTGTTATCACCCAGAGCACACATGTGTGCTCCGGGCCCCATGCATGACCACACATGTGCCTGTGCACAGAAAGCACACAGCACACAAAATTTAATAACCCTGCTCTAGCTACAAATTAATTCAAATCTTGTACTCACATTAAAAATGAACTCTATTTTATGTTGATCATTAACTAAGAATATTTCACACTGGAGATTTGTCATATTAAGGAGAATTGAAACCACTTATATCAATTAAATGTACAGCATTATACTTAATCTCAGCAGAGATTACCAAAATACTCTAAGCATGATTTTACAGAAATGTAAAATATAAATTAGACAGGGGAATATTGGCCTCCACACACGCACGCCCCTCTGCCCCCCTCTCCTCTCGCTCCCCTCGAAATATGGCTGCCTGCAGGTTGATGGGACTGAGGACAGTGAGCGATATTTCAGCAAAAAGCTCCTGCCATCCCCAGCACCATAAAAATCAAGGCCAGAGTAAGTGCTGGTGTGGATGGGAGAAAGACGGTCAGGTTTAGCTTTTGAGGATTAAAGTGCTGGCTGGGAAAGAGCATAGCAATGAAAGAAAGAGGAGCTTTCAAAAAGGCTTTACAAAAGGACCAGAGAGAGGGACTCAGGTGGGGCCTCCAGCAGGAAATGCTGGAGCAGAGCGCTCAGTCTTCACCCACTCCTGACAAATGCAGTGGCATGCGCTCTTCGGAAAGCCCCGTTGTCGGACAGCTGACACCTCATGCACTACCACCAAGCCATCCCCAACATGTTGCAGGTTCCTAGAGATCCTACCAGCCCCGAGAGATGCAACCCAGACCTGCCACTCAGAGAGACAGACTCCATTTTTTCCCGCTGAGCCAGGAAGAGCTGGCCTTTTGTCCTCTCATTTTTATTCTAAATTCTAATTTCCGCCTGGGCATCACCTCCTCCAGGAAGTCTTCCATGCTTCTCTGGGCTGAGTATGCACTCCTCCTTGTTGCTTCCCCGGGCTCTTGTACTTCCTAACCACACTGCATTCTCTTGTCTGTGGGCACACCCATCTCCTTTGCTAAGCCGTGAACTACTGGAAGGCAAGGCTGGAGCCCTATTCATATTTGCAACTTCAGGGGCTGCGGGCATCACGTGATAAAGCCACTGACACGTGCCTGTGCATGCCAGGCCCTCTCCTGAAAGCCCCCTTCGCAGGGCATCTGAGGAGAGGGCAGCAGTGACACTAAGTGGTTCTAAGCTCCTGCACCGGGGAGTGTCCTGGCCCATACAGTGCGAAGCCTACATGAGGGGTGATGGGAGGCCTGGAGACAGATTCGGCCCAGATCTCACCAAGACAAGATGCTGTGGGCCCCCTCCTTGAGGTGAGAAGCTCCCTGCGTATCTGCAGCTAGCGGGGACTCCCCAGCACCTTCAGCCTCTAATTCTGTACTGGGCAGAAGTGGGTCTACTCACGCCTTCGGTATCCATGATCCTCCAGGCGTTGGCCATGACCGACATGAGGTCCAGAGAGTACCAGGGAAGGATGGGATGTATGCCACCCATTAGGGTGCTGGCGAGGGCGCTCACCCCCCGGTGGAGCTCACTGACACCCGACGAGCAACAGCAGGATCAAGGGCCCCGCGTGGGCCCATGCTGGCACACTCCGGAACAAAATGAAATGACCTCTGTGGCGGGAGCCACAAAGCGGGAGAGCAGAGAGCGCAAGCGCGGGGGCGGCCTTGACTGGTGCGCACGGATCTAACCTGGGCAAGGCGGTCCGCTCGCTCCGGGTGTGGACGGAGATCGGTGGCGGCCTCACTGCCTCCCTTTGCGGTGCCTCTGACTGGGACCGCCACCTCCCCTGGTTGAGCCAGGGCAGCCAGGCCACCAAGACCGAGTGACCAGGGCTCAGGAAGGGACCCGCCGCAAGCCGCGAGAGGCTACGGGGCCCCTGACGCCGCACACGTCTATACGCGTGTGCGCCCGCGGTCCGGGGAAACCAGCTCACCGAGGGTTGTCGGGCAAGAGCCCCGTTAGGCTGATGGCCAGGCTGGTGTTCGGACATGCATGATTCCACCATGACGCGCCTCCACGGAGGATGAAGGCTGGGTAGTGACCAATGACAGGGTGTGGAAAGAGGAGGAGAGGAAGGAGGCCAGTGTCCTGTCCCCAGGCCCTGACTTCTTGGCCAGGAACGCGCTAGGGAGGGTTTCCAAGTCCATGGTGCTCCCTTCTCTTCACAGAGTGGTGGGCCGACGTCAGTCTCTGCCTAGCTTTGGGGAACGATGGACAAGCGGCCACTGCTCTCGGGTGAGGGCTGCCTGCTCACCGTATGTGCGTCCTCGCCCAGGGAGACCCGAGTGCCCCCGGGGGAGTGGGTCCGCACCTGCGCCGTTGCTCACCTCGGATGTCGCCTGTCCCTTCGCTTGTGCTGCGGCAGATGTGCACCGTGGGTAAGCCCGTGTCGCTCTGCTGGCATTTTCCATTTCAGATGTTTTTGAAATATATATTTTACTGGAAGAAATCTCTTTCACCAAGTCGCTGCCATTAAACACTCTAAAAACCACACATATGTATGTCTTATATGCAAGATTACCAAGTAATCTCGGGCAAATTAGAAAAATCTGCATTTCCCATGCACACCATTGGGTTGATATTTCATTTCAGGGTCTGTGCTTCTGAGCCCACAGATTCAGGAGTAAGTGACGTTTAGGAACAAACAGGGATTTGGGTAAGAGGCTTCGACAACGTGTGTGTGAAGGCAGCGGTTTCTGTAGAAACCTTTCCTCCCTTTGTCCTCTCCTATCTGCAGGGTATTGACAGCTCTGACAAGACTTTGATTATCTAGTCGGCATGAGCCTGAGACTTGTCACTTGTCAGGTTTGAGCTGACAGTCCCAACGCTGATGAAACAATTGGAGGGAGATTGGCTGTGCGTGAGGAGGTTTGGGGTCAGCTACCCAAAGTTTTCTCTGCGTGGTGAGGAGGAGAGTCTCAACCCTTGTTAAGGTCTCAAAGGAGTCAGCCCAAGGAGTGTGGGGGGCGGGGAGGGGGTTGCTCAGCCACCGGGGTGGGGACAGCGGCTAGCACCCCAGCCCCTCCTCCAGCGGCCACTGCGGGCCATGCAGGCTGATGGCAGGAAGCTCCGTGCCCTCCCCACATCAGAGGAACTGGATTATTTCCACATCCAGCCTAAAGCTGATATTAGATTTCCCCTCATTAGGAGGAGAAAATGAGGCAGAGTTAACAGCTGGCTGCAGCTGACGTGAAGCAGAGGAATGAGGCCAGTGAAGAACACGGTGTTTATTGTCCCAAGCAAAGTGGAGTGTATCAATTATTGTTATGTTTCATCTGTTAGGCCCTTGATTTGTGCTGGGCACCTGGCACATATCACCTGTGTGAGACGGTGTGGGATGGGGGTGTGACGCCGTTCCCCTTACTGTGGCATTTTGCAGGTAAACAAACTGAGCGCTCGGCAAGGTCACTTAGGAAGGGCATGGGCCGTCGACCCCAGGCTCCCGGACCTGGGCCCTGTGCCCTTCACCAGCCATCAGTACCCCTCTAACCCGGGATCGCACGCTGAGAAATTGGGCCCATGACCCATGTTTCTGGACCACAGTGGTCGGCAGTCTGTGCACACGTGTGTGTTTAGATGGCGTGTACACACACCTGTCTCTGCCACTCTCTGAGCTGCTTCACCTGCCAGCATGAGTCGTCTGTCCCAAGACCCTTTCCGCGGGTGACCCTGACATGAACTCGGGACACCAGGAGGCCACAATCCTCCACTCGGCTCCAGCAGCACCGGGACCAGCCCCAAGGCTTCTTCTCCGAGAAACAGAGCTTCACGGAGTGCTCGCGTGGCAAGGCCCCCACCAACAGGCTGCCACCCAATCTGTGGAAAGCAAAGTGTCTTACTGGGTAGAAGGGATTTTGCCTTGGCTCAAAGGAGAGCTACGGCTACCTTCCCGCCTGCCCTGGGCTTCCAGCCCAGCCTCCCAGCTGAGATGCCTGCCCCAGCTCCCGCATCAGGAGTGGCCCCTACCCTTCCATGACCCCCACCCCTTCCTCGGGACTCCAGGAGCCCCGAGTCAGTCATGTATTAATGAGAGAGGTGCCCTGCGGAGGAAGAGAAGAGTGGCTCCCGGGTAGGGGTTGCCCACGGGCACGTCCTACCCTCCGGAGATGGTGCAGCAGCAAACGGCGAGGGCCCGCGCCTGGGGATGCTGGGGAGGACCCCATACCACCCAGCCCAGCACCCGCAGTCACTCTCTGCTCCTCCTTCCTGAGTCCCAACCTTGAGGCTCTCATTAACCTGCTGGCTCCTGGACGACAATGGCTGGCCGCCTTCACATGAAGTCTCCTTCACAAAAAAACCTCTTCATGGCTGACGCTACGCAAATGGGCTGCCCTGTGCGGGACAGGACAAAGGTTTGTTGTGTGTAAATGCATAAATAACTCGGACGACTGAATGACTTTAACTCTCACCGAATGATGAGCTTTTCCAAGAGGACAGACTTCTTGTTTACAGAAAGGGACACCAGGGTCTAAAGCCCCCTCTCTCCCCTCTGCAGTCCATTCCCCTCCTTCCTGAAGAGCATCTGCTGCCACCCCACACGTTTTTGTCCTATTTACAAATATACATATATAAATACATATTTTTATAGATTTTTTTTTTTATCTTTTCACGTACATTTGGTCAGACCAAAACGCGTTTCCATACCGGACTTTCCTTTCACCTAGCATAGGTCTTGAAGCCTTTTCCATGTGAGCCCGTATCCATCTATCTTCTTTCTAATTGCTCTATCGTGCTTTCTAGTACGGCTGCATTCACCTCCGTCTAGCGCCTCCTATGTTAATGGACATACAGGTTGCTTTCAGTCTGTCACTGTTCTAAAAATCTTGCAGTAAATTTTCTTGACCTTGCCCTCGTATGCCCAACAAAGTATATGAGATACCAAGAGTGAATCTACCAAGTTCTATGTATTTTCAACGTCAGTATCTTCTTCTGGATCCTTCTCTGACAGCCCCTGATCGGCTAGCATCGCCACTGGCAGGTGTTGGAGCCTCATTTTACCTAAGCCTGATGGGCTGACTTTAGAACTGAAATCAGAGAACACCACACCTACTCAAACAGGTAGCCTGGCTGAGGCCATGTGTGTGCAAAAGACTAGATCCTTTGGGATTGGAGGCAATGTCTCCAGTAAAGGCAGTGTTGAAGCCGAGGAACACACAGCTCCCCAAGGACATGCAATCGTGAGTGAGCCACTGTCCTACCCCCTTGCACAGTGAGTGAAGTGCCTGAGGCCATACCCGGAGGACAGGTGCCTGTTGGCCAGCCTCTGCTCAGACCATCCCCACCAGCATCTGGGATGGTGGAGAACATTCTGAACGCAGAGAGGGCTTCACAGAAGACACACACCCCAGCTAAGACTTGGGGGTTATCCTCAGAAATAGGGAGTCATTCATACCACAAATACTTTTCAGACATACCTTCCTGCAGCTTATATGCCAGTGGGAAATACTGACGTTTCAAGAGGGTGATCCATAAAGATGACTACAACTTCTTTTCTGTCCAGACTGGTCCAGGGCTGGTTCTCTCAATAGATTAAGAACTGTCGGGAGCCTGGGTGGCTCAGTTGATTAAGCGACTGCCTTGGGCTCAGATCATGATCCCAGAGCCCTGGGATCGAGTCCCGCATCGGGCTCCCTGATCAGCAGGGAGTCTGCTTCTCCCTCTAACCTTTCCCCTCTCATGCTCTCTTTCTCTTTCATTCTCTCTCTTTCAAATAAATAAAATTAAAAAAAATTGTCACAGGGAAGGGGTCAGGCTTCTCCATGGACATGACACCCAGCCACAAAACTGTGCCAGGAGGGCAGAGCCCCAGGAAAGCTGAGTCCAGATCCCTTCCTTCTATAAAGACAGACTGAAAACAGCATGGGCACACAGGTCCCCGCTCCCAGCAGTTCTCACACACTACTGACATCAACGCTATCATTGATTAGTGCCCCTTCCGTACACACCCGGCCACCTCACCGTGGGCAGCTCTGTGCTCAACAACGCCGTCCGTACCCTGAATTCCCAAGTTGCCTGGCACTTTGGAAGGATTGGTAATCAGAATTCCCTTAATCCGGGCTTATTCCAGGCATCTGACCAGCAGGTGTCCCAAAGATTAACTACATCTGACTATGCATATCAATGAGGGAAAAATTAATGCCTCGTTAAGATCCAAAGCAATGAAAATCCACAGCACCTAGATGCTGAAAATCAGGCCCGAAGCCTGCATGCGCTCTCCTGCACAGCCGTGTGTGCGGCTTCCGGGAGGCCGGCACACGTTCTGTGGAAGGACACGGTGCATTTGCTGTGCAGCACCGGCTGTAAACAGAAGGGGAGCGGTGGTTCGTTGGACACGCGCCCACACTTACACACACACACACGCACACACACACGTGTGCTCATATCACACCTGCACAAACATGCATTGTCGGTCTCGTTAAAACAAAAGAGGTACAAGCAGACTTGTTCTAGTGGAGGAAGGAGTGGAGGGCTGGGCGGGATGCTCTGTATGTCCACTTCTGGTACAGTACCCTCTGAGCTCCTCCAGCAGCTCCTTCTATGGCTCCAACTACAGAGGTCAAAGACCAGGGACCCTGCCAGTGACGTCTACACTCTGACCTGCGGAGCTGACCCCACTAGGGCTGGCCAGGTCATGTACTCTGTGACATGGAGAATGGCCTGGAATGCCCCCACGCCTTTGACCTTTTAAAGCTGTGATGCTCCCCCAAGCAAGCCTCGTTCTCAATTACCTGAACCTTTCCAATCCACCCCAGCGTCAGTCCTTAGGACCAGCAGTTCCCCCAAGCTCCTCCTGGCCATGTGGCCCTTACCTCCCACTGACCCAGCCTCCTCTGGAGTGCTAAGAGAGGGAAGGAGGTCTTCATATTTCTTTCTTTCTTTCTTTCTTTCTTTCTTTCTTTCTTTCTTTCTTTCTTTCTTTCTTCCTTTCTTTTTAAAATTTATTTATTTGACAGACAGAGATCACGGGTATGCAGAGAGGCAGGCAGAGAGAGAGAGGAGGAAGCAGGCTCTCCATGGAGCAGAGAGCTCGATGTGGGGCTCGATCCCAGCAGAGGCTTAACCCACTGAGCCACCCAGGTGCCCCAGTTCTTTGTATTTCTAATACAGAAGGACATAGGAAAAGCCAGTCCATTCATACCCTAGAACCATACGTGAAGTTGGACTCAGGGACCAACAACAAGGGGATGAGAAAACCGAAGGGCAGAAATGTGATTACAGTTATAGTATGTTCCCTCATCCCCCAATCCAAGGAGCTTTGCCAGGCTCCAGACGGGGAGCCAGGAGTCAATCGGTGGGACAGTTGTGGCCTCTGTCCCCAGAAGATGGTGAAGAAGGTAGGCATTAACCACATCAGGAATGTTAGAATCAGGTGGAATCGGAGCTGAGGTCTGAGATGCAACTGGGAGAAGTAAAGCATTCCAAGAAGACTTCCTGGAGGAGGTGTTATTTAAGCTGACACCGAAAGGATGAGTAAGAATTGGGCAGGCAAAATGATGGTTGGAGCGGGAAGGGTAAAACGAAGCCAGAAAGATGCCCCGCAGGTTGGGAGCTCAGTACGCAGTCATCGGTAAATGTTTGCCCAGACCCATGTGGAGTATGTGTGATCTACCTGGTGTGTCCCTTGGAGGCAGAAGCAACAGTCCTGCCCGCGGGGAGCTCCCAACAAGCTAAGGAAAAACGCACCCTATAAAAAGGCTAGAAGAGCGGATAGATCTCTTTCCACTTTGAGAATTCTAAAAACCATAAATAAAGGTTTCTGCCCCTTTGTCTCTAACTCCAAACCCCAGGCACCCCCCACCACAAGCTTTCACTAGACCTTTCTCCACTGCTACTCCTTTTTGAACATCTCCCCTCCCCTGGGAGGGGCCAAATGAGGAGCCAGGTGCCTTTGAGAGATGCGGTGGTTCCCTCCCCTCCACAGGGACCATGGCTCCTCTTTGCCCCCAGACGTCCTTCAACCCTTCCTGAGGACGTTGAGCAAGAGACGAGGACCCAAGTGACACCAGAAGGGGGCTGGCACCCCCATGGTCTAAAATTGAGATCCCCCAGATAACGCACAATGATCGTGGAAGGAGCTGGCAAATTAAAGATGGTTGGTATTGATTCCAAAAATACTTTTGCTTTCAGCAAAATACATCTTTAATTACTTTCCTACTAGCTGTCATTTTTCATAAAGCAGTCTAGACGGCTCGTGCCAAATCATGCAAAGGCTGTTTTCAATGAGATGCCTTTTCTTAATATCAAAGATCACAGAGGGTTTTTAAAAAACCCTTCCGAGGTGATGTGTGACTCAAGTCTAGCAAACATGCCACACGTACAGGAAGGACAAAGTCCTGGCTCCGGTGATATTAATGGGGAGTGAGGACACTGTCTGTGATTCCCTTTGGCATTTCCCATCTCTCGTGAACTCTTCCATGTCATGGTCTGAGCAAAACATACATATCTATGCAAATAGCATGCACGTCACTTTTGCTTTTCCATCTTTGTTGGTAATTTATTACCTATAGATTCAAACTCTCACCCTCTCCCCCAGAAGTTTAATACAGAGATCAAGAGAGCCCCTGTACACCTAGGATTGTACAAAGTATCTATCAGTCAAACCGTTCTTCTCCTTATTTATCTGAAGCAAGTTGCAAGAGAGGGAGGGAAAGGAAATAATTTGAGCATGTTCCCCCTTATAAGTTTGATTGGAAATGACTAAGACGAGTTGAGAGCCAAGGAAAGGAACTGTGGCAAAAAAGCAGATTTAGCTTTCAGAATCAACGTCCAAATCTAAAATTGATATAATTGACTGTTAATTAATTCCCTTGATATTTTCATTAACACTCGGGAGCAACAAGTTTTCCATGTCGCACTTCTGAATTATTCAGGAGGGCTCGGATTCCCCGGCCAAGCATCCCATGATTGATGCCACACTCAAGAATGAGCTAAAGCCGAGGTTTCTTTCCACTGGACTGTCCTTGAGTGGGTGGGAAACAGGCCCGAGGAGGGGGGCCACAGTGAGGGGGTGGAGGTGTCTGGAGAGAGGCCGAAGCCCCCTGCCCAGAGCCCCCTCTGCAGCATAGAGCATTCTGGGGGGCGGGTCCCAGCTGCCACTCTTGAATCCTCAGGCTTCTCCGATGATTGCAAACACAGGCAAGAAATCCTCACCAAATTAGGGGGGCACGCTATATTAAAATCACTGTAACTTGAACATTTGAAAAGCTTAGAAGCTGATGCTTTGGAGAAAGGAGAAGGAAGACGGAGTGGAATGCTGCAGAAGGCGGCAGAAGACCAGCCTGGATGCTCGGGACGCAGGGGGAGGACAGACCCTCCCTGAGGCAGCTCAGCCACTGAGGCCAGTCCAGGGCTCTGTGCCCCTGCTCGTCTTCCCCAGGAGCCGGCAGTGGCTCGCTGACCCAGCCAGTGCACCTCCGGGCATGTGCATGAACCCAGCCTCTTCTCCCTCCCTCCCTGCATGTCAGCCACATGCATTTTTTACCTCCCATCACCTGGGAGCTCCTGAAGGGTCCTTACCTGACTGGTGTAGCCCTCATCAAGTTGCCGAGCCACGCTCTCTGCACAACTCTAACCGGTCAGTCCACTTCTGTGAACACGTTCCACCTCCTGCCAGGGAGAGCTGTCCATTCCCAGGGTCGGGAGCAATCAAGGGAGGGGCGTCCGGGGAGTGGAGCTGACCCTCCAGCCCTGAACGAGGAGGCCTTCCCCGGATGGCTTCTGGGCAGGGATCCCCATGGGAGAATCCCTTTCTCACTTTTCCCTGATGATTCTCCTCTGTGCATGGGACACTGACGCAGAAGTCTAACTCTGCTGTAGACAGTCTTCCTGGCCCCTGGCTCTGCCTCAGTTGCCCTAGCCTAGGTCCCCACTCCTACAGTGGGAAGGCCTTAGCCACCCTGGGCAAGACCTCCACCACATCTTGCCCTTTGCGTGCTGTTGAGACAGACAGTTACTTGTGATGAGGAAACGGGCCACAACCCCCATTTTTTGTTTTTTTGGGGGGTTTTTTTTTGGCCATTTAAAACCAAAAGACACATTCGTCTCTGTACTATAACAAATAATACAAAAATTTTAAAAGATAAAGCAGTGAACACGTCGTGGGGACCTGGGAGCCACTGATGGGGCCATAATGCCTGGTGTGAGGCTTTCCCTTCAGAGGAGTGCTGGTTTACGATTCAGGATGGAGCCCTTGCCCGCACTTCTCGATGCAGAAACGAAATCCAGCCATCATCTCCTACCTGTGGGCTCGCTTTCCATGCTGCCCATCACCTGCCATCCACAGTGGGCCAGGAGCACACAATCCCCTTCCTGACGTTCTGTCGGGTCAGCAGTAGCCTAACATGATGTCCCAATGCCAGTATCATTCCCGTCGGCTCATCTCATCGCCAGGGCGTTGTACCATCTCACATCAGCACAAGAAGAAGGGTGAGCACAGCCCGATAAGATATTTTGCGAGAGCAAGACCACATCCACGTAACTTTTATTACCACATATGGTTGTAATCATTCTATTTGATGTTCATCAATTGTTATTAATCTTACTGTGCCTAATTCATGAATTCAACTTGATCACAGGTGCACACGTATGAGGCACCTACCTATGATGCATATACAGGGTCCAGGCATCCACTGGGGGCCTGGGAACGTATCCTCCATGGGTAACAGTAGGGGTGGTGCAGTCTACACTGCCTGGAATCTTCTCCTGGCTCGCGTAGATGGGAGACGAGCGTAGCTGGAGGTCCCGTCCCTCCCCTTCTCATGACATTCGCCAGGCAGTGTGGATGTCAGAGAAGGAAGTCAAGAGGGGCAGGAGGGTTTTGCCAGAGAAAGAAATCACATTCTCCAATCCCCATTGTTTATTGGAACTTAAAAAAATAAGTTTAAGAAAAGGACTCAACAAAATAAATTGAATAAAGTAAAATAAAATTCAGTTCAAGCGAGGGAAGAGCTTGTGAGTTAACATCATAAAGCCTCCTTTGACAAGTGGCTTTCCATCACCCAGCAGCTCCATCGATGGCCTCGGGATGGTGGCCTGATTGTCAGCTGGCAGATGAGGGACGATCCTCTCTTGTCAGGATGCCAGCGAATTGCCCTCGAGTAGTTTGTAATGACAGGCGACAAAGAATGGCTACTCACAGTGATCTCTTGTTTTACAAGCTCAGCACGGGGACAGACCCTGCGTCCTGCCACCCTCGGCAGAACGCCCCTCTCCGGACATGGTCCCCGCAGGGCACGTCCCACCTTTGGCAATTTACACACCAGGACGGTTTGTTCCCTGTCATCCGAGTTCCAATAGATACTGTAGTAAAAATGATGAATACGTTTTTCCTTATGACTCACCACATTCCCTGCTCCGAGATTTCTTTTATTGTTGCAGGGAAACCGTTTCCAATCATTTTTTTGCATCTGATCTTGATTGTCTTAAAAAATTAATCAGACACATGTTCACTATGTTTTTTATCCAACTCTCTCCAGAATGTTTTTTGACAATTTAGAAAAATGTTTTGAAAAATAGTAAAGGGAAATATTTAAGTAATTATGATCCTCACATCGCGAGGCCAACTGAAGTAAGCTAATGCAATGGAAACATGTTTTACAGATTTGTTTAATTATTTTTAAGTACAATGCAATTGCGTCGCTCCGAGGGGAAGATTTATAACCTGGACCCTCTCCGTACGTCCCCCTTTGTGGGCTGTTCGCCTTACCAAAAGGACAGGGGTCGGGCCCAGCAGTGGCCCAGGTTGGGCCCGACTCGAGCACTCCCCCACCCGGTAATTTCCTTCAGCCCCCACCCCAAGCCTCTTTGAATAAACATACAATCGAAGTCAAAACCATATGTCAGCTATGCGAAAGCATCTTGAAGATGCCTTAGAACCAGACTGTGGTCCTGAGGACCTCCCAAACACAAGTCCTGTTGCTGTCATTGCAAAAGTGGGGCAGTGTTTATGGCTTACAGATGCCCCTCCAGGCAGCCCATCGACCCCAGAGCAGGCAGCCCAGCCATGAGCTCCTGCCACCATTGCCTTTGGCAAGGGGACCTGCGGAGGGCACACGTCGAAAGGTCTGTAGCAAAGGCTGAGTTCTGCCAGATCACAGGCCAAAGAGAGGAAGACAAGAGGGAAATAACTTTGGGGTTGTAATCTGTGAGGTCATGAAGTGGTGTGAGAAGAGGACAGGGAAGGACCCACGTAGGGAAAGAGACCCGTAACCCAGCTGGTCTGCTGCAGTCCAATTCTGATGCCAGCCTGCTATGTTAGAGTAGACCCCGCAGGTTAAAGGCACAGTCCCCAATAATACCACCCTCACTTCAGATACGAGCTCAGGAGTCCCCAGGTCACTTCTGACCAACTGGATGGAAGTTTGGGAGAGTCCCACGACCCCCTCAAGTTTTGATCATTCACTAGAACAACTCGTAGAACTCAGGAAAGCACTGCATTTATGATACCATTTTCTTTCTTTCTTTCCTTCTTTTTTTATTTATTTATTTGTCAGACAGAGATCACAAGTAGGCAGAGAGACAGGCAGAGAGAGAGGAAGGGAAGCAGGCTTCCAGCCAAACAGAGAGCCCAATGCGGGGCTAGATCCCAGGACCCTGGGATCATGACCTGAGCCGAAGGCAGAGGTTTTAACCCACTGAGCCACCCAGGAGCCCCATGATACCATTACTTATGAAAGAACCAGGACCTGCCCAATGAGGAGACACCTGGGATGAGGTCTAGGGACATCTCCAAGACAGAGCTTCTATACCTTCTCTCCACAGAATCAGGGCATGTTACCCTCTTACCATGTCGATGTGTTCACCAGCCAGGAAGCTCCACTGAGCCTCTGTGTGCAGCGTTCTTCCTGGAGTTTCTCTCTGGAGCCATGATGAAGTCATTGGCCAAGGGACTGAATTCCGCGGCCGGCCCCGGCCCTCCCAGGTCAGGCAGGCTCAGACACTATGACTGGTCCTTCCGATGACCAGCTCCCATCCTTAATCATGTCATCAATAGAAAGACTCTGGGGGTCATGAAGAACACACTTTTTCCTTGATAAATTCCCAGAAGTAGGTCTGTCTCCGGAAACCAGGGACAAGCAATGTCAAACCCAGAGACCCCCTCCCCAGGGGGCCCTGCCCCTTGGACAGCTGACTATCCTTGACTCAGATCTTCACCCCACCACCATCCCCACAGTCTCTGAAAGTCCAAAAGGTGCCCATGACTTGGGTGGGCTTATGGGGGCTTACGGCCTCAAAGTGCCCCATGGCTATAGCTCCAGGCCTATGCCAGCTGTCTCTGTTTCCCTCTGAGTCCAATCTGAGTTGCAACATGACTTCCTCCATGGCTTCCACTCTGCTCCATGCACACCAGCCTTTTTTTGAGTTCAGTCATATTTACTGAGGACGTGAGGCGAGCCCTGCTGTTCCATGGACTTACACATGCTCCCCAGAGCACAGCACCCCCTTACCCGGGCCTCCCTTAGGAGAGTTCAGCTCCATCTTTTCTTCCCAGCAGAACTTTGGGGTCTTTCCCTCCAGGCCATATAGCTAGATACGGTGACCTTGTCAGGTGAAGAAGCCCGAATGTGAAAGGCAAGCACCAAGGCCGTATTCTGGGTCAGCGTTTCTCCAGGGAGCCTCACCAGAGCCAGGCACATCGCCCTGCAGATTTTTCTAGCACCTTCAACGCCACATTGCTCTGCAAGGGCCTAGAAAACACTGACATGTCCTCTCTCCTCACTCCTGTTTTTCTCCCCAAGGGGGCCCTCAGCCAGGCACATGGCTCCCCAGGCTCTGCAGGGGTAGGGCAGAGCAGGACCTCCCCCCTCTTCCTTGGGTCCAGGCTGCTGTCCCAGAAGGCCTCCGATTTGCTTTCCTGCTCCCAGGGGACAGCCCAGAGCAGTGTGACCTCCGGAGACTCAGCCAACTTACATGGGGGAAAAAAACACAACCTGACACTTTAACAAATGTACTCCAGAGCCCTTTGGACTTTTAATATTTTAGGACTATTTTTGTCATTTCCACAGGTTTTTAGGTGTGGATCTAGAACAAGGTGTTCCTGCAGTGTTCATCCACTGGCAATAACAGTAGTAACGGCCTTTAATTTTGAGTCCCTGCTCAGCTATTGGATAGGAAGCACCACGCCAGGCCCTTTCCTCTGGCTACATCATTTAAGCTTTGCAGTGGAGCTCTGAGGTCCAGGGTGGGAGGGAGAAAAGGGTAACTCCATTTGTGACAGAGACGCCAAGGCTCAGAGAGGACCAGCACTTTTCCTCAGGTCACGGCTCTCATCTGGAACTCAGGCTCTCTTCCGGGCTGACGGGTCCAGTGTCCTGATTTAACTGTTGCTTACAGCCTGGTATCGTTCTCAGATTTTAAAGGCCTCACTTAGCTCTTGGGCCCAGCCACCATGGCTCCTTCCATCTCAAAGCCACCAAAAGAAGAATCTACTCTGGGTAGAATCATTCTGAACTCCTCTTCTGCCACCAACTGGAGAGCTCTCTCTGCTTTTAAAGGGCTCATGCGATTAAGTTAGTCCCACCTGCAAAATTTCCTTTTCTTAAGGTCAGTGGTTCCATCTAACATGTCCTACTCGTGGGAATCAAATCCATTACCTCCACAGTCCCAGGGACTACACCAGAGGTGTGGGGAACCTTGGGCAATATCTTAGAATCGTGCCTATCACATGGGGTTGGTTGGGGCTGTGTTAAGAATTCAGTTTTGGACCTCATCATTCTGATATATCTGTGGAACAGCTGAGGGAGGATGTAAAAAGTCTAGTTTGGGTACATAAGTGAGGTCTGCACTGAAGACATACATTTGGGACCAATTATTATGTTAAAAACGTGATACTAGGTAGGGTTACCTGAGAATGAGTGTGGGTAGAAAAGAGAAGATATCCAAGGATGGAGCCTGTAGGACCGAACACTTAGAGTTGGGTAGGGGAAGGGGATTGAGCCAATATGGCTAAGAAGCCAGTGACACAAGAGGAAAGTCAGAAGAGTGTGGGGTCACAGAGCATGAGAGAGAGAGAGAGAGTGTGTGTGTGTGTCTTCAGGTGGAAGCAGACCATCTCCTGAGACTTCTAGTACAATAACACAGGAAAAACATCCAACTGGGTCTGGCAACCTCACAGAGGTCACTGGTGACCCTGATAAAGTAAATTTTTGAAGGTGTTGGGGACAGAAACTAGATTAGAGTGAGTTGGAGAGTGAAGGCATTTGTAAATAGAGGAAAATGTGAGGGAGGAGTCAACTGATGACAGGATGACCTTGAGAGAGTGAGAAGAGATGGGTCAAGGGCATGGGGTGAGGAGGGCCTGGTCTTTGATGGAAGAAGGATACTTCATTCTCAGAGAAAGGGGTCACATCACACAGCGTGGACGCTGAGGCAAGGCATTCACTATGTGGTGGTGGGAAGATCAAGGAAGACTCATACAATGTGTTCACTTTCCCATGTTGGGTGGGACAAACTTCCATCAGCTGTGCAGGGTGGGTTGGAGGTGAGGGGAGAGCACGTGAAGAACGGTCAGTGGCTAGAGGGGCATCTTCCCAGAAAAGCAGGACTAAAGGCAGGGCTAAAAACCCCTTTGAGAAAGGCTTCCTGACCACAGGCCAGAGAGGCTATGTGGGCCACGGAGGCCTTCTTCAGCACCCAGTGCTATGCTCCGTGACAGAGCTTACCACCCACCATGGCGAGTGCAGATGTCTCTCTCGTTTCCCCACATGACTGGGACCTCCTGGCGCGTGGAATTGTATATCTTTCACCCTGGGCAGAGCACAAGGTCTGGTCATGTGAGCTGCTCAGCAAATGTTCCCTGACCTGAATAGAGGACCCAGAGGGAGAGCCGGTGGTGACAGGGATGGGTGTGGAGGTTACTGATAACGAATACTGTCCCATCATGGCTTCGCCGGGACAGGACTCCGGCACTGGTTCCTTCAAAGGGAGTCTGGTTTGGTTGCATGGAGGCTGGGCTGTAATCCTCATGTCTAGATCCCCACATTCTGTGCAGAGACCCGTGGTTTTGTACTCAACCCAAATGAGCAGAAACACCTGGGGGGAATATCTAAAATATGAGCTTGTTATTAAGAGTAAATAAACCCACACAAGCCCTCTACCAACCGGCTGTCTCTCCAAGTCAGTGGGAAGCAGGATGGGATGGGAAGGAGCCCCAGCTGAGCCTCCTCCGTGGAGCTGGGCCATGGAATTCCATCAGCTCCCAGCACTGAGGAGCCATCTGTGGGCCCTGCCGCCTCACGGCCGTTCATGCAGCATCCCAGCCTGGTGTCCTCAACACAGTCTCCTCCAGAAACCCCACAGTCCTCGGTAGAGCTGCTCCATGTGGCTCCAGATGAAACTGGTCCAAGGAGAGGGAGACAGAAGAAGGCCTAGGGAGAGGCATGGTGGAGACACAGAGACAGAGCAAGATAGCAAAGAACTTAGCAAGATGAGAGCACCCAGCATGGGGAAGGAAGCCCTGGGTTCCCATCCTGGGGCCACCCTTTCTGAGCACCATGAGCAAGTCACCAAGCCATGTTCTCCTTCTGGACCTCAGTCACCCCACCCATGGGGTCAGGGGTTGGACTAGAAGAAGGTTGAGCCTCCTTCTGGCTCTAACCACTGTGACTCTGAAAAGAGGCAGGCAGCTGAATGAGATAAGAAGAATAAGGAGGGCAAGCCTTGCTGGGACCACCCATGCAAATTACTAGATAAAAGCGGATGGTCACCTACCCGACCCCAGGGACCCATGGACGGGGACCAGCAGAGAGGAAGCCCAACTTTGACCGGTTTAGATAATAGGAATATTTTTACCACATGCGATGACAAGCCCAGAAGCAATAAGGATACTGGAGTTGGAGGTCATGTTCATTCAGAGCCACTCATCTCACCAACCTGCCTGAACATGGTCTCTGGCTCTGAGAGAGCTCCTTCCCAGGGCTCAAGATGGCTGTCCCCCGTGTACCACCCTCATCCTAGAAATAATAAGGTCCAGGGGAAGAAAACGTTTGCCTCCCTTTTACATATCCTTTTAAGAAGTCCCTTTCCCTCCACTCTGCTCCCGGCAGACGCTGGCTTACTATGCCTCATTGGCCAGAAACAAGTCCTACTTATGCTTGTGCACCAATCGATGACTAGTGAGCTGAGGTTAGTTACCATGACTGACTCAGACAAATCGTCAAGGGAGATGAGTAATGGAAGTTAACCAACCAGAAGAGGTTCTTTTGGACATCTTTTGGACAAAAAGGCATGATTTGGTGAGATCTCTGTCAGTGTCTGAGAAACAGCCCTCAAAGGGTGAGACATTGTCCCTACAGCCAGCCCAGCCCTCACAAGTCTTCTTCCCAAGTGACCCTTGGAGACCCCTGGCCTCTCTTCACGCCTCAGTTTCCCCTCTAAACAACAGGGACATGGGCGAGGATATCTCTGAGGCCCAAAATACCCAACATGCACTAAATTCGTGACCGACAACACACACCCTTTTCACTCATGATCCTCAGAATAACTTGAAAGAGAAAGAGACCTACACGTGTGTTGACGGGCTCAGTTACTTCTTTCCCCTTGTTTCCTAGAACTTCAGGAGGAACAGAGGAACTTCAGGAAGAGCAAAGGTGATAACAAAGAAGAAAAAATGAAATGAGCCTCACGTGCCCTCATTCTTTACCGGAGCTACTTCCACACAGGAATGATGGGCACATTCAGGCTTGTGCCAAGGGCGGACAGAGGGGCCTCTGACTAGAAGAGATAGGAGAGGCAATGAGAATCATTTCAGCAAAAGGGGAATTATTGGGTCACGTAACCATAGGGTATGAAAGTCAGATCGTGGTTTCCCTAAGGGAAATTCAGGATTCTGTTACCTAAAGACAGGGAGTATGTGTGGAATGGCAAGAAAATAATTCACCAGATGTCCGGGTAATGGGACTCCAACTGCTCCCAAACAAGATACGGTACCTTTAGGCACAATTTTGCACTCACTGCCCAACCTTTCAACTGGAAAGGAGGAAAGCACTGGTCTCCGTCGTGAGGGCCAAGTCTGAGGAGGCTGCCTGGACAAGGAGCATTCTGAGGGTGGCCAGAACATCTGGGGGTGGCCCCACTTAGCAAGGACCGAAGCAGAGGCCAACAGCCTCGGTGTTCTCTGAAATTTCCCCCTGTGAGTTCTCTCAAATAACAAAGGCAGACATAGTCATAGATGAAAATCGCCCTGGGAGGATGCAGAATTGAAAAAGAGAACTCAAGAGACCATGTGTAGGAGTAAGTTCCTTAGTGGGGTTTTGTGGGCCACACCCCAACATGCTCCCCAGGACCCAAACCCAGGCACCCCACCCAGGGCACCTCCTGCACCTCATCAGGGAGTGAGGCAGGAGCAAAGACACGAGGGGAGAGGGGGTACCTGGCCTGTAGCTTCCCTCCTCTACTCCGGACTTCATCCTCCTCCCTCTGGCCTCAGCTGGACTCCTGGGGCCAGGACAAAGTCTGGCAAAGTGGCAATGTGCGTGGGGGCTGGGTGCGGATGGAGAGGACACAGAGCGCTTTGTAAGCACATCTGGGCCGCTCTGCAAGGAGAAGCTGCTGACAGACTGTTTGCCAATAAAGAAAGTCGCACAGCCTAATAACAATCAGATGGCTCCCCGGCCCATCTCCATCCTGGCCGGGCTCTGCGGGACATACCTCGGCAGATCCAGGCGGCTCTTCTCCTAGGGGATTCAACTCAATGGGGCCGCGGGGCTCCTTCCACCGGCTGAGCTCCAAGAAGGCCCCGTCCCTCCCGAGGAGTCTGTGCTTTGGCCCTAGTCATTCAGAAGCACTTCCTCCAAAGTTCCGTCCCAGAGAGAGCCCCCTATGATCAGCTTCTGCACGAACCATCCACCGACAACCACCTTGTTGCACAAGACCCGAGTCCCAGACACCCAGAGAGAACTGTGGGCTCATTCACTACATTGTCTTCTTCCCACTGTGACTCCTGGATATGGACTTCGTCTTCTCAACAAAAGGATGCTTTCAGTTTCCTGGAGGGAGGGCCCCCAGCTTGTGTTTCCCTCGCTCTCTGGCAGTGCGGCTAAGCACAGGAGAGTCATCCGAATGTCTGCCTTCTTCCACAGCCCCAGCACGCTGAGGGTGGGCACAAAGAGGAGAGAAGAGCTAAGAACCAACCCGGCGAACAATTTGGCCAGCTTCAAAACTGGACTGGGGCGGGGGTGGGGGAGAGGCTTCCAAATCCTTTGGATCCAGGATTTTCAGACTTCAACTACAGAAATCTTCTAGAATCAAAATGTTACCTGAAGGCTCAGTAAATAAAACAAGGGGAAGGGACTTCCCTGGATGGGAACAGGGGTCCTGGGAGTCAGTTCCCGATTTGCCTCAGTTTCTCCATTCTTTCTCCCAAAGAATCACTGGGGAAACCACCAGGAATTCCTAAAAGTTCTCTGGGCGCAATGCAGATACCAGACCCCCCTGCTATCCTCCTGGTGGGACTACCTTATAAGTGGATCCGAATAAAGAGATACCTCTACCCGCTTTCCCTGAAATTAAGCATCAGGAAAGCATCCTCCCTAGTGGTGATCTCCCTGGACATCAGTCCAAAAGGGCTGGATTCCAGTTCCAGCCCAAGTATCGACTTAATTCAAGTAACCTTGAACTTAACATCTCTGAACCTCCGTGCCCATGCTTGAAAGCAGGGGTGGGGCTATCCACCTTGCAGAGCGGTAGCTTGTGCTGCCGTCCCTCGCGTGGACCTGGCCCTTGACAGGCACTGACTCGGGGAATCTGAGTGAGCCCCTGCAACGCCTCATCTCAGCAGAAGGAGAAGTCAGAGGGCCCCTGCTGGATCATCTAACCTAGAGCCAGGGATTTGGGCAGCCTCTGTGGAGTTTCCTAAGACCGTGGAACAGGGACAGAGGGAGAGCAGAGTTTGCGAATTTTTCCCTGGACACATTTGTGAGGCTGCTGCTGTAAGACATCCTGTACATTCTATTATTAGGAAGGAACCCAGCCCAGGACACAATCATCACAAACCTCAAACTGCTGTTTACAAATGCGGGGAGTTTGGTGAGACCTAAAATGCTCTTCCCCAAATGCATTCTCCCCCGCCCCCCTTGGTTTTTAAACCCATGTGGATTCCAAGGGAAATTGAATCCATATGTTTCTGGTTCATTTACACTGAACTCATCAAAATGTAATTTTGCAACATCTAGTTGACGTCCAGGATGTCTTTAGAAGCCTCATTTTTATGCCTTTTTATAAGCCCCTCTCCCTTGGAGACAGGAAGTTATGCCTTGCCAAGAGTGGATGGAATTCCAGCCAAGCAGGAGTTCTGCTGAGAAGATCCACAAGGTGGAAAGGGCCTCTTATCTCGGACCTGAGACCCTGACTCCTGTCTCCGTCCCATTGTCAGAGCAGGAACAGCAAGAGGCGAGCCCCGGGAGAGGCTCCCAGCTCGCCAGCCCAGGACCCAGTGGGGTCCAGGCGTCTCACACTTCAGCTCTGCTCCCTCTCACTTCCCAGATGAACTAGAAGAGAAAAACCAGCCTGTCCCATTCTGTTGATGGGGACGCCGAGGCTGTGAAGTGACTTGTCCAAGTCAACAGCAGAGCCGGGATTAACAAGCAAAATGAAAAACAAAACAAAAAAAACCAACAATTTCCGGGCCGAGGAGTCCGGCGGGTGAGAACGTGCCTTGGCCATCCGCGGGATAATGGAGAGAAATAGATGTGCTCTCTGACCTGGTTCACTCTGCGGCCCGACAGGATCCTGAAGAATTACATTATCAGTGCGCTCCCTGCTTCCTAGTAGGTTAATGGTCCATTTAAAAGTAAAATTTTGACCAGCTAATAAGGCTCTGGTCACAGGCTGCAGTTTACACACAAATAGGAATGCAGGGAAGGAGAGGGGTGCCTCCGGGTCGCGGTGGTAGAGGCAGATAAGTGGGAAATTTGGATTCTGGTCCTGAGTCCGGCTCGGAGTGGCATCCTCAAACACCTGCTCTAATTAATTAGAACATCTTCTCCAGCTCCCTGCCCAACAATTACACCGGCAGAGAAAAATCGCATGTCTTCTCAGGGTTTGCAAAGGTCCCTGTGTATTTCGCACTGGTCATCCGGAGGGTAGTGACTGCCTGCTAGCCGCCCACAGAGCAGGGCCTGAATGCACGATGTGGGCTGGGAGAGAAGTCTGAATCGAGAGAACCAGACTTAGGTCCCTTTTAGCAGAGTGTTTGGAGAAAGACAAAGACCCCCAGACTGGGTGGCTTGGAGGAACCAGCAAAGCCCAGTTTTGTCATCTCTGATCCTAGTCTCAGTAATGTTATCAACAGTGGGGCCTCCAACCTCGCCATGCCCTAATACCAAACTGGTCCCATTCACTAGTCTGGGGAATGGGCAGTCTTTGGCATGGGCAGGGAGCAGTGTGGGTGTGCGACCTTCTGGACCACAGTTTCTTCTAGGCCACCATGAACACGGGCTTGTCTTCCACTAACATCGGTCCTTCCCTCTCTCAAAACTGAGTCTGTCACTCAGTGGGTTGTTTTACTGAATGCCCTGAGCATACCACAACCAGACTTCTCTATAAAAACTCAGCCAGCGTCTGGGCGGTCCCCAGCAGCCTTAGCCAGTGGACAGATGACTGTCGGCCAGCTTTCCCCAGATGAATGGAAACAACATTGCAATAGACACTGCCCTTCTTTCTCTTGCCGCTCTTTCTTTCTTTCTTTCTCTTTCTCTCTCTCTTTCTTTTCCTTCCTTCCTTCCTCTTCCTTTCTCTTTCTCTCTTTATCTTTCTTTCTTTCTTTCTCTTTCTCTCTTTCCCTTTCTTTCCTCCTTCCCTTCCCTCCCCCTCCTTTCCCCTCCTTTCCTTTCCTTTCCTTTCTTTTCCTTTCCTTTCCTCTCCTTTTCTTTTCCACTTTAAGTGTAGATACAACACCTGAAGTGTTGGCAGCCATCTTGCAAGCATGAGGCAGCAAGCATGAGAACACAAGCCGACATGCTAAGGAGAATAGAGTAGAAAAACAATGCAGATGGCATTGCTGATGCACAGAAGTATCTTTATCTAGAATAACTGCTAGAATAAGCTCCCTGTGTTTCCACACCCTTTGTTGGGTTTTTTTTCTTGTGGCTGAAAGTATTCTTAACTCTTCCTCATTATTGAAAGGGTCTCTATGCTGTGGGGTGCAGAGGGAAAAGTTAGTAGAAGCCTCATGCAGGATGAGCTCATAAATCCTATATTACAGACAAAGCAGAGAAGCCACGAGTCAGCCCAGAAAACGGGTCTGTGGAGACTGAGGATCCTAGAGCAGCCGAGAGCAGCCAATGCATGCGGCGCCGTGGCTCTCAACTTGGAGCAGGTAGGAGGGACCAAGAACTTGGTCTGGTCCCAGCCCAGGCCCCCGGGACTCAAGCTGAGTCCCAGGATCAGGAGAGCCTCTGTCACTTCTGCACACACCATAGCATGATGATGGCATTCTACAGTCTTAGGAGTTCTAGGAACACCTCTTAGATGAGGTAACTTTGCTGATGATGCCCCTCAGGTCATGGGGTACAGCAAGGAACATCACAGGGCCTGGCCCCAGCATGGGAGCCACACTCTGGCATTCTGACCACACTCTGAGAGCTGAGGCCAGCTCCACCCCAGGCCCTGGTCATGTCTGATATGACAGCTGATAGAAGGGGGCTCTAGAGGCCAGGGGTCTGGTGCACATGGCTGGACCCAACAAAGGTGAGATGGGAGAGAGAAAAGACCAAGCACGCATGAACTCTGTGTGAGCACAAGCCAGACCACCCCTGGGGATGCCAGAGACACGTGGAGAGAGGTGGAAAGATCTGCAAGGGGCTGAAATCTAGAGGCTGGGTGGGGCCCAAGGACAGATGAGTTCTCACTGTGACATGAGCCACCTCCATGTTTTCCCACAGCCCGGTGACCCTTGAGGACATTTCCATTTAGAGGCCCCTTGTGGATAAGAAGGTCTAGACCTCAGCACGTGGAAGCATCTGGACATATTGGTGTTCGGGGTCTTCCCAGGTTTCTTGCCTAAGCCCATGTCTCCACTTCCTCCTCTCAGCATCTTACCCTCTCCCTAGAGACCAAAAATGTCCTGGAGCTGGCTAGAAGGGCTTACACAGACCGAGGGGGCCTTTACTTCCCCCTAACTAGAAGCTATTGTTCCCTCTGGGCCGTGCCCCATAAATCTCGACTCCATCCTAATAATCTAATAATGGGACTAGCCATTAGCCTTCCCTTCACTCCCAAAGGAGAGCACTAATAGTAGTCTTCCCTGAGTTACGGAGAGACTCCCAGAACGTTTCTGTTCACATACGGCTGCATCTGGGCATCTCAGACCTCTCTCGTCCTGCATAGCTTCCCTGATGGGCAACCCATGGCACAGCTGAGGCAGGGAAGTGGCCAGAAGATGGGCTAAGGACTGCTGGATGGGGCTCCTCTCCTGGGCCGTGCTCCCCGTTGCCCCTCTGTTCTCCGGAAGGCACTTGGGATCTAGGGAACTCAGTCATTGGTCACCTGGGCAACTTGAACCTGGCTGCCAGAGGAAGAAAGCCAAACACTCCCTGATACCCCTCTTGTCCCTCCTCACATCCGTATGTATCATTAATTTATTGGCTCTTTCCACTGTCTCGATATTTGGTCCGTAAAGAGAACTGAATTAGCTCCATTATCAATTCTCCTGGCACAGTGGGCCCAGCAAGGTGACTGGCTTTCCTGCCCAGGAGAGAGGTAATAGTCAGGAATAGAGCAGAGGCCAAAGTTATTTTGAATTAAGTACTAATGGATAGGATTTCTATAGCTATTTTTTAATACCTGTACAATTTGATGAAAATCAGACACAAGAGGAACTCAATTTTGTTTTTCATTAATATTCACTTTGTTAACACGAACAGATGATTTCTGGGAGCTCTCTTTGCCCTTTTAATTTGTCTCCCTATAATGTGGCGGAGATATCCTCCATTATTAAACTGATTAGCAAGTGGCATGAATCTTTTCTTGTCGATTTCTTCATTACTCCTTATGCAGGACAATGTGTTTAAATTTTGTGAACCAGAAGGCTGGGGATGGGAGTGATGAGGGGAAGGGGGGGAGCTGGGCTTTTGAAAATCCAAAAATGTACAAAATAACAACACCAAACCTGTCGTGAAGCCACACACTTTTAATTCTTTAAAGAAAGGGTATGGCACCGATCACTTATGGTAATACACATTCTTAAGGATTCAAGGACCTGGATTCAAGATAGACATGGCTGTGTCATCCAAAACAAGACAGGTCCAGGGGCGCCTGGGTGGCTCAGTGGGTTAAAGCCTCTGCCTTCAGCTCAGGTCATGATCTCAGGGTCCTGGGATCAAGCACCGCATCGGGCTTTCTGCTTGGCGTGGAGCCTGCTTCCCCCTTTCTCTCTGCCTGCCTCTCTGCTTATTTGTGATCTCTCTGTGTCAAATAAATAAATAAAATCTTAAAAAAAAAAAAAAGACAGGTCCTGACCTACAGAAGGAAGCATAACTACCTATAACCCCTGTTATAGGTATTTATTTAAATGTTTGAGTCTTTCTTGAGAGGGAGAGCTCACTACCTCATAGAGCAGCCATGACCAATTTAAGATCTCCTATTGCCTAATCCTGGATTTAGAGGAATGGAAGCTGCCTTCCTCTTCAAAGTGACCTACAGCAGGGACACGTTTCTTTTGAAGCAGAAAGCCTCATTTTCCCATGAAGCTCTTGGAGACCAAAATCCAGTGTGTCAAGGCTCAGGGAATGGAAGCAGAAGCACCTTAAGCATCTTTTAAGTAACTTACCTTGGACAGGCTTAATTCACCATATTCTCAAAGTCATCTTACTGAGCATTTTATTTAATATTCAAAGAATCATGTCAGCTGAATAGGGTGTGCATTATTACTATTTTTTTAAATTTTTTAAAGAAGAAAAAGAAAAGAAAAATGAAAAAAAGAAACCTTGAGATTTCTGAGGAAACTGAAACAGAGAGGCTAAATGACTTGTCCCAAGTTTGCCACAGCTAATCAGGGGAAGTTCCCATGGGACTAAATGTTGGATCCTGGGTTCCACGTATTCTAAATAGAAATTCCGGGTTTTGCAAGGTACCTGAGAAGAAGTCATTGTCCCAGCACCTCGCACAAGATTTGGTCACATAAGGCATTGTCACAACAGAGCCAGAGGAACCAGTGGCCAACTCATTCCTTACTTTGTGGAGATCTCTGCTCATTTTCTGCATAAGATTTGATGCCAGAGCAACCGGTATTCTTTGAAAATGTGTTGCTACATCAGCCTAGCTCAGATAGCTCCTCATTCTCCTTTGTCTAAAGAAAAATTTCAACATTTTTGGTCTGATAAAACAAATAATCCAAGACCTAGCCAATATCTATCTGTATAGCTTCATTCCTCATGCTTTTTGCTATAAATGCTGCTGTGTCTCCTCTACAACCCCCGCCCCCCACCCCGAAGTACCAGATTCATTCTCAGATTCTTCTCATTGCTATAATACTCCTCTCAGACTACGAATCTGGGCTGGTGAAAGAAATTCAGTTCATTCTTGTTTAAGCACAAAGAGACTTCAGTGATGTACATAGATTGAAAAAAACCGAAAGTCGTTGACATCTGGCATGTCCTTTGTTGCCGGGTCTTTCTGCATTGGCTTTACCCTTCAGAAGCTCTTCTCTCCTTAGAGGGAAGATGACAATCAAGACAATCAACATTAGGCTGTTGAAGAATATGAAAACACTAATTTGAAAAGATAAATGCATCTGCATGTTATTTGCAGCATTATTTACAATAGCTAAGATATGGGAACAACCTAAGTGTTCACTGATGGTTTGATGAATGGATAAAGATGTGATAAGGATAGATAGCTGTGATATAGAAATCATTCTATATACTATATATTTTATATACTATAGATAGTATTCCATCATATCTATATAGATAGGTATTATATCTATATGGAAAGATATAGACTATATGTAAGACTATAAGACTATATAAGACTATAGATTATAGATTACGTGTACGTATATGTAGACTATAGACTACAACTAAAAGTCTAGACAAAGAACTTGAGCGGGTCTTATGTCTGTATCTATGCACAATGGAATATTATTCAGCTATAAAAAAATTACAAAATCTTGACATTTGCAACAATGCGGCGTTATGCTAAGTGAAATACGCCAGACACAGAAAGACAAATACCATATGATCTCACTTATACGTGGAATCATAAAAACAAACAAACAAACAAACAAAAAACAAACCAAGCTCATAGATACAGAGAACAGATTGGTAGTTGCCAAAGGGTGGGTGGGGTGGGCTAAATGGGTGAAGAGAGGAAAAAAAAAAAAGAAACTAGACTGTCAATTTACCAGCTTAACAAATGTAAGAAATAAATCTTCTCTTTCCCAATTGTTCCAGAATAAAAGGATCTGATTAGGTAGTCTCAGGTCATTTAGCCATCCCTGCACCAATCTCTATGACAAGGAAGATGAAATATGCCATTTCCGTGCTAGAGAATGGTTCAACCTCATGGAAATATAAGAATTGAATGTATGGGAGGGTTAGGTGAGACTGATGTAACCAGAAGAAAAAAGGCTGCTAGAAACCAAATAAACTGGAGTTGTCTAACAGTCCTGCTCCTGCTCTGTGTTAATAAATCTTGCTTAATCATTAGGTAGGACAGAACTTGAGTCTCATTCATCTTACACAAGTTAATACCTGTATAACCCAGTCTCCTAAGGTCTCTTCCTTTACTGAATTTCTAGAAGACAGCTTTTGGCAACCATAGAATGAAAGAACATCAATACAAGGAGAACCATTAGAGATAGTTCTAAGAATATTTTTTAAATAATTTTTAATTATTTTAAAAATAAAAAATATTTTTATATTTTTAAATTTTAATTTAAAAATTCTCATTTTATAAAAATGAGATCCTGCAATAGGCCAGTATTGGTTAAGGATTTAGGCCAGATAAATAATAAAACACGGACTTTCTGACCTCCAGTTGAGATATCTTGCTACCATAACTCATTTAGGAATGAGCTAACTCAACTCACTGTATTTGTACTTTAATCTCTGTCCAACATCTGCAGATTGGATCTAGACTTCTCAACAATAGCAGTTGGTAGGTAGGTAAAAGACATTAAAATAAGATAGAGTAAGGTTAATACTCTAGTTCTGTCACTTAGAACTATTGGGTTTTACAGAGAAAGAAAACAAAAGGAAACCATAAAATTACCTTCTGAACAATCAGCTTCCTCAACTGCAGATTTGGAATAAGAATAGTTAGTTGGGGGGCGCCTGGATGGCTCAGTGGGTTAAGCCTCTGCCTTCAGCTCAGGTCATGATCTCAGGGTCCTGGAATCGAGCCCCACATTGGGCTTTCTGCTTGGTGGGGAGCCTGCTTCCTCCTCCTCTCTCTCTCTCTCGCTCTCTCTGCCTGTCTCTCTGCCTACTTGTGAAGAACAGTTAGTTGTGTTGTAGGTCTAGTTGACATAGGATAAGCATATGCCACCCTACCTCACTGACTCTAATTAAAACCAGAAGAAATAGATGGAGCAGTTATCATACGATTCCAAAGGGAAAATAGCAGCAGGAAATCAGAGAAGGGAAACAGATATTAAAATGCCACCAAAAGAACATCAAGTCTCCTTTGTTTCCCTCCACCACTTTGGTTTTTCCACCCTGAACTCAAAGTCAGTCCAAAACCTGGATCCGTGCACCAAGCACAGTCAGGAAAAAAAGTCCATGATAAGCCTTGTGATTATGATCAGGAAAAGCATAAAAAAGACCCTACAGAAACAGTGAGGAAAAATGTCTATTTTTTGTTGGTTCTTTTGTTTTATTTGTTTTTTGTCTGTTGGCTCAATCTCTTCTGTTCCAGCCACAACGCAATCCTGCAGTGAGGGAGCAACAACAGGGTCTGATAAGATGCATAAGACTATGAAGGAGGGAAACACTTCTCTGACAAGAGGAGCTGTGGTCCCAAAAGCATGAGGATAACCCACATTCTTTTTCCACACTTTTATCCCCTTCCCACTTGACACCTGAAGTAAATGCAGTTGCAGGAAAGAATAATAGAATACGGAAACTAGTCAGATGTCCAGGAAGGAAAGTCCCTAGGAGCAGAAAAATATTTAGGAGATTGTGGAGAGGAAAATGCTCAAGAATTCCTATAGAGTTGTCTATGAACTCCTGGACTTGCACACAAGCTGCAGTATGGATGGATCTGACCTTAAGCAACATACTAAAGTCTTTGGGAACTACAGTTCAGAATATATTACCTCTTAGGTTTCAGACTGGACACTGGGTGAGGCACATGGAGAACAGGTCTGAATAGCCTTATAAAAGCTTCAAAAATAGAATTTAAATTGGAACCAGAATGCATAGACTGTGGGCCTTCAGCCTGAAGAAAACTGGCTTAATTTATTTCTGAAACATAACAAAACAAACAAAAATAAACATTACTCAAAAGATTCAAACAAAATTCAGCATCTAGAATAATATTTAAAATGTCCAAGATGCATTCCAAAATTACCTGGCATGTGAAGGATAAAAAAGACCTCTATTTTATACAAGAGAAAAGACTATCAACAGACAGCAAACCTTAAAAGATGGAACTTTTAACCATGACTTTATTTTTTTAAGATATTATTTATTTATTCAAGATAGAGAGGAAAAAAAAAAGAGCTGCAGACAGAGCGAGAGGGAGAAGCAGGCTCCCCGCTGAGCAAGGAATCCCATGAAGGACTTGATTCCAGGACCCTGGGATCATAACCTGAGCCAAAGGCAGATGCTTAACTGACTGAACCACCCAGGTGCCTCTTAAACAATGACATTAAAGCCACTATTATAACTGTGTTCTAAGGGGTGCCTGGGTGGCTCAGTCAGTTAAACATCTGCCTTTGGCTAGATCATGATCCCAGGGTCCTGGGATCGAGTCCCACATCAGGCTCCCTACTCAGCAGGGTGTCAGCTTCTCCCTTTCCTGCTTCCTCTTCTTGTGCTCTCTCTCTTTCTGCATCAAATAAATAAATAAAATCTTTAAAAAAAAACACAGACTGTGTTCTAATAAAAAGGAAACCCTCTTTAAATAAATGGAAACTTATAATGTCTCAGAAATAGAAGAATAGAAATAGAAGATAAACAAGAATGAAATGAAAAGTTTACAAGTAGGGGCACCTGGGTGGCTTAGTTGATTAAACATCTGCCTTTGGCCCAGGTCATGATCTTGGGGTCCTAGGATGAGCTCTGAGTCAGGCTCTCTGCGCAATAAGGAGTCTGCTTCTCCCACACCCTGTCCCTCTGTGTTCTCTCTCTCTCTGTGTCTATCTCTTAAATAAATAAAATAAAATCTTTAATTTTTTTTAAATTTATCACTAAAAAACACAATAACAACATTTTAAAAATTCATTATATTAGCTTAATAGACAGGGGATAATATAGGAAAAAGTCCCTAGACTTGAAAGTAGATGCATAAAAATTATCCAATCTGAATGACAGAGAGAAAAATGAACAGAGACTGAAGGACCAGTGGGAAAATAATAAAGGTCTGATATTTGTATCCTTAAATTCTCATAAGAAGAAAAAGAAATTGGTATATGAAAGAAAGAAAAAAGGAAGGGAGGGAGGAAGAGAGGGAAGGAGGAAGGAAAGGAAAGGAAAGGAAGGGAAAGTAAAGGAAAAAGGAGAGGGAGGGAAGGAAGGAAAAGAAAGAAAAAAGAAAGAAAGAAAGAAAGAAAGAAAGAAAGAAAGAAAGAAAGAAAGAAAGAAAGGAGACAGATGAAGAAATAATGGCCGAAAATTTCCCAAATATGATAAAATACCTAACTTTACAGATTCAAGAAACTTATGACACTCAAAAGTATAAAGTCAAAGAAATCTATCCCCAGTTACATCACCATTTAACTTGAAAGTGAAAACAAAGAAAAACCATTTAAAGTACCTGTATATACATTGTAAAAAAACTATTTGAATAACTGCAGAATTCTCATCCAAAACCATGGAGACCAGAAGAAAGTGGTATGATCTTTTTAGGGGCCTGAAAAAGATGAATTCTACCTACAATTCTGTATCCAGTGGAAATAATTCTCTGGGAATAGGTAAAGGTGAAATAAATACATCCTCAGATTAAGTAAATCTAGGAGAATTATAACCACATTAAATGCTAAAGCAAGTATTTCAAGAAGAAGAGAAATAATATCATGGGAAATGTGGAACATTGTAAATAAAGAAAGAGTAATAGAAATGGTAAACAGCTGGGTAAATAGACTATTTTTCTCTTCTTAAGTTCCTTATAATATACATAAAAGTTGAAAGCAGAATGTACAACATTGTCTGGTGCTATTTCTAATGTAAGTAAATGTAATACATATTAAAAAAAAACATAAATGAGGGAAGGTAAAAGTTTCTACATTTCAACTATCAAAATGTTAATTAAAAGTAAACTGAGAATTTAAGTATGTATACTGAAATCCTTAGAACCATCACGAAACAGACCTAAAAACTAAAAATACATGGAGTCAAAAATAGTTGATTGTGTCATTTAGTTTATGTTGTTGAGTTCTAGGAGTTCATTATATATTCTGAATACTAGACACAAGACCAAGATATATGATTTTAAAATATTTTCCCTTTCTGTAAGTTGATTTTTCATTTCTTCATAATACCTTTCTTTTAAAATTTTGTATTTTTCTTTTGCCTCAATATCCCCACAAAAAGTTGATAAGCACCATACTCAGGTGGACCAGTGTGGTCCTGCCACAAGTTCCCGTCCTTGCCCTTGCCTGACTGATGTTAGTGATATTCTAACATACCAGTGAAATCCCTCATGCTTTTTGTATTTGTACTCCACCATGCCTCCAAAAACACACCTGCTCATCGGCCCGACACTCTTGATTCCCCACCTGCTTGGTTCAACCTATTCCCTGGGAGCCCCTCTCATATGGCCCCTGAATGCATGTCATGCCTCCCTCCTCTAGGACCTGTCAGTATAATAAATCTCTCCCTTTTGCATGCCTCCCCATGGTGTTAGGCCATATCTACAATTGGCTGATTATAAAAAAAAAAAAAAAACAAACAACAAAAGCAATCAAACAAACAAAAACCATTGAAGTAGCATAATTATTCCTTACAACATATTCGGATACACAAAACTTTTTAACTTTGATGGAGCCCAATGTATCTATTTTTTTTTTCTTTCTTTACTCATATTTTTGGTGTCATGTTTAAGAATCCATTACCAAACCTAAGGTCATGAAGATTTATACCTATGTTTTCTTCTAAGAGTTTTATATTTCTGGTTCTAGTTTATTTAGGTCATTATCCACTTCAAATTAATTTTTATTTATGATGAAGGACAGGTCCAATTTCATTCTACATGAATATCCAGCTGCCCCCGCACCATTTGTTCAAGAGATCATTCTTACCCCACTAAATGATTTAGGTATCCTTGTAGAAAACCAATTTGCCATAAAAATATGGGTTTATTTCTGTTATTGGAACATTCATGGGATGTTATTCCATTCATCTGTATGTATGTTTGTTCTTTTGCCAATAACACACTGTTTCGACTACTGTAGCAATATGTTGATTTCATGTCATATATTTTGATTTGGTTTTTAAAATATAAGAAAATAAATAAATAGATAAATAGGAAATGACAATGCATCTTCAAATATCCAAAAGAGGGCAGGAAAGGAGAACGAGAAAAATAAAAAATATTAAGAAGTATCAGCTCTTCTCAAACTCTTTCAAAACATTGAATAGGAACCCCTCTTATCTCACTCTACAAGGCCAGCATTACTTCAATACTAAAACTAGACAGAAATGCTGCAAGAAACTACCGATGAAGAATAATGATACACAATGCTTCAACAAAATACTAGTATATTGCATTTAGTAGCATAGTAAAAGAATTAGTCACCATAATTAAGTATGATTTATTTCCTGGAATGCAAAGATGGTTCAACATACATAAATTAATCAATGTAATACAAAACATTAATAGAAAAAAAAAGAAAAAAAATACATACGGCCATCTCAATTGATGCAGAACAAGGGTTTGATAGAATGCAATACACTTTCATGATAAAAACATTCAACATAATAGTAAAGGAAGAAAACTTCTTTGGTACAATAAAGACCATATATGAAAAACCTACAGCTAACATCATACTCAATGGCGAAAGACTGAAAAATTTCCCCCTAAGGTTAGAAACAAGACAGGGATGCCAGTTTTACCATTTCTATTCAACAATGAACTGCAAATCCTAACCAAGATAATTAAGTAAAAAATAGATAAATAAAAGGTGTTCAAATTGGAAATGAAGAAATAAAATTATGTCTTCACAAATGACATAATCTTACATAAGAAAACCCTAACTATTCCACAAGAAAATCTGATAAAATGAATAAATAAATTCAGCAAAGTTGCAAGATACAAAATCAAACCCCCCAGTCAGTTGTATTTCTATACAACATTTTGGATAACACTTCTATACAATGTTTTTGGAAAACAATCTTTTTGGATAACAATCCAAGAAGGAAATTAAGAAAACATTTCTATTTGCAACAGCATTTAAAAGAACAAAATACTTAGGAATAAATATAATCAAAGAGACAAAAGACTTATATATGAAAACAACAAGATATTTCTGAAAGAAATTAAAGAAGACATAAATAAATATACAGATATCTTGTGTTCATGATTTGGAAGACTGCATTAAGGTAATAGTATTATCCAAGGATATCTACAGATTCAATGCAATCCTTCTCAAAATCATGACAATGCTTTTCGCAGGAATAGAAAAACTCATCTTAAAATCAGTTTGAAATTTTGAGGGACCCCAAATAGCAAAAATAATCTTGAAAAAGAACAAGGACTCATACTTCTGACTTCAAAATCTACTATAAAGTTACAATAATCAATGCAGTGTGCTACTGGCATAAGGACATGCACACCAATGGAATGGAATAGAGAGCCCAGAAATGAACCCTTACATATAAGATAAAATCATTCTTGATAAGGGTACAAAGACCATCCAATGGAAAAAGGACAATCTTTTCAACAAATAGCCCTGAGAAAATTGGTTATCTACATACCAAAAAATTAAGGTGGTGCTTTACTTTGTGGCACATATAAACATGGACACAAAATAAAATGAAGATCTAAACAAAGAGCTAAAACTATGTAAATTTTACCCCCAAAAATGGCCATTGCATTTGTCAATAATTTCTTAGATATAACACCAAATACATAGGCAAAAAACAAAAGGATCATTTGGACTTCATCAAAATTAAAAAACTAAGAACATTTTTTTTTTAAGATTTTACTTATTTGAGTGAGCGAGAGAGCATGAGCAAGGCAGAGCAGAGGGAGAAGATTCCCCACCCAACAGGGAGTCTGATGTGGGACTTGATCCCAGGATCCCGGGATCATGAGTTGAGCCAAAGGCAGACACTGAACAGACTGAGCTTCCCAGGCAACTCAATAAAAAACATTATTAAGAGATAAAAAGACAACCCATAGAGTGGGAGAAAATATTTTCAAATCATATATATGATAAGAGTAATAATCAGAATATATAATGAACTTCTGTAGCACAACAAAAAAAATTTCAATTTAAAAAATGGCAAAGGGGGGGCCACCTAGGTGGCTCAGTGGGTTAAGCCTCTGCCTTCGGCTCGGGTCATGATCTCAGGGTCCTGGGATAGAACACCGCATTGGGCTTTCTGCTCAGCAGGGACCCTCCTTCCCCTTCTCTCTCTGCCTGCCTCTCTGCCTACTTTTGATCTCTCTCTCTGTTGGTCAAATAAATAAATAAATAATCTTTTTAAAAGGGCAAAGGACTTGAACAGACATTTCTCCCAAAGAAGATACATAAATAGTAAGCACATGAATACATATGTGGAATTTAAGAAACAAAACAAATGAGCTTAGGGCTGGGGGAGAAAAAGAGAAGCAAACCAAGAATCAGACTTTTAGCTATTGAGAACAGAGGATTACCAGAGGGGAGGTAGTTAGGGGATGGGCTAGGTAGGTGATGGGTATTAAGGAGTACACTTATTGTGATAAGCACTGGGTGTTATATTTAAGTGATGAATCAATAAATTCTACACCTGATGCTAAGATTACATTGTATATTAACTAACTAGATTTTAAATAAAAACTTAGAGAATAAAAGATGATCAGCATCACTTGTTATCGGGGAATGCAAATCAAAACCACAATGAGATACAACTTCACACACATCGGGATGCCTATTATCAAGAAAATAACAAGTATCATCAAGGATGTGGAGAAATTGGAACCCTTCTGCAACCTTCTTTAATGGATGCAGAATTATCATATGGCCCAGCAATTCCACTTCTAGGTATCTACCACAAGAAAACTGAAAGCGGGGACTCAAAAGGTATTTACACACCAAATTTCATAGCAATATTATTTATAATAGCCACAATGTGGAAACCACTCAAATGTCTGTCAACAGAAGAATGAATAAACAGAACACATTTTATACATACAATGGACTATTGTTCAACTTGAAAAAGAAACACAATTTGGATACATACTACAACATGGTTGAACCTTGACTATATTATGCAAAGTAAAATAAGCCAGACTCAAAATAACATATATATATTATTTCACTTATATGAGATACTTATAATAGACAAATTCATAGAGACAAATAATACAATAGTGGTCACCATGGGCTGGGGCAGGGAGAAATGGGAAGATGTTTAATGGGTGCAGAATTACTGTTTGGGAGTGAGGAAAAAGCTTTGGAAATTGAGATTGGTGATGGTTGTACAACACTGTAATATGGTCTCAGTGCCACTAAATCACACATTTAAAAATGGTTGCAATTGTAAACATTTGTTGTGTATTTTAGCACAATAAAAATAATACTTAAAAACTACACACATACTTTTCTTTTTTTTTTTTTTTAATTTATTTGCCAGAGAGAGAGAGGGAGAGAGAGCAAGCACAGGCAGACAGAATGGCAGGCAGAGGCAGAGGGAGAAGCAGGCTCCCTGATGAGCAAGGAGCCCGATGTGGGACTCGATCCCAGGACACTGGGATCATGACCTGAGCTGAAGGCAGCTGCTTAACCAACTGAGCCACCCAGGCGTCCCCATACTTTTCTTTTTTAAACTTAGGAAACAAACAAGAAAAAGACATGAATTAGAAGACAGACACTGTCAGATGGATATTAAAAGACCCAACTAGATGGTATCAACAAAAACTTACCATAAATATGCTGGTACTGGATGATTAAAGTAACATAACAGAAAACAATACACCATGAAAACACTAAGCAAAAGAAAGTTGGAATGCTTATAATAGTATCAGACAAAATGAAAAAGGAAAAAAAAATCAAAGCAGGAAAAATGTTCAGAAATAAAGGACAATACAAATGGTAGAAAAGTCTATTCACTAAGAAGTTATAACAATCATAAATATGTATGCACCTAAGTATATAGCTTTAAAATACATGAAGCAAAAAAAAATTATAACTGAAAGATGAAATAGACTAATTCACATTTATCCTTAAATATGTTACTGTATCTCTCCTAGTTAATGATACAAAAAATAGAATATCAAGGAGATAGAAGAATTGAATACCATTAAGCAAATTGTTCTAATTAACATTTATATAATATTTACCACTGCAGCAGTAGAATGCACATTCTTGGCAAGTTTACGTGGCACAATCAGCAACATAGGCCATATCATGGGTCACAAATCAAATTTAAAAGAATGACAATCATACAAAGCATGTTCTTTAACCACACTATCAATTTTATCCAAAACAACAGACATAGCTTTGAGCCAAAAATTACAATCATTCTAAACAAACATTCATTCTAAACAAACAATCATTTAAACAAACAAACAACAGAAACACAGTCTGAAGATATAAAGAATCAGAACCAAACTTATATTTGGCAGAAATTTTGGAATTATCAGTGTAGGAATTTTAAATAAGTGATGAATATGCAAAGGACTCCAGTGGAAAAAAAATGGACAGCATGAAAGGAGAGATGGGTAATGTAAATAGAGAGATAGAAACTAAGAAAAAAATCAAAAGGAAATGCTAGAAAATGAAAACAGGGTAATATGAAAAATGCCTTCAGTGGACACATCAGTAGACTATATAAAACCAAGGAAAGAACAGTGAACTTGAAGATATATCAATAGAAACTTCCAAAACTGAATTGAAAAGAGGGGAGTGGAGGAATTAAAAAGATGGAGTTGGGGGACTCCTGTGGGCTCAGTGGGCTGAAGGCTCTGCCTTTAGCTCAGGTCATGATCCCAGAGTCCTGGAATCTAGCCCCACATCAGGCTTTCTGCTGAGCAGGAAGCCTGCTTCCTCCTCTCTCTGCTTGCCTCTCTGCCTACTTGTGATCTCTGTCTGTCAGATAAATAAATAAAATCTTAAAAAAAAAAAAAAGATGGAGTGGGATTTCCAAAAACTGGAGGACAATGACAAAGGATATAACACAAATATCAAGGGAATACCAGAAGGAAAAGAGAGAGAAAAAGATAAAATATCTGAAATAATCGTGGCTGTCTATTTTCCAAAGTTAGTGACATAAACCAAATTTCAGATCCAGAAAGCTCAGAGAACACCAAGTAGGATAAAGCCCAAACACTACATCAAGCCATAACATATTCAAACTGCATAAAATCAATGACAAAGAGAAAATCTTGAAAAAAGTCAGAGGGGACAAAAATAGCTTAACTGCTGAGGAAAAAAAAAGAAAAGCTAAGAAATACGTCAGACTTCTCTTCAGAAATCATGCAAGCAATATGTGAGTGAAGTTAAATATTTAAAGAGTTAAAAGAAAATTATCATCAACCTAGATTCTGTATCCAATGAAATTTTCCTCCAAAAGGGATGGAGAAATTAATACTTTCTATGAAAAACAAAAAATGAGGGAATTTGTCACCAGTAGGCTTCCCTTGTAGGGAGTGTTAAAGGAAGTAGTTCAGAGAAAAGGAAATGATACAGGTTGCAAACTCAGATTCACATTAAGAAAGGAAGATATGTAAGGGGGTGAAGGCAAGTGGGAGGTATAGGCTTCCAGTTCTGGAATGAATAAATCACAGGGATGAGAGGCACAGCATAGGGAACACAGTCACTGGTAATTTAATAGTGTTTTGTGGTAACAGATAGTAGTTACACTTGTGGTGAGTACAGCATAACCTACCGAGTTGTTGAGTCCCTTTGTTGTACACATGAAATGAATGTAACATCATGTGTTACTATACTTTAAAAAAAAAAAAGAAAGAAAAGAAAAGGAAGAGATTTAGAAAAAGAATTAATGAAGATGAAATAAATTCTTTTTTGTTATTTTTACTTGATCTGATAGATAATGCTTTGTTCAAAATAATAATAGCAACCATGCATTCAGTGACTATAGTTTAGGGAAATGAATGATAGCAATGTCACAAGGAATTGGGAATACTCTTTCATAGGGTACTTGTGCTATACCTGAAGCAGTATTATGTTATTTGAAAGTAGACTGGCATTAGTTGTAAAAATATACTGCAAACTGTCGGGCAAACACTTTAAAAATTTACATAGAAAAGTAATTTCTTTGCTGAAGAGAGGAGAAAAAAAAAAATAGAATGATATAAAATGCTCAACAAACACCGGAGAAGATAGGAAAAAAAGAGTGGAAGACAAGAAAAAGAAAAAAAGAACAAGGACAATGTATTTGAAAATTCACAAATATGGTAATCCAACTTTATCAATAATCATTTTAAATGTGAATGGCATAATATGCCAATAAAAGACAGAGACTACCGCAATGGATTAAAAAAAGCAAGACCCAGCTATATGTTGTCTATAAGAGATCCATTTTAAATATAAAGGCAGAGTTAGATTAAAAGTAAGATAATGGAGAAAAATATACCATGTTAACACTAATCAAAAGAAATTTGGAGCAGCTATATCAATCTAAGATAAAGATGACTTTAGAGCAAGGAATATTATCAGAGATAAAGAGAGACATTACATAATAATAAGGGCTCAATTCTCCAGAAGAGCATAACTGTTCTTAATGTGCATGTCCCTAACAACAGAACATCAAAACATGTGAGACAAAAACTAATAGAACTACAAGGAGAAATAGACAAATCCAGTATTATAGTTGGAGCCTTTAACATCCCTCTGCTGGTAATTGACAGATCCAGCAGGCACAAAATCAGTAAGGATATAGTTAAACACACAGCACCATCAATCAACTGGATCTAATTGACTTTTATAGAATACTTCATCCAACAATGGCAGTTCAATCCAACAACACATTCTTCTCAAGCACACGTGGAACATTCATTAAGATAGAACACATTCTAGGTCATAAAACATACTTTAACAAATTTGAAAGAATAGACATCATACCAAGGATATTCTCTAACCATAATGGAATTACACTAGAAATCAATAACAGAGAGCTGGAAAACCCCAAAATATTTGGAGATTAAACACACTTTTAAATAATATGTGGGTCAAAGAAGTCTCAAGAGAAATTTTTAAATATTTTGAACTGAAAGACAATAAAATGCAATCTATTAAAATTTATGGGATGCAGTAAAGCAGTAATTAGAGGGAAATTTATAATAGTGAATGCATATATTAGAAAAAAAGAAAGATCTAAAATCAATAATCTAAGCTCTACTACAGGAAACTAGAAACTGAAGAGCAAATTGAATCCATAGTAAGCAGAAAAAAGAATACAAATCAAAAAATAAATAAGTAAAATTGAAATTAGGGGAACAATAAAGAAAATCAATGAAACCAAAAGTAGGTTCTTTGAAATATCAATAAAACTGAAACACCCTTTAGCCAGGTTTACCAAGAAGAAAAGAGAGAAGATAAAAATTGCTTACATCAGAAATGAAAGAGGGGCCATCATTATTGACCCAGGCACATTAAAAAGATAATAAATAATTATTACAAAGGTAATATTACAAGATTTGAATAGATGTAAAGATATTCCATGCTTATGGATACAAAGATTTAATATTGTTAAGATATCAGTTGTTCTCAACTTGATCTGTAGATTCAATGAATTCCCCATCAAAATCCCAACATGTTACTTTGTGGGTATCAACTCATTCCAAAGCTTATATGGAAAGGCAAAAGACCCAGAATAGTTAACATTATATTGAAGAAGAAAGTCAAAGGGCTGACATGACCCAACTTCAAGTGTTATTATAAAGCTACAGCAATTAAGATAACACAGTATCCGGATAACACAGGATCCATATAGACGGATCCCTGAACAAGACCAGATGTAGTCAAATAATCTTTCACAAAGGAGCAAAGACAATCATGTGGAAAAAAGAGAGTATTCAACAAAGGGTCCTGGATCAACTGTATATCCTCACACAGGAAAAAAAAAAAAATCAATCCCAACACTGACCTTATGCCTTCACGAGAATTAACTCAAAATATATCACAGACCTAAATGTAAAATACAAAGCTATAAAGCTCTTAGAAGATAACATAAGAGCAAATCTAAGTGACCTTAGGTTTGACAATGAAATTTTAAATGCACGAAAATCATGATCCATGAAAGAAAAGATTGATGTCAGATTTTATTTAAATGGAAAACTTCTTCTCTGTGACAGACACTGTTGAGAGAAGAAAAAGACAAGCCATGGGCTGAGGAAAAATATTTGCAAACACTTATGTGATAAAGAACTTGTATCCAAAATATACAAAGAACTCTTACAATTCTATAATAAGAAAGAAAATAACCCACTTAAAAAGTGAACAAAATAACTGAATAGACACCTGACCAGACGAGATATACAGATCTAAATAGGCATATAAAAAGATATTTAACATTATGTGGGAAATTACAAATTAAAACAATGAGATAGCACTCCACCCCTATTAGAATGGCTACAAACCAGAACACTTTCAACACCAGAGATGTTGGTGTTGAGCAACTGGTGAGGATGGAGTGCAACTCTCATTCATTGCTGGTGGGAATTCAAAATGGTATAGCCACTTCAGAAGAGAATTTGGCAGTTCCGTACAGAGCTAAACACAGACTTACAATAAGGTCCAGGGATTCTGCTTCTAGGCATTCACCCAGTGAGTTAAAAACTTATACCCACATTCATGTGAAAAGCTGCACATGAATGTCTATAGCAGCTTAAGTCATAATTGGCAAAACTTGGGGAGAACCAAGATGTCCTTCAATGAGGGAATCAACAGTGGTATATCCATATAATGGAATACTATTTAGTGATACAAAGTAATGATCTATCAAGCCATGAAAGAACATGGAAGAAACTCAAATGCATATTTCTAAGTGAAAGTAGCCAGTCTGGAAAGAGAACATATTGTATGATTCCAACTATATGACATTTTGTAAAAGATAAAACCACAAAGACGGTAACAAGATCAGATGTTGTCAGGGGTTGGTGGGGGTGGTCAGTGGAGTGGTGAAAGGATGAATAGGTTGAATGCAAAGTACCTTTAGGACAATGAATTTATTTTGTACGACACATCAAGGATACATGAGAGACACATGACTTTATGCAGTTGGGAAAACCTGTACAACACAGAGTGAATCCTAATGGGAAGTATGGACTTCAGTTAATAACAATGTGTCAATATTGGTTCAACAGTTGTGACAGCTGCACCACACCAATGCAAGATATCAATAATCAGGGAACCTATGGGGAGAAGATTTGGGAACTCTGTACTTTATGTTAAATTTTTTCTATAATCCTAAAACTGCTCTATAAACTGTTAAAAATTATATGGATCAAGGAAGAAATCACAAGGAAATTTAGAAAATATTTTGAACCAAATGAAAATGTGAGGACAGCAGATAAAAATTGTGGTATGTTCTTAACTCAGTGCTTAGAGAAAAAAATTATGATTCAAAGTTTGCTTTAGAAAGGAAGAAAGATCTCAAATCAACAATCTAAGCTTTTACATTAAGACATTAGAAAAAGGGCAAAATAAACCCAAAGCAAGCAGAAGGAAGGAAATAGTAAAGGGAAATAAAAGAAAATGAAAATAAAAGTAAATAGAGAAAAATCAATAAACAAAAGTTGAGTCTTTGAAAAGATTAAAAGAAAATATAAAATTTTAGCCAGACCGACAAGAAAAAAATGAGTCAACATACATTATAAACAGCAGAGATGACAAGATGGAGGGTATGGAAAGATGCCACAAATATTCAAATGTTAATAAGGGAATACTATGCAAAAACCTTACATATATAAGTTCAACAACTTGGCTGAATGAGCCAGTTCCTTGAGAACCACAAGCAACCAAAATTTATCCAAGAAGAAATAGATAACCTGAATAGTCTTATAACTATTTAAGACACTGAACTGGTAGTTTAAAAAGTAAAACTTCTGAAACAGAAAACTCCAGGCTCAGATATTTTTTTTATAAATATTTAAAGAAGAAATAATCAATTCTACATAATCTGTTCCTGAAAATAGGGGGACTTTCCAACTAATGAGGTCAGAAGTCTTATGATAACAAAACCAGACAAAAACAGCACAAGAGGATGCCTGGGTGGCTCAGTGGGTTAAGCCTCTGCCTTCAGCTTACTTCATGATCTCAGGGTCCTGGGATGGAGCCCCACATTGGGCTCTCTGCTCAGCGGGGAGCCTGCTACCCTCTCTCTCTCTGCCTGTCTCTCTGCCTACTTGCGATCTCTCTCTGTCAAATAAATAAATAAAATCTTTAAAAAAAAAAACAGCACAAGAAAGAAAAACTACAGTCCACTATCCCTTGTGAATTTAGATGCTAAAGTCTTCAACATAACATTAGCAAATTAAACACAGCAGTATATAAAAAAAAATAGGATACCAATAGGAAAAAAAAAAAAAAAGAAGATATGGTCCATATATACAATGGAATATTATGCCTCCATCAGAAAGGATGAATACCCAACTTTTGAATCAACATGGACGGGATTGGAAGAGATTATGCTGAGTGAAATAAGTCAAGCAAAGAGAGTCAATTATCATATGGTTTCACTTGCTTGTGAGCATAAGGAATAACATGGAGGATATTGAGAGAAGGAGAGCAGAAAGGTGTTGGGGAAAATCAGAGAGGGAGAAGAATGATGAAAGACTGTGGACTCTGAGAAATAAACTTGGGGTTTTGGAGGGGGGGTGGTTGGGTTGGGTGAGCCTGGTGGTGGGTGTTAAGGAGGGCATGTATTGCATGGAGCACCAGTGTGATGTATAAACAATGAATCTTGGAACACTGAAAAGATAAAATAAAGTTAAAAAATAAAAAAAAATAAAAACAAAACAAAACAAAATAATAGGATACCATGAGCAAGTGGGATTCACCCTGGGAGAGTAGGGCTGCTTTGATATTTGAAAACCAATCAATGCAACAGACCATATTAACAGTCTAAAGAGGGAAATAATACATACACAAATAAATCGACATAGAGGAAGAATTTTACAGAATCCAACACCCATTTATACTTAAAAAAAAAAGTAATTCAGAAATAGAATGGAAATTCCTTAACCTAATAAAAACCAGATAGAGGACATGTACCTCCCCCCCAAAAAAAATGCTCCATGGTTAGGAGATTAAATATTTTCCCCCAAGATAGGGAACAAGGCCAGGATGTTTACTCCCAGCCATCCTATTTAACATCTTACTGGATGTGTTAGCCAATGCCATAAAACAAGAAAAAGAAATAAAAACCACACAGATTAAAAAGGAAGAAATAAAATTGAATACATACATCAAATATATATATATATATTTGATTATGTATAATTATATAAAGATATTCTTAGAAATAATAAGTGAGATAATCAAGGTCATAGGATAAAAGATCAAAATAAAAATATGAATCCTATCTCTAATATTGGCAGTGAAGAATTAGAAACTGAGATTTCAAAACCAATATAATATATAATAGCTTCAAAAACGAAATACTGGGGTGCCTGGTTGGCTCAGTGGGTTAAAGCCTCTGCCTTCGGCTCAGGTCATGATCCCAGGGGTCCTGGGATTGAGCCCTGCGTCGGGCTCTCTGCTCCGCAGGGAGCCTGCTTCCTCCTCTCTCTCTGCCTACCTTTCTGCTTACTTGTGATTGCTGTCTGTCAAATAAATAAATAAAATCTTTAAAGAAAAATGAAATACTGAAACTGGAATTAAAATAAAAACTTTTAAAAAATGAAACACTGAGATATAAAATGTAATGAAGATTTGTAGTACTTATATGTGGAAAATTTTTATATGGTAATAAAAGCAATCAAAAATTACTTTGATAAACACTTATTTACATTTGTTAACATTATCGGATTTTTAAAATCACTGTAATGGCACAGTAATCAAGACAATACATTATTGTTGAGGGGACAGAAACAGATATCAGTGGAACGTAATAGGTTCAAAAACTAGACCCACGCAAATGTGGTCAAGGTACACAGGCAAGTCAGTGGAGAAAAGAGAAGTCTGCCAAGAGTGAGCTCTCAGAGGTCGGGAGTCTAGACAAGTCACAGACCTCCAGGGATAAACCTGTGACTGTGGTTACCATAAATTGAGCTCAGAGAAATTAAAAAAGCTATCTGCATTCTGACAGTAGAAAGGGATAGTGTCCATTCCAACCAGATCGCTTGGATCCCCTAATGCCTACCTATTTATTTAACAATCTAATCGTAACTGCTACATCTCAGAAGATGAGATAATATCTACCTTGAAGGGCAGTTGTAAGAATTCTATAAGATACTGTATAATAAGTTTTTATCAAAGCATCTGGCAAGGCACAACCAATGAAAGCCATAGTTATGATCCTGATGAAATTATTCATATTAGAAAATGGACTCTTCTGCTAGCACATGAAGGAAGTCACATTGTCATAATCGCCCTTAAGTTATCTCTACACCCAATGTGAGGCTCAAACTTCCAACCCCAAGATCAAGAGTCGCACCCTCTACCAACTGAGCCAGCCGGGCACCCCTACCCTTAAATGATACTTGAAATCACCTGTAAAGTAGTCTACCTGGTTTTGCATATTAAAATTTACACAGTTTGTATAATATACGAATGTCTATAAATATATGCAGGCGTGTTCAAGATAGGACCAAGAACACCTTCAATAAACAAAGCGTACACTTTACTATAAAATGTGGTCATTTCACTCATTGTACTGAGCTGATGCAGGTCCTCCAGCCCCAGAAATTTTCCCCTCTAGGATTTGAGCAGGATCTCTTTACAAGTAAATAGAGAACCCACACTTAACAAGATGAGCTAGCCAGGGAGGGCCTTCCCCTTCACAGAGACCCCCTGCACTTCCCCAATTTGAACTGCTAAATTCTTGGTAGGCATCTTGGACACTGCCCAGAAGCAGTGTCCTGGGGCAGGTCCACCAGGATGCTACAGAGCATTGTGGGTGGGCTGAGCTCTACCGCCCAGGGGCAACACGCCAACCATCCACAACTTCTCTCTAGAACACAGGAGAACTAAAACATCAAGCTCTTGAATTCATCCTACCTCAGCCACTTCTTGTTCTACCTTGCTTTCTCTTGTGTATCCCCAACTATGTGCTCTCAGGAGGGAGGCAGGCGATGAATGTCTGCGAACAGTACCCCAGTGCAGAGTCCTGGGGAAAACACAGGGCGTCGAGTCTCCCAGACTTGTATCAGGCAGTCAGCAACCGACTTGACCTCTCTGATACCTGATTTCTGATTTTATTTATTTTTTTTTTATTTTTTATTTTTTAAAGATTTTATTTATTTATTTGACATAGAGAGATCACAAGTAGGCAGAGAGGCAGGCAGAGAGGCAGGCAGAGAGGGGAGGGGGGGAAGCAGGCTCCCTGCTGAACAGAGAGCCCGACATGGGGCTTGATCCCAGGACCCTGGGATCATGACCTGAGCCGAAAGCAGAGGCTTTAACCCACTGAGCCACCCAGGCGCCCCCTGATTTCTGATTTTAAAAAACAAAAGAAAACACCAAGTGAAACTCTCTTGTAGGGCAATTGTAAAGATTTAAAAAGGTCGCTCTCCAAAGAGCACTGCTTCAAAAAGAAGACCCGGAGACGCAGGAATCATATAAAAAAGTGACACTCTGGGATTTTTTATTTAAAAGGAATTTTTTTTTTTTCATCCAAAAGGACAACCAAAGGGGGGAGGTATGACCATGACTGGGTGGCAAAGCCTCAGCCAACCCGAGCAAGCAATGGGGCTCAAAGGGGGTCCAGGGCAATCCCAGACCCAAATTCCAGATCCCACATGCTGCGATTGCTGAGGAATCCAGGAGGAAATTTCTGCAGGGTCTGCTTTGAACCTCAGAACTCATGATTCTCATCTTCCTCACTCTTTCTCATTTACAAGATAAATAATGTTAAGATGAACGAAAAATTATTTTACGATCTTTTAATCGCTAGAAATTGTGTATAATTATTTTTACCTCCACTCTAGGGCCAAGAACGGCTGTGAATTCCTTGGCTTCTCAAAGTGTAAAAAGAAAATGCTTCAATTTTGCATTAATTAAAGACTTTTTTTCCCCATTCCTGTCCATTAGCCGCCATCACGCCATGGCTGCGAATGGTCATTACAACAGACAGAAATAGGAACATAAATTCCCCGCTAATGAAAATGTCAGGAGGACACACCGTCTATCACAGAAGGTTCTGATATGGAGAGGGCTTCATTTTTTTTTTTTTCCTCTCTTTCTCTCACACAGGTTTCTCCAGTTGTAGTTTCTTCCAGACCTGCGTGGAAAGGCAAGCCTCTTTTATTTATAGATAACCTGGGAAGCATCCTTTGCAGTAGATTGAGGACTATGCTCACATCTAAGTAAATATTCCATTGATTTTTAAAATTGTTCCCTTTCTTATCAGACCTCACAGGGTCTCGGCCTGGGAAACCTCGCTGACCTTCCTCCTTCCTGATGAGGACAGCTTCCTTGAGATTGGGGGTGGCGTATGCATCTGCCACCAACCGGCTCTGTCACCATTTTATGAGGTGAATGTTACAAGGTCAGCTGTGCTCCTTCTCCTCCACCTCCCTCTTCCGCCTCAGCGTGGGGAGTTCAATCACTCAGGCTTTAGAGAGCTTGTTCAGAAGCACCCTTGCTCTGCCTTCAGCAGAGGAATGGCTTTAACGTTGGGTGGTGTTAGCTCCGGCCAAGGTTTCATCGGGGCACCAAGGGCAGATCTGAATGCTGGGTCCTTGTCCTCACGCCGCTCCAGAGACACAGCCCCAGAGCTCCGCAGCCAGGCTTTAGTCTCTTTCAGAAGAACGTCATCTCTCTTCCAGGCTTAAACCATGAATGGAAGCTGCTAAAGGCAATGCCATTTTTCCTACTTTAAGTAAAAGGCCATCAGGACGCCCACTTTGGAAAACTTTGTCTACTCATAGAGAAAAAAAAAAAAGTTGAGGGGAATCAGGAGGTATTTTTAAAAATCAAGCTCTTTTGATAACCTCATATATAGATTCAGTCTTTCCAAGGGTCTGTGCTTGACCCCAAATTCTCTTTGGCTAGTGCGGCTGTTGAGATGGCTCTGGTCTTAAGTTAATCAATATCTCTTCACATGAGACAATCTTTAACACCTGGAGCCTCCTTCCAGGTAACACAGTCAATAGGGTTAGACCACTGTGAAATCATGCCAGCATTCAGTAGGCACTCAATAAAGCTTGCTAGCAAAAAGTGGGGTTTACGAGACAAAGCGACTTCCTCATTAGTCATTCTCTCTACACAATTGTGCTGGCCTGGCTGTCAGAAGGATTCCAAAAATATCCCTTCTCCAGAAAACTTCCAGACAGGTTGTGTTGAATGACTATTTTAGAAATAATATTTCAACATGTTAAAATGACTATTACAAGCCACCATTTGGATCCAGTTCAACTAAGGATGAATGGGTGAAATCAATTTCCTGGATCAGAAGGTCTTTGGTTCCAGTGACCGCTAGCAACTGGTTCCACTCAGGTTCGTACATTGCACAGGAAGGAGAGAGGGCCGAAGGGTTGAAGCAGAAAGTGAAGTACTGCAGAACTTTCTCCTCTCCTCCAAGCCTTGTTTAACGAACATTCGCTAGAGTCTCCGAGATCCTCCCACCTTTTCCATAAGCTGTGTGTCCTCTGCTCTGCTGCCTGGGATATCTGTGGGAAGGAGGAACTCGAGGGCACTAATGAGCAGGAGGACTTAAGCAGGAATGCAGAGGGTAAGGAAAACCAGAGCCACACACAGACATGGACCCAGGATTAGGCAAGACAGACATGCTGGCATCAGGGATGGAATGCTGGGGCTGGACAGGCAGGCTGTCAGCTGCTCTGGCCATGAGGCTCACAAAGACCCTATCATCACCTTCAATCATCATCAAAACTGAGTTCCATGCACACCCTGCCATGGGCTTAAAATAATAACAGTAACAACAGCAACAAGACTGTGCTCAAGCAGCCAAGGGGGACCCCTGCTACAGAAATGAGTAACCTAAGACCGATAGCAATCAAAAAACTCAGAATCTCTTAGGGAACACAGTTCCACCACAGAATTTATCTAAACCCAGGAGTGATGCCTGTGGCAGTGTTAATATTATCTGAGGCTGTGATATTCTCTGCAAAGTAGCACAGTACCTTCTAAAAAGCCCTTTCCCAGGGCCGCTTCTCATCCAAAATACCTCCATCAGAAAGCACCAATACTTAACAGGAATCAAACCAAACGGAGCCATCTTTCAGCCTCAAAGCATCCAACCAACAGCAAAAGAGGAAGAAATGGAACAAGGTAAAACCCCATTAGCCTCAATCTCCTCTCATGGCCTGTTATGGTGGCCCAGTGGGTGCTACGTACCATGCCGGGATTTTCTTCCTGGGTATAGAATGTTCAACCCACCCGTACTGAGTCCTTGACTCATCCTAGGTGCCGTGATGGTCACTGAAAGAGGAGCAAGACACCACATCCACCCTCAGGGAGCTCACGGGCAACCAGAAAATAAAACACCCAAATGATGATAGCACAAAAACAGAATATGATGCCCAAAGGGCTTGCAGGATTTGGAAGCCAGACGCAAGGCTTTCCATTCTCAGAGCATCTACATGCTTTGTTGTGTAAGACCCAAGACTTGGAGCTGTATCAGAAGCTGTATCAGAATCTTCAAGAAGATTCTGGTCAATGGGGGTGGGATTGGGTTAAGGAGGCAGGGAGATTCCTATTGGATTAAGGAAAGTTCAATAGGAACATGAGATGTCCGCTCCAACTTCAAAGAGCTCTTTATAGGATTTTCTGAGATTGGAACCACAGTTCTCCCTCAAGAAGTTGAGTACCCTTATGCCTGGGTTTTCTTATCATAGAGGACCCAGTGCGTGTTGGCTTTCCACAGAATGAGCTGGAAACCTTTGTAGATATGACTTACCCTACCAGGACTGCCCCAATTTCACCTTTCCTGGAGGCCAATGGTCAGTCCACAGGTAGGAAATAAACATCATAAAAAATAATAACAGCTAATATCTGTTGGTTGTACTCTGCGAGTATTTTACATGCAACATACAATCTTACCCTCATAGAAATGAAAGCTAAGGGAAATAACGTAACTCTGCCAAGGTCATGGGGCTGGCAAGTGGAGGCACCAGGGTGCCAGGCTCCTCTGGCTCAGATGCCTATCTCTCTAAATCCAGACTCTCTCCCGCAGGAATAGCACTGCTGCTTAACGAAGACCCCTGCCCTCTGTGCCAAACTTTTGTCGATACTGTTATTTAAAGGGACACATCCCAATTTACTCCAGTATCAATTCTCTATATCATTTACCTCAGCACTGATTGTATCATTCGCAAATTAGCATTAGGCAGCAATTTCTGGCCCCATATAAAACTATTTAGCAATCTCGCCAAGAAAATGAAAGATGTAAAGCAAAAGGCTGGGTGCTGAACCTAATTCTCTTCCTTATCTTCTTGTTACATATTGACGTATTTGAGGCCATTCAAAAGCATCCAACTTGTCTTGCTTGAGTGCAAATCAGATTATTGACAATGAAAGCCATTTAACAGTTATTTAAATGTTGGAGTCCTATCTCGGTGGGATCTGCTTCTTGATTGGCTTCTACGGCAGAATGGTCAACTTTTGTTCGTAGGGAACAGAGACGTTTCCCATTTATTCCGTGAGCCTAGCATGAGAGCTGTAGGATGTCTGCTCCAACACATCCAGATGTATCTCCCCAGATCATCACTACCCAATGGTCCAGCCCTGGCCACCACCCCAGCTTCAGGCCTGTGAAACTGTCATGGTCACATTGCCCAGAAGGGACAAGAAAAAAGAATTCCCTGTTCTGTCAACCACCCCTATATTTTAGGGAGCCCCAACTATTGCTTAGCACAAAGCCAGTTTCTAAAAAAACTGCTTCAGAAACATTCTGCTTAGTCCCATTTATTTAGCTATATTCAACATTGAGTGTGTATCTGCTGTGTGCTAGGTACTGTCTTAGGGTCTTGAATGGAGAAACAATCATGCCAAGAAAAGAAATCAAAAGCTGTTTTGTGGGGGACACTGATGTGACAAGATCTCCATATTTGTGGTCCTAGATGCCGGGGGTGTAGTCAGCAGATGACCTCCATCTATGAGCTCTTCTGGAATTGCCTTGGCTGCAGAGTCCCACCTTGTCCAAGATCATACCCTCTCCCAGCCATCCCATGTTCAGCGACAGATGACCTGGCCATCTCAGCTCAACTCTTAAGGCCTCTTCAAGTCCCAAAGATCCCCGTGGGCTGTCACTGAATCACTGTAGCTTGACTCCTCAGGATGCTTAATTACACTTTCCCTCCCTCCCTCCCCTTCATTCTATAGGCTTGAGACCAAGCGCTCACTCTCATCAACACCACACATGCTAAACTCTACCTTAGTGTCTGCTTCCCAGAAAACCCGATCTGTACCAGCTGGAAACAAGAGGAGTCCAAGAGAAAGTAGGTGCTGAAGTGGGGTTTTGAAGCTGGGTATCTCAATGTCCACTTCACTGGCCATAAAGACCCTATCACTCCTGGTCAGTATTGGCCCAGTTGTTAAAACTTTCATATGTACCAAATGGGAAAGATATGCCTATATAAGGAAATACATTTGCTGGTATCTGGTAGTTGAAACATATGAAGGAAATAATAACTAAAAGGACAATGGAATTCATCTCAATTGGATTGTCATCTGGAAAAAATATAAGGAGAAGATAAGAGCAATTCATCAACCCTTGAAAGCTCCTGCAAAGTCCCTGGGTCCCTTTGGAAACATACACAAAGACTCATTTCTTGCAGCAGGAGGGTAGAAAAGCTGAGGACCAGGCCTTGGGTGGAGTTGTTAGATCAGTTGATCTCCGTAAAAGGTTAGATTCCCAATCCCCAATTTGGCAGTTCTTCTATGCCAAGGTTAGAACCCAATTGGGTTAAAAGTGGACCTTGACACTGGAATGGGGACATCTGATGAACACCTGGAGAAATCATTTATTTCCAGATTCCCAGTACCCACTGAACCCACAGAAGTCACTCACCTCTCCCTATTAAAGAAGTGTCTCCTCCTCTTGCTTGCAGGCAATGCAAAATTCTCTCCTGGATCATAAGATGCATGTCCCTCAACATTGACCTCAATTCCCACACTTCTACTCTAATTAAATCACAGTAAAGCCCAGCTGGGATCATGCTGGGTCTGATAAGAAAGGAAAAGGGTCCTACCCTAAACGCAAGACCTATCTAGCATGTTTGTGCTGGAACCAGGAGATTACATATGGGGTTGGAAACAGGTAGTATTTGGGCAAGGGAACCAAAGGAAGGGGTTGAATCAGGCACAGTTTGTCAGCTTAGGAACACTTTTTCTGAATACAAGGTTTAAAACCTTGGTGAGGTCCCCGGAAATGGAAAGATGTGCTACTGAAATGTTTCCTATGAGTATAGAAAAAGCAACCATCAACACTAAGTGAGGCTGGAATGGCAGAATTGTCATGGCACACAGCTGAAGAAGGGATTAAAAGGATCTCAGAAATAGGCGTACCAGAATGGACATAATCTTTAAGGCGGGAAAACCAGATGATCATGCTCCGTGCAAAAGTCTAGAGAATGCACCATTCACAAGAGGCCTATGGAGTGCCCTGGTCAGAGGGTCACTGGCTCACTGTCAAGTTCAGTGGTAGTTCCTTTAGTCCACAGCTAGTGGTAGAGGAGGCTATGACAGAACTGGACAATGGGGACAACAGAACACTCAAACAATATTGGAAGGATCACAGTTTCAGAAGCCAAGAGGCTATAATTATTGTAGTAAGTGGCAAGGTCAGAAGGCCACTCATCTGCTGAGCTACAGAGATGGTTAATAGAACACCTTGGGGGCAAAACAGAACAGCAACCAACCAGGGCTCTACTCAATTTGTACCATCAAAAGAAATCAGAGTTGGATGATAAAGAGAAGGAGGGCAGTCTCCACAAAAAGCCATGCTTCCTTGCCCAGCTCTCAGACCTGGAACACACTGAATGCAGACAAAGCCTTGTCCCCACCAAGGAGAATCCTGTGACACCACAGCCAAGGATACCCTGTAATAGTCTTCCTGTCCTTCCTCAGAGGGAACTTCTCTGTGCCCTGGAGAGAGGGAACCATCCAAACTCTTGGCAGACTGTGGGGCTCAGGATCTGAGTTGACATGGACCCCAGCAGACCCAAAGAATTGTCACAGTCCCCTGGTAGAGAGAGCTCTAGGACCACATGTGATCGGTGGAGTTCTGGCCAAAGTCTGCCTCACATGGGCTCCAGTGGGTTCACAGACTCTACAGTGGAAATTTTCCCCCATCCTCTAATGGGTGACAGGGCAGATAGACTGGGAAATCAACACACTGAGTCCCTTGCCAGTGGAGTAAGAGCCCTCCTAATGGAGATGGCCAAGTGGAAGACTCCGTGAGTACCTACCCTTGATCAAGATGGAAAACAAGCAATAATATTTTGTCCCAGGAAGAAGACAGAAATCAGTGCTCCTATTAAAAATCTAAGAAATGCAAGGACGGTGGTTCTCATCATATCTCCACTTGATTACCAGCGTAGCCGAAAGGAAGAATTGCAGTGTAGATCCCTAGGGTTTGAGATCAAGACTACAGTGTGTGCATCGGAAAACACTTCCAGGGTAACTATGGGTCCTGATAAAGACAGTGTGCCTGACCCTGGACCCCCAAATGATGGAGGTCTGTCACAGTTTCTGGTGGGCCTAGGGATGTTCTTTGGGGGATGGAAGTGGTTAATCCAGAACCAGGATGAGCAGCGCCGGAAGACATAAGCGAGCTGCAGGAGCAAATGGTGTTGACCTCCTCGTCACTCACGAGTCCTGTTCTCTTTCTGAGTTCACCCTATGACTTCAGGGGATCCCTTATGACTACCTGACAGAGGAAGAAAAACCCCAGGCACCTTTCACAGATGGTTCAGCTCAGTGTGTGGATTAAAGATGAAAATGGACAGCAACAGTACTGTAGCCCTATTCAGGAATGACTTAGAAAAATAGTCAAAGTTGGGGGTGGGGGGCGGAGGGGTTCCTCTCAACTGGCAGCATCTAGGCAAGACAACTGGTCATCCACTTTGCCTGGACTAAGAAGTAGCCCAGTGTTAGATTATATATGAATCCATGGGCAGTGGCAAGTAGCCAGGCTAGATGGTCAGGGACCTGGAACAAGAGAAATTAGGGTCTTCATATATTTTTTTAAAATCTGTTCTGTATTTTATGATGCTTTGGCACCCTGGCCTGAGAGCTTCTCTCTTGCTGACTTGGAGAGATTACCCCTTCCTGGAGATAGCTAATTCCTAGCCAGAGCAACCTAGTGCCCCCCCCCCAGCAGGTGTTTCATATGCAAATAAACCAATCTAAAGCCTGTATCCCTGACCACCTCCTTTATTAGTCTATCTTACATCTTGGGGCAATATTGCCCTGCCCTAATCACCCCAGAACCAGCTACCAAATCACTTCCATTTGGGACATCCACCATGGAAGGGACACTAATGGGCCAAGGAGAAAAATGGCTCAGCCAACTGACATCGGCCAGCGTCTCCTCAGCTACCCCAGTGCTATGCTAAGGGTGTTACGAACAACATAGGCACAGTGACGGTGTGCACCCAGGCTTCCATTTGCCAAAGCCATTGTCACTGCCAAATGTTCAACTGACCAACAACAATGAAGACGGATGCTTGCCCAGGAACAGCACCACCACACCCCAAGTTGGGAGCAAGCGGACGGCATTCACCTACGTCTGTCCTGGAATGTCCAACAATTCCTTCTGACATGAATAAGCATGAATCTTGGGCCCACAAAGCAGGAAACACATCACCACTTGAGTGTGTATAGAAGGTTAGAGCTCCCAGGATGGGATCCACACAACAGCTCCTCAGACCAGGAGGCCACGTTTATAACAGAGAGAGGAGGTAGCGAGCTCAGGAGTCTGGGACCCTCTACTGTACCGTGTACTGATCACCCCAAAGCTACCAGCTTGAAAGAAGGCAGGAACCACCACCGAAGGCTCTGCTGAAGTGCCCGCTGAAAGGCAGCGCTTTACCGGGGTGAGAACCCATCCTATCAGAACAGTATACACTTCGGATCCAAGACGCGTACACAAGGTTGTGCACCCAGCGGGAAAGACACACAGATCCAGAGACCCACGAGGTGCAGTAGAAGTGGCCCGACTTAACATCCTTCCCATGACCCAATGGAGAACCTGTGCTTCCCGAACCATGTGATGCTTGTCATCGCGGCGTTCAAGATCCTGGTTCTCACAGGGGGATGCTTCCACCTGAAGACACAGAGAGAGCCCCGAGATAGCATGAGCTGCACCTGTGCCAGAGGAGCGTCAGGGAAGAGAGCAGTCATCATCCCTGCAGGATGCCTGACCCTGGTCATCGGGAGGACGTCAGGCTGCTCTTTCCCAGGAGGGGGAAGGGGGACGTGTTGGACAGCCGGGTGATGTACATGGTTACTCTTGGCATCTCCTCACCCAGTTATGGTGGTAAAGGGGTGAACGTCATGATTCCAGTCTGAAAAACATGTAGTGACTGGAATCTCCGACGTTAAGATGAAGGTTTAGATAATGGCCCAAATGAGCCACCCAGACCAACACAGAAGCCTCGGGAGGCTGAGGACAACTGGGAACGGATAACGGAGAGGGAGACCGAAAAGCCAGAGGGGTAAACAGTGGCAGGCAGATGACTCGTTGCGCAGACTCCCTGCAAGGAAGGGCCTGTTGCCCCAGCTTCCGGGAGTTCGGTGTACAGCCTCCAGCTGTCAGTTCCTTCAAGAATAGTCTCAGAGGCAGAGAGGCACCTCAACCAGTGTCATGCCACATCTAGGGACTGTGAACAAAGGAGTATAAATGCTCTGCCATTTCAGCCCAACTCTGGGCTATTCTGAAAAGCCAGTCTGTTTCCAGAGCCCTTCATCCAGAGGGATGGCTGACCACAGGTCCTGGGGGCCAGCAGACAATGGCCTGTCTTGCTCAGACTCTCAGCTCCCCTGCAAAGCCTGAGCCTCCTTCCCTGAGGCATCTGCTCCAGCCCCTAGCTGCTGCCCAGCTCGGGCCCCACTCCAGGGGTCTCTGAGTTCTGGCTTCCTCGGGGCTCCAAAACAGGAAGAGATAATGAAGACCAACCCCTCCACCCCACCCCCACCAGCTTCTTCTTCAACGTCATTCTAACCAGGACATTTCTCTGCCCATTACACTCTAGGTCTGCTCGCTCCAGCTCTGCATCTTGGGAGGCAAACACTCCAGGTTTTTGTTTTATTTCATTTTGTCTTGTTTTTCCCTATTGGTCTTCATGTCCCGCCAGGCCTGGGAAGGAGAGGAGAGACAGAGAGACTGTATACTCAGTTGGCAGTACCCAGAAATAACTTAAGTATTAAAAAACAAACAAACAAAAACCAGAAAACAAGAAAACAAAACCAAAAGTAGGAGATACCCGGGGTCCCCTTCTCACCACCCCCCAATCTCCCCATCGTGATGATTGTCCTCCGCACCCTCCCCTACCCCCCACGACACCCCTTGGAGCCTTCTGGAGCCTCCGGGTGCTTCCAGCCGTCTCTGGCCTCTCTGCTCGCCCGACCGCCCTGTTCGAGGATGGCACATCATCGCTGACATTCTACCCAAGGATCATATCGCCCCCCAAGGCACTGAAACCACAACTGAGCTTCCCATGGCTCAGTTCTGACGCCGCCGCCTCCTCTCTGTCACCCCGGCCTGTGCTGAGCGCCTGGCGGCCACCATCTGTCTCATCAGTGTCATTACTGCAGAATCCATCAAACTCTCTTCCACACCAACCATGAAGGCCACAGACGTCATCTTCAATTGTCAGCCCCACCCAGCTTCTCCCAAAAGGCCTTCCCTCTCCATTAATTCATTCTTTTATTCCCTCATTTAAGGAAGAGGTTGGAAGAGCCCGTCATGGGTCAGGCAGTGTACTTGGCACGGGGGACGGATGTCCACGGTGGACACCATCCCCGCCATGGCAGGGTGCACTGCCACAATCCTCCAATAGGTCCCTGCACGTGAATGAAGAACTCAGTCCGGAGAAAAAGCCGAGGTTTTGAGCATTCAATCGCCCAGCATTTGCCAACTCGAAGTGTGTGCCTCCGGCTGCCCATGGGGCTGAGGAACCCGACCCTTGGAGCTGGCGATCCTCAGCGGATGCGGAGAAGGTGGAAGAGGACAGCCACTGACTGCAAAGGGAGGCCAGTGGAGATACTGCTGGGGCCGCACTTAGGTTAAGGGGAGGCGGCCGCAGCCAGGAGCTGGCCCGCCGCTTCGGCTTGTCGTCGCGAACCCGCCGAGTGGGTTGGTGGAAAGGTTGCTGTTTTATAGGCGGGAGAAGGGCTGGGGATGCTCAGGAACTGGTTTCACTCTCACCCCAACATCCCCTGGGGATACATTCCAATCATGGGGATTATCTGGGGTGGGGTTGGGGGGGAGAAAAAAAAGAAAAATTAAACCAAACCAAAAAACCTCAGCTTTTTGGGTCCTCTGGTGAATCCCACTATGGTGTGGCCTCCAAGCAGGGTCTGCGCTCCCCCATGTGCACGTGGCCCCCCTCCGGAGCCCAGGGTGCTCCTTCTCCCAGCAGGCAATAAAGAGCCGGAGCACAGGCAATTTCCTTTCAAATTAAGAAATACAAATATTTCCAGCGTGAAGAAAACCCGAGTTGCAACTCAGAAAGTATGCAGTTAAGTCCCTCTTATCAATTTACAATATAAAAACATCTCATGCATATAAAAGTGAATTTTGGTAGCGGCGGCCTCCCAACCATTCCTGGGTGTTTCTCTGCACCCAGGTTAGTACACATTTACACGTCGAATGCACACAGGATTATGCCGGAGCCAAATACTGAAAGAAAACATGCGGTAAATGGTTGCTTTAATAAGTCCTGTTCCATTGAAAGGAAATAAAACCTGAGTATTAATGAGATATAATTATATATTTAAAATCTTTTCCCTTGTGCAGTATATAGGATTAATGCCAGTAAACTCACAAACTGCAGCATTCTACTCCATTACATCTGCAATGATTAGAGATAGTTTGAACATCTGGCATATAATCTGTGATAGAAAACAGCATTCTGCACTTTAATGGACGTCTGGAGGCTACACGTATCTGATTTTATTTCTTTCGGTTAACTCTTTCGTGGGAGACGAAGATTCAGTGACCCAGCCGCCTCTCTCTTCCCTCCCGGGTGCCCTGGACCCCCCCACCCAGTCCCCGGGGGTCATCCCCTCCCCTCCGCACCCCGGGCCATTTGCCACAGGCTCTTTACCTTGTCCGCAGCGGGCTCAACACGGAAACCACCGGACTTGTCAGAAGTTATTGAGACACCGCACGACTGAGCAGCATTCAGAGTCAGATTCTCGAACCGTTCAGAACTTCTCCCAGCGAAGAGCGGGACAATTTCCTCGTGACCGGGGAAATCAGAAACAGGCATTCACGGTGTCCCGGGTATTTCAAAAAAGGTCTTGCGCACGCTTGCCCTTGACTTGGTTTCCCTCTCATAATAACGGCGTGCGAAATAACTCACCCGTCGAGGCAGAGGCCGAGGCTTCATTTTTGATGCACATTTTCGACGTCTTTTAAGTGTGAGTAGGCAAGGATGTCTTTGACGGGCGCAGGCTTTCATCGGAAAAATGAGATGATTTTTCTGCTTCTCCGAGGGTGTCTTTAGCCCCGAGCTAAACAAGGAAGGTTTCAGCCCCACTGCATTTCTGGAGGGAAAAGAAGGATCCTTTGGTGAGATGGCAGAGAGTGACCGTGTTCGCTTTTGCTTTCTTTATTGAAATACTAGCTAATACCAACACCTAAGCCGACTTGGAAATGGGACAGTGGGGACAGTAACGAAGAGTACTGGCCGGGCGGCCCCCCGCAGGTCCGAGGTCGCGGCGGAGGGGCGGGAGCGTTGGAGAGAGCCTGTGTCAGGAGTGCTCCCGGCTTGCGCTGGCGTGAGAACGTGCATGGAAGTGCGCCAGTGGTGAGTAGATTTGGGGGTGAAATAATTATTTTCATGCCTCGAATTTAATGGCCGGTGCTGAATGTTGTAATAAAGGCCATAGTTACTGCTCATAACTACAGGTGTAATAAGGCGAGATACTGAGCCCTCAGACCCTTCCAGCCATAATTCATGTGGGAATTAAGAAGCCTTAATGAGTCGAATGTGTCACTTGGGACCTCAGAAATATAGTCCTTAGTTAAGGAGAAAGCAGAAAGGACTCGCCGCAATGAAACTCATGCGGAGAGGTATTGAAGGCTACGAAGGTGGGCTTTTCTCTTTCGGGGTTTCTCCGACCAGTTGACCTCTGCTCTTGGCCCCTTGTTTTCCTTCTATCCTAGAACATAAGCTCCCTGAGGGCAGATTCTTGTAAGTCACCCCTGGCAGATGCTGGATTCTCAACCAGGGACAATCTTCCTGCCACCGCTCCCCACTACAGATATCTGAGCATGTCTGGAGGTCCCATTGGGGGCGGGGGGTGGGGTCAGCCGCATCAATGGGGAAAGGCAGAGGCCGAGGCCACCATGCACGGGACAGAGTTGCCAGGCCTGTGACGGCCGAGGTGCCTCTTTTGGGCAGCCTGGGATAAGCCTCCTACTGAATGATTGGTCCCATTCTCAAAGGCACCCCCTTTCAAAGGAGACTATCTCTGGATTCCATGGGGACCACAGAAGTGACAGCCAGCCCGAAGGTACCAAGTAGAAGCACATCCCCCACCCAGCCCGCGACAGATCCATCGAACTGATCCGGAGGCAGTGGAATTCTCGATGCAGCAGCCTTTACCAATTTGCCCCTAAATGGTCTGGAATAAGCAATTCAGATACGGAGCAGACAGACCGTACCTTGCTTCGTCTGTGCACAAAGGATTTGCTGAGCATGAGCTCTGTGCACGGACACTGTGGGGCACCATTTTTAGAACCTTTTAAGACACGCAGCTTTCAAGTGTCTCTGCCCCACCCTGGGGAGGCCTAGTGGTTCCACGCTTGTCACAAGCAGTTGTCGGTCCTTCAGGAAAGCAGGGTCAGCAGGACACCCACTTGTCCACACTTTGTAGCCATTAGCGCCAGTTGCTGAACATACTCAGATTTAATGAAAGGTTTTGTTTAAAACAAGCCTAGAATTCTCTTTTTTTTTTTTTTTTCCTGCTTTAAAATCGAACCCCTGTTCAGATTTTAAAACCTTTACGGTAGTAGTTAGTACCGTATAACCAAAGAAAGAGTTTCCCATCCCAGTTCTTGTCCTTAATGCAATCCAGATGTCAACTCCGCATCAGCCCAACCCCAGCCTCGTGACTTGAGGCAGGTCCAGGATCTTTCCCGAGAGGCTCAGGGCTTAGGACTTCCGGCTTCAGCCAAATTCGGGAGCTTCTGGTGTCTCTTTATTGCCATCTGATTTTGCAGTCAGCAGAGACCCTGGTTCTCTTAAACTCCCTTTCACATCCAACCCAAAGCATCACTTACTGGAGGATGCCTGGGTAGCGGGCTTTATGGACCTGGCAGGATCGATCAGCTTGAGGGTGGGGGGCAGCGGCGAGTTGAGGGGGTTACTGGACTACTCCATTGCAAGTAATTGAACATTTCAGAATACATTTCGCTCTTCCTTTCCGCACACTTGGAGTTGCACATCTTCTAGCACCAGGATGCCCATGTCTCCTGATTTCATGGAAACTCAAGCCAACTCAAATAAATAAATCCTACTACTTAGTTATGCAAAGCAGGTCAGTGGCCTCTCCCCAGCTCCCTCTGAACCCTTCCCCCACACCCACCATCCCGCCTGCTCTTGGCCGGTCTCCACTGCCCACCTTTGTAGGAACCAGGCCTATTCTGGGATCAGCAGCTGCTCTAATCCCCTACCAGGCCACCATCTCCAAAATTAACCCCTGGAACAAAGCACCGTTATTTCCTTGCTGATGTGAATTGTGTCACCTGTCCTAACGAACACTTCTCCGCAGAAGGCAGAAACGACTTCAGTCACTGCCACTTTTAAAGGGCTCTCCTTTATCACATGGAAGTATGGTTCTTAAGGCTTACGCTGACCTTCACCCTCCCCGAAACTAGGTCAGGTGACATCATACTCTCTGTTCTCCTCAACCTCAATGTCTTGTCTTTCCTTCCTCGCAAAGGAAGGAAATTTGTTGGTGATTAATGTGTGTCTGATTATTTGATGGCTGTGTGTCTTTCCCACCAGGCTGTCAGTTTGATGAGGGCAGAGACCAAGCCACTGTTTTGCTGACCCCCTGACAGAGGGCCTGACCACACGCTACTCAGTGTTACATGTTCACGCACAGGAGGGAGGGAGATTGAGGGGGGACTTGTTTTAAGGGACCAGGTCCATCATTGCTTTTCAATTTTTCTAAAACCTTGGGGTATGCAAGTGTGTGTGTCTGTGTGCGTGTGTGTGCGTGTTCCTAGGACCTGGGAAACATGATACATGTCTCTTAGGATCCCCTACACAGAGTGACCTTGCATATGTCCACAAGTTGGGGATGGAGGGAGTGGGCCCACACAGTAGGTGATCAGGAATTGGGTGTTTTTTTGAAATCCAGGGAATTTTTCTTCTGGAGACTCACTTCCTTTTCTAGTCTGACCCTTCCCCCATCTGATGTCCCAAGTTCTCCTCCACCCCCCTAAACTCCCAGTCCCAAGGGGCTGGTGTCCAGGGCAGAAAGGCACTTCCAAAGCTCAAAGACCCTAAAGGTGAGGGTTCAAAGTTGGAACACCGCTGGAAAGGAAGGTGTCCTTGGATGGTGCTCGACCTGTGGTGGCAACCCTTGGCATACCTCAGTGTCACTGGCTACCATCCATTGTGCTGACCTTGTCCAAATGGAAGGGCCCCCCAAGGACCACAGCTGCTTTCACCATCAGGGGAAAGGGACTCGTTGCTTTGCCTTTTTCAGAAATGCCTTTTCCCTAGCCTTTCCTCCCGCTACATTCTTCCATCCACCATCTGGGTCCAAAAGCAAAGGCCTTGACCTTGATACTGAGCATGTATAGAAGCAGGCTTGCTGTGATCTCCCCAGGGCAGTCAGCGGCATCCCGAAATACAAGGGGCTTTTCCTTTCCCAGCTCTCAAAGACAATATCTTCAGTTTGTTTCATCCATCCATTCATTCAAAACCGAAATAGTTACTGAGCACATCATCTGTGCCAGACCTCCGGCTCTGGGGCAAACACAGAGGAAGGCTGTTCAGGTAGTGTCAGCACCTGGGAAGGAAGGGGCATCTACACAGCTGATATTACCCAAGAGCAGGGTTAGGTGTCAGAGAGGGAAATGACAGAGACCCTGGGGTGCATTCTGGCTGCACCAGAGACTAGGTAGGAGACTACCCTGTTGTTGGTCCTCAAGGTCTTACAGGATTGAAAGCAGAAGGAAGAAAGCCAGGCAAAGTGATTCAACTCAATCAGTTCATCAGACCTGTCACACCTTGACTTTGAGATTTACCCAGATGATAAAGCTCTTTCTAGAGACTGTTCTTTGTTTCCAATTAAACTATGGGATTTTCTCTTGTAGTCGGTTGTTAGACATCGATCTTGAGCCAATGAGAGCTGATTCTTCCAAGGGTCTGGGAAGTCCTGAAAATGCTAGAACAGCCCGGAAAGAGGGGTCTGCAGGGTCAGGGTCAGCATCAGGATGCTCTGGGGAGGCCCTGAGGCTGTGGTGTGGATGGAGGTCACATCCAAAATGAGGCCAGGGCTGGGAGCTCCGACTCAACCCTGTGGGGACATGCCCGAAGGCCGATGTGTGCAGACATGCACCTTCTCCTCCATGACACTAATCCAGGAGTTCCAGAGACAGGACAAACTTCATGCTTTTGGAAGCATCACAATTTCAAGGTGGCTCCAGGCCCAGAGAAGAGCAAAAGGGCTCCTTTGTGTTGGTTGTGGCAGCTAGATTTCTATTGAAAAATTACTTTATTGGTTTTTACTTTATACCCACTCTATTTCCAAAGGGATTTGAGGCAGCTTCTCGTAAAAATTGGTACATCTATTTACACAGGCTGGTTAAAATACAGATAAATTTTAAAGCTCAGCCTCCAGATAAGCAGAGGGAAAGCTAATGACCCGGTGAGCCAACATCGGCCACCTCCTGCACTCCCCTGCCCTTCCTGGGACTGCCGCTTGTGACTTCTCCAAGACCTCATCTCTGGCGGATCCCCTCTGTAGATGAACGGGGCAGGGAACATGGTCCCTCTTTCATACTTTTATAACTGAGCCACCTGAGCAGTTAAGTGATGGTGTCAAGATCCAATTAAGAGCCAAGCTGGGGCAAGTGCCCAGACACAACTCTCTGTCTTCCTTCTTCCTCCCGGGAGTGACTGTGAACAGACGCAGAGAGGGTCTCCAAGCTTCTGTTGTGCGTCCCCGTTCAGACATCCCAGAACGATGACACTTAATCTAAAGAAGTCTGCTTGGGCAGAACTGGGCATCTGCTTCTTCCAAGGAGGGGCTGTTGGACTGCTTAATTTAATTCCCAATGACACCTTTGTGCATGTGAGAAAAGTGGCTGGAGGAGGTGACGGGCACGGAGTGGAGCATGCTGGCCCTTTAAGAGCTACCCTCCTCCTTCTGATCTGTACCGCAGGTTTGTGGGTGGGCTGAAGCTTTCTCTTCTATACTATCTGCTCATCCTCCCTGGATTTCTCTGTAATGGTCACTGGAAGTTCCACATATGGCCTGCCACAATCTGTTAGGAGAATAACAGAGGATTCAACATGCCGATCGTGAAAAATAGAGTTTGCCCTCTCCGAGCTCTAGTGCAGAGTATAGGACTAGAGGAGCGGCTGTCCTGTCCTGCTTTTTAGGTCCAGTCCAGCTGTCAGTCTATCCACACAGCAGAGAGACAAGCCGATGTCTGCAGAGGGCCCGGCAGACTGAGAAAAAACACCTAGCTTTAAATATATATCTTTCAACTTCCCTTATGATTCATCCCATGGAGACTTTGGTCGGTAAGGCTGGTGCCCAGCAGACTGGGGTCCCAGGCACAGTTGAGGAGCAGGACAGGCTTTGGGGGCTGCATGAATTCAGTGCCCACTTATCGTCAGAAGAATCCCAGAAGAAACAGAAATGAACATTTGTGCATTTTTTTCATGTACTGAAATTATCTTTTTTTTTTTTTTTTTTCTAGAGAAACAGCACTCCCACACCTTAAGGGAGGGAGCCAGAGCCCAGAGCCTGAGTGGTATGTAATGCAAATCCATTCTAAGAAGGTTGTGGGGGCCATCTGGTGTCCAATGCAGACAGGGCTGGCTGCGGGAGGACCCAGGAGGACAGGGGACAGGGTGAGAGAGGGGTGGGCAGTAAGAAGTGGACTCCTTCTTGTCCATGTCAAAAAACAGCCCATCAGGAGGATAAAAGAGGAGGGGGGAATCACCTTATGTTGTGGGAAGCAGATCAAAGCAGAAAAGATAATGTCTCTGCAAGGAAAGGATGAGCAGAAAGTGCTGTTGATGGAGGAGGGCTGGGAGAGTGTAGGCTCAGGCCGCTGGATGCTGAGGGAGACTTAATGACCATCTGGGTGGGCTCCTTCAAAGGAAGAGCAGATCCTTGGAGGCGTGGTTCAGGCTTTGGACACACAAAGATGCCCACACTTCCTGCGGCAGATCCCTCTAAAAACCGTAGTCCCCATCCCCGGCTTCCTCTGTGGAGCAGAAATAATTCATCAAATATTTGGAATGTGTAATTAAATATCTAATGCCAATTAGCAAATTACTAATGAAATAATCAGGGGCTTTTATGGTTTATAGTTCGGCTCGAATTTTAATTCTAAGTGGTTATTGATTCTAAATAGAGTAGAATCTGAGTTACAAAACATTAGGTGTAAGGCTATGAAATGCAAAGTGAAAACAGGTTGCGGGGCTGTGATGGGTGAACGCCGACCTGCGCTAAGCCTCATGGCGATCCTGCAGAATGTGCGGGAAGCAGATGGGGGCCACGCCGTGTGATCTGTCTACCATCCATCATGGAATCCGGGGAGACACGTGGAGGTTCACTGTGGAGGGTCCAGGGCCTTGCAGTGCATGCTTCCCATAGAGGGGCTCCACGGCACTATGATTACAGCAGTGAGACGTGTGACCTCTGAGCACCCACTTCCAAAAGGCTCCAGGAGTGAGCCAGGACGGCGGCAGTAGACAACGTCCTGAGACTGCCTTGCTCTTTCAGGCCAGGAGGTGACAGCTGCAGTCCTGGGAATTTCCGTGTATGAACAAGTAGATGGCAAAGAACTTTCACTTGACTGTATGGGTTTGGACTGGGTGCCTGGTGTTCAGGGACATGCGGTTACCTAGGGGACACCGGGCCACGTGGTTATGTATGAGGCATGGGGATACACGGTTACCTACCGGCTGTGAGTGGGGGGCATAGTGAGCTACGGAGAACAGGGGTATATGTTTAACTGTGGGGTACAGAGTACACGGGTACTTGTGGGGCCAAGATGCAAACGAATGTTCTAGCAGGGCTGTTGAAAGAAGTGTAAGCCACTTAGGAAAACAATTTTCTTTTTCTCAAGTTCCCGTCGCTTTTGTATGGCAAATAAAGTGCTAATCACGCACGGATTTTAAGGATTGGAGCAGGTTCTTTAAGGTATGCTCCTGACAGATTATTAGAGAAGCTAAAGTTCCTAGAAAGAATGAAAAATAATGCAATGCCATTTTTCTAAGAAATACTTTTCCACCAGTCTTATTTCTGCCATTTCATATTATTTTTAAGGATTTATTTATTTATTTATTTGAGAGTGAGAGAGAGTGAGTGCACTGGCTCCCACACAGTGGGGGAAGGGCAGCGGGAGAGAGAGAGAGAATTTCGAGCAGACGCCACCCTGAGCACCGAGCCCAACCTGGGGCTCGATCCCACAACCGTGAGATGGAGATCATGACCTGAGCCAAAACCAAGAGTTGGACCTTTAACCCACAGCACCAGCCCAGCGTCCCCACCATTCCAGATTTAACAAGTTATGCTATCACTGTTACAAATAATAACCATCCCAGCACCCTTCAGTAGGTGCTCTACGCAGACTCTCTTTCAGGAACTCCATCCCCCATGCCAGGCCGTGTCACCGTCACAAACAAAGGTGTGGACTATACACTGCCATCACCATCACCATCCTCGTCCCCACGTCACAGACAAGGACATCGAGGCTCAGAGACTTTGAACGACTTGACTGAGTTTGTGCAGATACTAAGTGCCAGTTCGGGTTAAATCAGGCTTAAACCCAAACACAGCTAATGCCAACACTGTGCCATTTCCCATGCCGTCATTTCCCGTCGTCACTGATCGCTCAGAACAAACCAGCCACCAGCATGCGGACGGCCGTGCCCAGCATTCACACAGCCTCATTCCTGGGCAGGATTTGGTCAATGTCAAGATAGCAAGTTGAGAGGTCTGACCTTGGAGCTCTTTCAAAGGCATGGAAATGCCGAAGGAAGTGGGTCGAAGGAAAAGCTGAGCCTTGGCCCCATGGCCCTCCTGGCCCCAGAGCCGGCCCTTCCCAATGAAGAAGGTAGGGTACCTGCTCCCACCCCCACCGCAGCCAGGCCAGAGAGGAAGACCCGGCTGCCCTTCCCCAGCCCTCCGCAGATCCAGGAGCAGGAGGGAAGATGGGCTACAAACAGCTCAGCAGTGATTTAAACACTCCTCCAGCTCAAAGGGGAATCTTGGATTTCATTAATTAATACATCAATAGAAGCCAATGGAGAAAAACATGTCTTGTTATCTGGCTTCTCAGATGCTAGACATGGGCTCATTAGCCTTAAGCATATCAGCCCGATAACACTATTTATTCCATACAGAATAATGATCTACTTCAGGGGAATACTGCAGTGAACCGCACAGCCGAGGCCATCCGTTACCACCCCTCACCCACACCGACCCAGCAGTATCACCCTGCCTCCAGAGGAGCGGCCGCCCGTGGTGCCTGGGTCCTCACAGCTGACCCACAGAGATGAGCACGTGTGCCCTGCCCAAGGTCACACACCGACCAAGAGTCAGAGCTGGGATCCCAATCAGGGTCAGACCAACAAAAGAATCTGAGTGGTTTCCACGGTTCTGCGCAGATACACGCAGAGCGAGACTCCGTGTGAACTCCCGCCCAGTAGAGAAGCGAAGCCAACATCAGGAAAGGAAGAGGCAGGTGGTCAACCCGCGTGTGCTTTTCACTGACCGTCGTCTAATAGGGATAAGCAAGTTAACAGATTTCACCATTGTTGTTATAAATTACATACTCTGTTTCACGACAGTGTCCTCGGAAGGGGCCATTAGAATTACAGTGCAGTCCTAAACCAGTCAGCCTTGTAAGCCAATATACAAAAATAAGCATAATGTGCTATTTGCTTAGGCTCACAGGAGGTTATTTGAGATGCTAAGGACCCCTGGTAGAGAAAGCAGGCATCAGTTAAATGATGACCCTATTAGTGGCAAGGGGCTTCTCTAGACCGCACTGATTGGTGGCTGGCGGACAGACTTACTGCCCCATGTCCTCAGGTCTGCAGGTCTGGGATGTGGTTAATGCGGGACCACAACTGCAAGGCAAGAAGACCTCTAGGAAGATCTGTTTCCATGTTGTTCGCGGCGTCATCCTTCTGCCTTTTCTGATCTTAGAAATCCCCGAAGAGCTACCAATCCACCCAGCTACACAGACCACAGGTCCAGCCACCCATCATATGATCAGCTGGCCAAACCCCCAGCAAGACTTAGTGATCTCTCCTCCTACCCTGAGGACCCCAAGGAGGCACAGGAAGCAGGACTCAAGAGCCTGGCCACTGGCGCTTTTGGCACAAGGAGGCCTGCTTAGAGCCCAGGCCACCGTGCACTCAAGCCTTGCCACTTGGATCAGAAAGAAAGAGGAGCTCAGAAGAGGAGAGGCCACTGAGGCCCCCAGGAGAGGGATGGGGTCTAAGGTGAACCCCGAAATGCTGAGTTGGGGACAGCAGGAGCTAGACAGAGCTTCCAGGGGAGGCTGACTTTGGGGACACAGAATCAAAGACATGCAAAGAAATAAAGCTGATGGACCCAGGAAAACAGGGGCTGGGTATGGGGGTCTGGGTAGTCAGAGGAAGTCATGGGCAAGGTTCAGCTGCCAGGACATGGGCAGCACGGAACCAAGCCCAGAGCAGCCGCCATTGCCAACATGGCCTCATTTGTGAGGCGGGAAAAGACAGTCTAGAAACGGGGTTCGTTTCTACCTTGGTGCCTGTGAGTGGACCTGGTCAGTGCTGGGCAGGCCACCAGGAGTCATCCAGGCATCCCCAAGAGTGCTGTGTATGGCCCAGCCAATTGCAAAAACAAAAGACCAAAGCAAAAACAGAACTACCTACTGCCTCCCTTCTCATGGTGACAGCCCGAGGAACACGTCACCATGCTTAATCGCAAAGCCCAGGCCACGTGCTGCCCACCGACAGGGCTCTTCCCTGTGGGTGGCAGCTGGGGCATGGGGCATGGTGGGGAGCACTGGCCACCATTAATGGCCACCATTAATTTTTTTCAAATTAATAAAATGCGGCAGTCCACACTGAAGTCCAACAGCTTGTAAAATTAGATTTCTAAAAAACGAAGAGAGGGGAGACCCACGCCCATCAGAAGCAGCAAAACAGAACTCAGGAAGGAGAGACGAGCGGATTGGGCCCAGGAGGCATTCACAGTGTCCGTCCAGCTGACGTGGACACAGCCACTCTGGGAAAGACAGCTCCCAAATCCCACCAAGCAGAAGACCCCGAGTGGAGCGAGGAGTGAGGGTGCCTGCTACCCTTGCCTCGCTGGGCCCTCCTTCTGCAGGGCGGTAGGGAGAGCCCGAGGCCAGATGTCAGGGGAAATCACAGTAATGTGACTGTAGTTCATTCCTGGCTTTTGAGATGGCATTCCTTAAAAACCTTGATTTATTTCTCTGTCTCCTCCCAGAGACGGGCTTCCACACAGGAGGGAGCCCTGGTAAATGCCTATTACAGAGAAGGCTCTCAAACCGCATCTGAAGATTGCACTAAGGAACGAAGGGACAAGGTCAGTGTCCTTACTCTTGTACCCAACCTGGCATCCCCTGGGAGCGGAGGACAGCAGACACAGCTGCTCCACCGAGACTCACAGACAGCAGGAGCTCAGTGAACACCTGTCCCAGCAGGGCACGCGGGCACAAACCGCAGGATTACAGAACCAACCTCGAGCCTGCACTGAGCACACGCCCTTGCCCCTGCAGTACGCCCAGGGTCAAAGCCATGGTCCTGTACCAGCCGTGACCCTTGACCACCTCCGTGACCTAATCCTTGCGTTGTTACCACCCTTAAGAAAATCAACCACTTAGCCCCTGTCCTGTCCCATCTGCAGGATTTTATCAGAGAAGCAACTCTTGAGGAAGTGTTAAATTTCTGAGACGCCTGGATGGCGCCGTCAGTTAAACATCCAACTCGGTTTCAGCTCAGGTCGTGATGGTGGGGCTGTGGGATGGAGCCCTGCCTCGGGCTCCGCGCTTGGCGAGGAATCTGCTTAACGTTCTTTCTCCTTCTTGCTCTGCCCCTTCACACCCCTAAAATAAATAAATAAAAATCTTAAGAACAAAAAAAAAAAAAGAAAGAAAGAAAGAAAGGAAAGAAGAGTTTGATTTCTTAGCATGCTGGGCGTGTCCTAGGTTTCCCGAGATGGGGACTGCGGGAGCACCAGGATCTGTTATGTGTTGGCGGCAGGACGGGGTTTTCTCCCATGGGTCTGTGCAACTTGGTGTGTGTGTGTTGGGGTGGGGGTGCTTCTGAACAGCATTAGGGACACAAGTTACCCCAACACCAGCTCCCTGCCAGACTGACCTTATGTTCCATGGACCCCAACATTGACCTCATCTTCCATTGCCAAATTTCTTTGGCTCTCCTTCCCGTCCCGTCCCGTGCACAGCTATGAGGCCCTGTTACTCCACTTCCCAGGTCCCACCCAGCAGGTTCCTGGGCAGCTCTGCTGCTCCCAACCCCTAAGACAGCCCCCAGCTCTCTCCTCCTTGGATCTGGGTCCTACTTCCCATCCGCCCCGCACTGAGTCAGCCAAAGCAGCCTCTCTTCCCACTCCACACCAGGTGACTGCCCTGGAATTCTCTTCTCTGACCCATTCAGTGGTCTGGCATCTCCAAGCAGACTCTGAATCTCCAAGGGCAGAGAAGTCTTCTCTCTCCGGTGTCCCTCTGTGGCAACACAGAAAATGCATGCGATAGGCACTTGGTACAAACACGGGGACTGAAGCCACTGAGGGAATGCAAAGTGATTGAGCCAGCCGCAGGAAGGAAAGGCCATTTCCCTGCTGCAAATGATGACCCACTTGTTTCCAGAAAGGACTACTCCTCGGCATGCAGCTGCAGAGGTAGGGGCCCTGCGCTCGGAGCTTCCCTCCCACCAGGCTGCGGCAGACTGGGCTCTGCTACACGAGTTTAGAATGTTCCCAAGACTCCTGCAGAGAGAGACTCCGTCCTGGCCCGGGTCTATTCTTAGCAGCGCTCACAGCCGGTCCCGGGAGAAGGCTGGCTGTTCCGCAGCGTCTGGCTTTCTCCGTCCAATCTTTGGTGGAGCCTTCTGTTTCCGCCTTCAGGTACATGATGCGTCCCTGTCCTCGTATCAGAATGGGTGGGGGGTGGGAAGGAGCCATCTGGAAGAGGCGCCCAGTCCTCTCCTTGTTCGGCCCCGCTCTCCATATCCACCTCTCAGTTATCTGGGCCTCTGGGTTATTTTTGCAAGACTCTGCTCCAAACGTGCATGGTCTCACCGTGGTGTGGAGGACACCTGTCGCCCTCCCTCCCTCCATCATCGATAGCCACACTTTCCTTAGACTCCAAGTGGACGCGTGCTCTGGGAACCCGGCTGAGAGCTGGTCCCCCAGTGTGGCCGCACCGGCGGGACAGAGGCCTCGTGGCCCCTGTGGCAGTCCTCTCTACCTGAGTCTGCACTTCTGGAAGACCTCCCCACCCACAGCCTTCCCTCAGCCAGCCCGGTCTCAGACCAGCCTAGGGAAGACTATGGGATGTGCAGAGCTCATTTGCAGACCCCCATCCTCTCTCCATCATTCCGTACACACGCTCATACCTTTATGTTCATTCATTCTCTCAACATTTACTAGTATAATTATTTAGCTCCTGTCTTGGTCTGGGTTCCCCCCTGGGTTCTTGGTGAGACAAGAATGGTGCAGGTAGTTCATTTAGGGGATGAGCCCAGAAAACACAAATGAGAGGTGGGGATGTAAGGCAGGGATGGGAGAAATGCCAGAACAGGGTGCATAGATGGGCAACTGGGGCTTGTCCTGTGGAGGGTCCCTGAAGGGCTTTGGAGGACACCTGGACCGGGCATTCATCCACTGACCCCCTTCTTTCCTCTACCAAGGGTTGCCCCTGGGGGCATTAAAGCCCCCAGTATTTCTGGGTTTCCCAGCCATGGGGCTCATTCCCATGGTTCTTTACATAGGAAGCTGTCAGCGACTGGGAAGTGCCCACAGCACCTGACTTGAGATAAGAGCTGAGCTGAGGGGACATGGGACAGGGCATTGAGAACATGAGCTGCAACCCCATGGTGTTCATTCTGCAGACACTGATTGGATGCCCCCTGGTGCCAGGCACCGAGCTAAGGCTCTGAGCAGTACACCATTCTGGCACCCAACAAGCTTGCCACCTAAGAGCCCATTACATTTTTGATGGTTTGAGTGGTTTCTTTCTAGAATCTTAAAATGGGAGATGGTGTGGTTATGTTGAACTAAAATTCAGGAAGTCCAGATTTTAAACTTGGTTTATTTATATAAAAGCATACATGAAGCTCCCGTTATGGGTCATCACGAATCTGGGACTGAACCAGCCCAGGCTCCTGCCCTCAAATGACCCAGGGCAGCAGCGGCGGAGACAACCAGCCATGGAGCACTGTGGTCAATCCCAAACTCCTGTCCAGAGCCGTGCGCTTTGGGGACACGGACAGAAAATAGTTGTCCCAGAGGTGGATGGGGAAGGCTTAATGAGGGAGATGATACACTCCATTTATACCACTGGTGGACAGTAATCGTCAACTACCTCAGAAGATTCCCTCTGTGGGCTCCAATTTTCATTTTCATTGGAAAGTCCTCCCAGGGTAGAGAATGATTTATTTCCTTACCAGCTAGAGGACTTCTTTCAGTAACAGAATCTGTCAGTTCCCCGCCTGATCTACATGACCATGAAAAAATACTGGGAGAACACACTGGGGCTACCCTCTGCCTACCTGCCTGGAGAAGCCTCTTTCTTCAACCTCTCTCCCACCCCCACGCCATCCCATCTGTCTTTAGGCTTGGACCCTCCTGGCCTGCTCCATGGTTGAAGAATCCCCGCCCAGAAACCTCTGGATCTTTGTTTTGGAGCACACTTCAACCCTTCCTCCTGGAACTTCCTCTCTCCCTCTCCCTCTCCCTCGGCCCCTCCCACCCAGATCCTTTTCTTTGTTCAAGGTCCATCACCTCACCTCACCATGCTTTCCCTGGAAACGGTCACTCTCTCTAATCTTCTGTCCCCACTGCTCTTATGCTCAGTCACGTTGACGCTGGTGTGCATGTTGGGATCATGGGGGGTGGAATTTCAGATACAGATGGACAGACCATCGAGGAGCCGTTGGTGCAAGGAGATTTGCCCTACAAATCAGGAGAGTACCTTGCATGATTCCTGCTGCTGGGTGCTTCTTGAGGTCACGAAGCAGGCAAGGGTCCCCAGAGCTCAAGTCTAGCTCAGCACCGGATGGCCAACACCCAGCACCTGCCCTAGAACTAGAACTTACACGTTGAGGGAATAAAAGCTTCTGTCCAGATAGGACACAACTGGCTAACCTCACGCACTGTCCCCATGCGTTGGCTGACCAAAGAGGTCATACTCTCACATCCTAGAATCAATGAACTCTTTCTTCTGGCATAACAAACCTCTTCAGTAATTATAAAACCACAACAACAACCTTGAGACATCACTCTATAAATAGGACTCCAAAAACCCTTAGATATCACAAAGGTGTTTATTTTCCATGTCTGGGGTCCCAAAACCCTAAGTTTCTCCTCTCTTAAATTGGGTGCATTGGGCACAGCATTCTCAGAGATCTCTTCCCACAGGAACAGGCGACAAGTGTGAATGTAAAATGTTTGTTGGTGACCTGAGCCGGAGCATCAGTCCCGCCGCCCAACATTTTCAAGGAAGACAAAATATTTTAAATGCCTGGTGCCATACAGCAGCATTCCTCACCCCCCTCGAGAGGAGGAGACAATGAATGGAAGGCAGGGTGCAGGTCAAGCCGTCGTCATTGCTAACAAATGCTCTCACGCCACCCCATCTGTCCCCTGGCTCCTGGCTCTGCCTGGCCAGACAAGGAAACCTTCCATTCTTTCCTCAGGTTGGGAGGACCTAAGTGCTGGGGGAATTGGTCTTTGGAGAGGGCAATGATTCACGCCCCAGCAGAGCAGGCTCCCAGCCACCTGCTCCCACCACCCTCTGGGCCCTGGGGGCACGGAGGCATGACCTAGAGGGGCTCAAGTCTCCCTGGGCGGATCTATTACATGCATTAAAATAATTTACGTTCGGCCCTATAAAGCGTTTAATTCCTGGTGCCATCATCCATTCCAGAAGCGTTCCTCTTCATCGTGAATTATTTTTGATGTATTTATGTGGACCTCACTGAAAATCACCCCAGTCAGCAAACTGAGAAATGGAAAGGCATTAAGAAGAGGTGTTGACCCCAGGGTCACCGGCATGAGTGTAGCCAGGGTCACCAGGGCGGGCGAGGGAACTAGGGTGGCTGCAGCAGATGCTGACCAGGCTGCCTGGCTCTGTCCTCCCCACCCCACACCTTGGCATGGGCAGGGCACACATATTTCCCCCTACTAATGGTAGCAGGAATAATTGACGTGTGTCGCATTTCCATTTGCAAAAGCCTTCCCCATGATCTCATGTGTTGCTCACAGCAAGCTTTGTGGCTGATGTCATCAGCAGCCCATTTTACAGATGGGGAAACTGAGGCTCAGAGTGGTAAAGGCATGGGTCCAGTTAGCAGGATTGGACTTGGATCCAAGTTTCCAGATTGCCTCTTCCCACTTGACATCTGTGAGCCCTTCTGTGGAGTCTGGCGAGCTGGTCCGTGCAAAGAAGACCACACCTGGTTCTCAAGGACTCTGCCACCCTGCCTCTGAGTTAGTCCGTATTCTTCTTTGTTTTGGAGACTCATTTCTGGAGGCTACTGAGGGAACTTTTTTTTTTTTTAATAACTAATGAAATTTCCACAATACCCTGGTGATTTTTATCAAAGGTAATTGGACTGGGAATTTTTATCTCTTTGGTAAGTATTTATTTGAGGTCTTACTCTGTACCAGGCAATGTCCGTCTCTAATCTCATGGAAATTCTATTCCAGTAAGGAAGGTGGACCATAAGCAGGTAAACCAAGGGGTAAACAAGGCATTTTTGGTAAATAGTTAATTACTGCTGCAAGGAAGGTAGACACAGGATGATGGACTGTGAATGCATGGGTCCCGTGATGACACGAAGTTTCCCAGGAGGGACACTGGAATTGAAACTTAAGAAGGGGAAAGTGCTCAAGACAGAAAGGTCAAGCAGGAAGAGCAAGTGCAAAGGCCCAGGGGCAGGAACAGGTTTGGTCCCTGTAAGGTACCAAAAAACCATTTTGGCTACGGAGAGGGGGTGTTGAGGCAGAAGTGGAAGATGGAGTTAGAGAGACTAGCAAGACCAAATCGTGTAGAGCCTTGAAGGCCATGGTAAGGAGTACAGATTTTATTCTAATGTAAGGGAAGACATTAGAGGGTTTTAGTCAATGTGGTGACATGAACTGGTTTGTTGAATACAGAGCTTCGTGGTTCCTCAAAATCTTTAAACATAGAATTACCCACTGACCCCATAATTCCACTCCTAGGTGATACACCCCAAATAATTGAGAGCAGGCACTCAAATATTCATAGCGCCATTACTTGAGACAAAGAGACAAAAGCAATCAGCAGATGAATGGGAAAACAAGACGTGGAAAGAACATGCAGTGGCATATTATTCAGTCATGGAAAGGAACACCGCACTGACTTACAATGCGGATGGTCTTCCAAAAAACATGATACCAAGTGGAAGACGTCAGACACAAAAGGCCACATATTGTATGGTTCCATTTGTATGAAATGTCCAGAGCTGTCAAATCCATGGAGACAAAAAGCAGACCGGTGGTTGCAGAGTCTGGGAGTAAGAGGATAGAGCATGCCTGCTTCATGGATTGGGTTTTCCTTCAGGGTAAGGAACAAGTTTTGGACCGGAATGTAGTCAGTGGTTGCACAGCATCGTCAATGTACTAAATGCCACTGAACTGTACTTAAAAATGGTTCATTTCATGTTATGTAAATTTCACCTGAAAAAATCACTATTTCTGGACACATAGATCTTTCATGTCATTCCAGACCCATGTCCAGGATCTTATAGCCTTGCAGGGGCTCTCTCCTACCACCTCTAAACACGAGCGTTCAAACACCACACTCCCCATCGCCTCCATCCGGGGCCCTCCTTTGATAAGGCTGGTGGCACCCGCAGGCACCCAGGGACTCCTCCCCGGAGATATCTGGTGTTAAGGGACTCTCCGACGGCTGATCTAGAGGGGCTCCCCACATCACCTGCTAACAAATCACCTGGTATGTCTGACTCAGTGGCTGGGGGTAGGAGTCGGGCACTGGGGGTAGGAGTAGGGACCTCCTCTGCTCTCCTCCCCTGTGTCCCCAGCACTGGGGCTCAGGCACAAACATGGGACCTGCTCCCGCACCCCTCCAAGCAGCACCCCCACTCCGCCCCAGTACTGCTGGGCCCCAATTGCTGATAAGAGCAACGTTCCGGGGAGGAAATGGGCAGCGATTTGGGAGGAAAATCATGTGTAAGTGTCAATAATTTAAAAGGTAACGAGGCATTGATCCCTGTGCGCGGTAATGGGGTTCTCGGTGGGTGCCGCAGCACCCGCGCGCCCTCCGCGGTGCCCCACGGTGCCCCACTCCACTCAGAGCGGCTCGGGGGCGCATTTGTCCCCTTCTTTCCCAGAAGACCAGCCCTCCGGGACTGGCGGGCTCAAAGCTCCGCCTTGAGGAGGGGGCCTTCTCCCTTCTGGCCACCGCCGTCTGTTGCCCTGATCCCCGTGATCCCCGGGGGCCGCGGGGTTGGCTCAGAAGCCGGGTGCCGCGGTCTGCGCCTAGGCGACTCGCCCCGCATCCTTGGCCACACGAAGGCCCCGGGCGCCCCCGCCTGGCGCCGCGCCCCGCTCGGTGCACCCCGGGTGCACCTCTCCAGGCGCGCCGCCAACTGACCTGCGGGCCTCCAGTCCCCCAGAGGAAGGAAGCAAAATTTGAAAATGAAACCCTACCCAGCCGAGAGCTTCCACTTAGGGCTGCTTTGCTGTTTGGGGGTTCCCGATGTTCCCCCCCGCCCAGCTCCGGCAGGATGGAAGCGCAGTTGGGGGCTGGTGCCGGTCTCCCCTCCTGCTCTCCCTGCACCCCTGGGGAGAAGGCCCAGCCAGCCTGGGGGAGCCCCTCGGGACCTGCAGTTACTTTTATTGATTTTCTAGTGATCTGACAGCCAAAAATGGAGGCGTGGTGCGCGGGAGAAAGAGGCCAGGCGCTGCAGAAAAGGCAGGAAAACCGACCTCCCTCCGGAACAAAAGGAGCACACCCGATGTAGACATTCCTAAACCAGGTTTGGGATTCTTCCTGCCCTTGGAAAATCTCTTTCTTTGAAGTCGAACCTTTTGACCAAAGCCTTTGTTTTCTTCCAAGGTGACTGAACCTGCCACCAAAAAAATCACTCTGTAAACAAAGAAAAAGGCAGGGGCTGACCCCAGGTGTGATGGGCAACTTGTGGGGGCTTCTGGTTTGACTTTCGCGGTGTGCGTCCTTCATTTTTAAAAAATGGGACCTGTAACCCTCAACGTCGCTCTCCCTCCCTCTCCTACCGGTTGCGTTTTCTGGGAGCAGCCAGGAGGTTGTTACGTTTTACGCAAATCGCAGCAGCCAACTTCCCGTTCGGCCCCTTTTCGACCGGGGAAACCCTGCCTCCACCTCTCAGGTGTTCAGGTAGGTGCCCGGATTGATGGAGCCTCCTTCGCGCCCTCTTCCAGCCCAACTTCTCATAACCCAAAGCATAAATAATCACATGTTTTATAAATAGCTGTGGACAAGAGGCTATAAAACAACGAAGATATATTTGTGCCTTTATGTCCTCGAAATATTTTCTAAAACAACTGTTTTATTTGGTGTGGGTTGAATGTGGGCGTGTGTATACATAAAATCCCCACCCAAAGTTTTCCCGACCCCCCTTCAGGTCAGACCGGCTCTATAGTTAGCAAATTGATAGGGTTCCATGGGCAAGCTTTATTCGTTCTGACACGAGCCTATGACACTTTATAAAAAGAAGGAATCCAGAACAATCTCTAGGTAATTAACACCTAGATAAACAAACATAAATTTCTATACTGCATTTATTTGGACTACCACTCAAATATGCGTGAACCATGCTTTTTTAATTAAAAGATAAATCCATGTGACACTTAGCCTCAAACTTAATTATTCAGCATAGTATAATAAAAAATAGAGCCCATTAAATGTGTCTTGCACTGTATTTCTGTATTAACAGCAAAACAGTTCGGTCTGGGATCATTTAAATTTTCCCCCTCCTCTTTGCTTGTGGTTTCCCTGTTCACATAAGCCCTTCCTCTCCCTCCCTGTCTACTTCCCTCCTTCCCTTGCTCCCTCCCTCGAGGTCTCCCTCTTTTCTCTTAACACCAACAGGTGAAGAGATTAAAACTCCACACAAGCCCCAGCATGGAAAGCTCAGCTGGGCGACATTTTTAATATTGCATTACACTCCGAAATTTTTTCCCTTCCCCATGGAAACATACCTCTAGTTCAGTGGAACGTGCCCAGCCCTTCTATCTTGAAAAGGAGATCACAATATTTAACACTAATTTCCTTGGGATCGTGCTTACAATACACCAGGTGAGGTTTTCATAATCTACTGTTACAATACAGATGTTAAACAGAGAGGGGAAGTGCGCAAATCCCAAACTACAAGAGACAGCAGGGTTAGCTTTATAAAAGTTTCAGCACAAAATAGTACCTGAGCTCCGAGTATCAGCCGCTCAGTAGCTCCTGGCTGCGGGAGGAGAAATCCACGTGTGAGTGGTTTCCCTCATCCGGCGGGAAGTAGGAACCAATGTTGGTTCAGCCACTGGGCAAGAATGGGTTAGATGATGACCCTGTGCCTGGTGCTGTGTTACGTGCTGTGTGAGCCTTGTCACTTTCCTCCTTACAGCAAAGGGGCTGTGGTAGGGAAGGCTTGAACCCAAGGCTTGAGTAACCAAACCCCTGCTTTGAGCCCCTCAGCTTCCCCACCCCCACCAGGGACCTCACCTTGGCCTCCCGGGTTACCGGCACCAAAAATGGGCTTCGTCCTGGGGCGACCAGTCACTGGGGTTTGTCCAGAACAGGCCTGGCTTTAGCACTGAAATTCCCCTGTCTTGGGAACCCAGGATATTTGTCACCCAATGTAGACTCCTCCAGCAAATGGTACAGCTGTCGGCTTGGTCAAGCCACTCCGCAGAGGGATGAACTGGGGCCATGCAAAGACCCTGAACTGGGTGTAGAATACTACCAGCCCTTCTTCCCAGGGAGCTCAGGCCTCTGGGCAGGCATGAGAGATAACTTGCCGGTTCTCTGGGATCCTGTAAATCTGTTGCAAGTCATTTGCATGCCTCTACATCAACTCATTCAGGCTCCAGAATGCACTGTCTTTCAATGTTAAGTGGGCTCCTGCTGTTGTGGCTTTTAATGACAGTCCTTGGAACCTGGAGGTCCCTGGCTGGCTCTCTGCAGAGCTCTCTAAGTACACATACTATCTCATTTAACCTCGCAAAGAGCCTGTTGTTAGCCATTTTCCACTTTACAGATAAAGAAGCAGATTTGGGGGACTGGAATGAATGCCAGGATCACACAGCTACCAAGAGGTAGAGACCGGAGTTCAGAGCGCCGTCCTTGCGGGGCCAGGCATTCATACATGCTCTTCCTGGACCCGGCACACATGCCTTCCTGTCTCAGGTCATTGTCACTGCTTAAAGACGTCCTCCCTGACATGGAAAAATCCATGTCATCTTTGAATCTCCTCTTCCAGACACTCTACGTTTGCTAGTGTGATTAACAGGCTGAAGTCTGTTTTCTCAGTGATGTGTGGCCGTGATCCCTGACCTATCACTGTCTCTCCAGCCTGTGCCTGATGCCTGGCACATGGGAGGTCTTCTGTAAATTTTACTGAACTAGTGAGTGGAATAGCATCGAACCCCAAGACCAATTCTCCTGCTATATCCCACACTATGCTCTCCTAGCTGCTCTTCAGTACTCGGAAAATGGCAAGAAAGTTGCTCATATTGTGATTTTTTTTTTTTTTTTAACGAGGATTCTGGAAAACAGAGAGCTTAAGACATTTCTCCAGGACTGTCTTGTCTGAAGGGGGTGGGTGTGGAGGAATCCTGACCACCAGGGAGCCTTTCCCCAAACACGGGAGTTTAACGTACAGTGTTTCGTGGGTGTGCAATTGATCCCAAATTTATCCATAACTTATAATGCCACAATAGTGCAATTTACAAATTGTACTAAAATTTACAAAACCTACATATGATCTTCCCCACTTTATTGTATTTAATTTAATCATTTTGCAGATATGACCAGTGAACTCAGAATGGTCACAACATTCGAGATCAAGCAGCCAGTAAATAGTAGAGCTAGGGTTCAAATTTAAGTCTGCACACCCGCTATTTTGTAATTGTCTACAGTGTGGTAATCTGATGATCGTCTATGATTGCAGAGAGCTCAAAACATTTTGATGGAAATATATATTGATGTTTCGCAGAAAGGCCTTCTTCCAGTTTTATTTTTATTTTATAACAGCCTTATTGAGGTATAATTCACATACCATAAAATTCACCTTTTTAAAGTGTACAATTCAGTGGTTTTTAGTACATTCAGACGTGGGTAACCACCATTACTAGCTAATTGTAGAACATTTTTATCACTCCAAAAAGAAACCTTGAACCTGTGCACGGTTACTCCCCATCTTCTCCTACCCCAACCCTGCAACCTGTCCTCACGCTTATTCTGGACATTCTAGACATTTCCTGAAAGTGATATAATATGTGCTTTTGCATAACTGGCCTCTTTCAAAAACAGAATGTTTTCGAAGTTGGTCCATATTTTCAAAGTTCGTCCATGGTGCCCCATTCCTTTTGATGGCAGAATAATATTCCCTTCTATGGATAGACCACATTTTGTTCGTCTATTTATTATGCAGGTTTTGAAAACACATTTGGAACCATCATGTAAAAACAGGTGTTCCGTGTCTCTGGAAAACTCCAAAAACCTGATGCCACATTCCTCACGGACATGATAAAGCAGTGGCTGAGGGCACCCGACCCCAGAACCTCTGTTCCTACTCTCCTCTTCTCACCACTGCGGGTTCTTGTCTGGTCCCTGGAGACATTTTGGTTTGGGATCCAACACATATGTATGTGGCGTTATAACCTTCCCTCCCTGACGGGGGTCCCTGCTCAACCCCCCACTGAAACTTTGAGACTCACCTTTGCTATTGTAACAACCAGCAGTCCGGGCTGCTCAAAACTCCGTTCCAGCCACCTGCTCCCATCCCTCTGGATGTAGCAGTAGTCTGGCATCCTGAAAGAAATATGGGGATTTACAAATTCCTACACAATGTGGGTGGATGCTTTTGCTTGCAGCATCTCCTTGGGTCCTCCACACAGTTGCAGGCTGCACTGCGCAAGCCTGGTTTTGAAACCAAATCAACAGTAACAAAAACAAATCAAAAAGCAACTGTGCACATCAAGTGTGGGGAACATACTTCAAACCCTCTCAGGTCAATGTCAGAGGCCTGCTTTATCGGCAGCCCTGATACCCGAGACTTTATTGTTCTCCGTTCTTTTCCTTTTCTTCCAGAGGAAGAATTCAGATTATCCTCTGTAAAAGACTTCTTGTATTTAATGATTTTTTAAAGCAACTTTCTACAAGTAAAGGGGAGTAGTAGATCCCAAAGCTTTCGGTGTCTTAGATAATTGCTGTAATGGGAGGATCATACGGTTTTACTTTCCTGAAACCGATGTCTGCAGCCTTTGAAGAAACATAACTCACACATACACGTGGTTGTGCGTACACACTCACATATGCACTCACGTTGTTTAAACTGCACAGGGATATTCACGGGGCTTAAAAAAGCACAAGGCTGTAGGGACCGTTTCCCCCCAGAATAAGGCAGAGCTTTTTTTTTTAATAAGTGGGGTTTGACCAAGCCTTCCCGAAGTCTGGCAAAGATGGAAAAATATGTTTCACTCTTCCTAAGAGACATAAGTGAATAGGAAAAGATTTTTTTTTTCCAGAGGTAGAGGTTTTATTGCGTAAAACACTGGATAAAACTGGACTGCTTCAAAGACATTTTATTCTAACAGCAGAAAGAAAACAGTCATTGCTGAAAAAACAACTTTTAATACTTTCTATACCAGAATAAAGTTCTGTCAACTGATGTATTATAATAATAAATAATGACCAAGAATAAACTTTAAATACAAAGTTTTCTACTTGTTACAAGCATAGCAACAAAATCCTCTACTCTATTGATCTCAGATTTACTCCAAGATAGATTTTTTTTTTCTTTGTGTAGGAATGTAGACAGTATTATGACCAGCATCACAGACTACAGAAGTTACAGGGGAAAAAACTTGACATGTTTAGATATGAGGGCCTGGAGACATTCAGAAACTGACACTGCGTATCACTGTGGCTGTCACTTGTTTGTATTACAAGTTACAAATGTTCTGGAAAGAAGGCTTGTGTCAGAGGGGAAATAAGGACGGTAGCACTGGACAAAATGGAATCAACACACACGCCACAAAGAAGAGGGGATGTTCCCAGTGTCACAAACAGAATTATTGCCTGTCGCATCTGAAGATGCTCAGAAGACACAAAAAGAATACCAAAAGAGCTTCCAAAGTGCTAGAAATGGAATGTGGCTCTCATTTTTTTTTCCCACTTTTTTTTTCCTCTTGTTTTTTTTTTCTTTTTCCTTTTTTTTTCTCCTTTTTTTTTTTTTGTTTTTTTAATATTTTTCTTTGCTAAGATACCAAAGGCGGGGCAAACACACAGAAAGCAAGCGACTGACAGTCACCAAACACAGTAGTGCAGTTAAAATCCTAAAGCTCACTACAGTCAGAAAGTTTTCAGTAACATTTCAGTCCTTCCTCTAGGATCATAGAAACAGTTGCATTAAGTTGATAAACTCGATTTAAGTAAGGCAGTGAGAACTAGTCTAGAAAAACGAGAAAGCGGCTTGCTCTATGCCAGATGGGTCCACGCTGCACAGCGACCTCATTGGCACTGAAACCTCGGGGTGGGTGACGCCCTCTGGACCGCATATGCAAACCCGATCCCTTATTAGCCTGAGATCCCTTCTGGTCTCAGGATAGCGCTAAGCATTTTATTTACATTGATTGCAGTTTAGAATTTTTGTAAACTGCTGTAGGCAGAGCTGAAGTTTTAAGGCCCTGGGGTTTTATTCTGTGCTCCCAGCCTGCAAGGAAATATCGACTGTTTTTTTTGTTTGTTTGTTTATTTGTTTTTGTTGGTTTTTTTTTAAGTCTGAATGATTTCGTTTTAGAAGTTAATACTTCAATACATCTCTACCGTCACAAGCAACAGCACCAATTTCGTGTCACTCAAAGGAAGTATGTTAAGAGGCTGAACTTAGACACCATTCTAGCAGATTCAAGAATAAACCCTTGACTCTTCTTCTTCGTTTTTTTTGTTTTATTTTGTTTTGTTTTTGTTTTTTTAAATGAGTTAAGTATTTCATTATTGGCCCTCAAAATCTCCCTCTCGGTGGTGCAGAACTCAATAAATTTGGAGTATCCAATCAGTAAAAAAATCTAAAATCTACAAAAATATAGAACACATTTGTTTTACAAAAACAGACATTTGAACTCGAACAGTTTTCTTCATTAGCGATAGAGAGCAGGATGTTTAGATTTGTGTTTTTAATACAAGCTCTTTCCTAAGAGCTTGTCAGAGAAGAAAATCTTGCTTCATGTCTGCGATACTTACAAAAATGAACACATTTAAACAAAGCTGATAATAAGGACCAGAGCAGCCTTCATTCAAGTAAAATTTTAAAAAACCGTAATAAAAAAAAAATCTTTCTATTACGACATGAATTTCCATTTCTCACCAGCACCTTCTGTGGGTAGAGTTGGCTAGTTTTCCTCAAAAACATTTTAAATCATGTACCCCTAATCTAATCTTTTTTTTTTTTTTAGTAACAACTTCTTTTACATCCAAAAAAAAAAAAAAAGACAACGGAGGAAAAAAAAACATTTCCCTCAATACTGCAATTTGATCTTAAAAAAAAAAAAAAAAAAGAATTACTCATCAAACCTGCAATGGGCATCTGTCTGCAGATAATTCCTGACCTTGGATTCATTTGGCTGTGTGTGTGTTTTTGTTTGTTTGTTTGTTTGTTTGTTTTTTAAATGCACGTGTGAAATGGCAATCCTCCACAGCCCTGGGCAGCAGCCATGGGCGCGGCGGGCTAGGATTTCTCCGCGAGTGCAGTTGGGACACCACGTGAATTGATTTTCTCTGCAGTGACCGCTCCAGCCTGACTGGCACCAGCGGCTGCCTCTCAGCACTTCTCATTAGGGGTTGGGGTAGGGGGGAGACGGCCGCAGCTGGTGGCAGATTATAGAGGTGTTTTCAACAATGAAAACACAACCCCTCCATCTTCAAGGCAACACTAAATCATTTAGATGGTATCATTTTTCAGTTAAGAGCATGACTGGGGGACAAAGACGACTTCAGAGTTTGGAAGGGCCCCCCAGCTTTCTCCGGCTTGGAGGACACCAAGCCTTTCAGAAATCACTCCTCTTCCACCTGCATTGTTTAGAAGTACTTGTTGCCGGGTAACAGTTTAGCAGCCATTTTCAAGGGCTGGGGACTTGTTTTTGTGGGGGTTTTTTTTTTGAGTGTGTTTTTGTGTTTTTTTTTTTTTAATATATATATATAGATATCTTTTTAAATTTTTTAAATGTTCTATACACTAGTTGGGGGGTTGTACATGATTTTTCTTTTTTCCCCTTGGAATGCAGTTAGCAAAATCTTTTACCAGATGCATAATCTTAAAACTGTGTAAAATAATATTGCAATATACAGGTCAGTTTGCTCAGTTACGCTCCTCCTGGGCTCTGCAGCCGTCCTCTGTTAGCTCTGCTGAGCTCCCCGCCTTGACAGCTGTGGGGTCTTCGAAATTCCCAGAAGCCTCTGAGTCGACTCTGGAGCGTTTGAACCGGCGATCGGGGTACTGACTGTTGTCAAAAGGCATACGATGGACGCAGAGGACGTGGGTCTTCAGGTTCCCCTTCTGAGAGGCACTGTAGGGACAGTATCGGCACTGAAAAGGCCTGTGACCTGCGGACACAAAGAGTGGCAGGTCAGCTCTGCTGCTTGGCCCCCAAGCAGCCCCCATGGCTCAGAGGACATCATCGTTACTACCAATAGTATCAATAGTATGATTGCGCTTCCTTGGCAAACGTCATATTAGCAAAGGGCAGAAAAGTAGCCAGTATATTTGGACAAACATTAAGTTACTTGAAGAATTAATAAGTTACCGACAAATGATAACTTGGCTGTGAATAGGTAAGATCTTCCCATCTTGGGGACAGTTTTAATGCAGGCTTTCCTGGTGACAGAAGACAATGTTCCTGACACCTGGTTTCTTTTTCTGTGAAACATTAGATAGCCAGTATTTTAGGCTTTGCATGCCAAGACACAAAATCAAAGGTATTATGTTAGGTACTTCTATGACAAGAGAAGAAATAAATTTCCAACGTTGTAGTGATGAAATTCAAAACTTCTTTTTAGATGCTGAAATTTGAATTTTGTACGCTTTCCCTGAGAGATGAAATAATTAGTCTTCCCTGTCCACCATCCCCCCAACCATTTAAATTGTAGAAACCATCCTCAGCTGCCAGACTGTACAAAAATAGGAGAGGGATTTGGCCCCTGGACCATGCTTTGCTGATCCCGGTTCCACACACAAAAAAAGCCATAAATCCCTCCCCCTGGGATCCTGACTCAGGTCTCAGCACTAAGCCAGTTCACTTTCTCATCCCCCCATCAACTCTTTACAGAGAAGCAAGCGGAGCATGACACACGGGAGAGGGAGTGTGTGTTTGCCGTGGGCTAAGAGAACCATGTGTCTCGGGGGCGGAGCTAGAAGTCTAAGCTCTTGGAATTTCCAGAACCTCAGCATTTCAAGAGGAGACAGTAGAATGTGTCTGGCGGGAACCAAACTCTCCAAACAGCCAAGGCCAGTATGGTTTTAAAGAAGTTTAGGTTTTGAATGGTAACCCTTGACCTCAACTGTTTCTCAACAGGCTCTCGATCAGGACAGAAGGTGGATTCTTGGGGCAATCCTCACAGTCCCCCATGCTCGAGGCTTCTGTTCTGCTGCCTCGCAGACGTGCACACATTTCTGCCATCTTGAGCCACCAGGAAAGCATCTGGCTTGGGAAGTTCCAGGGGAACAATTGCATTCCCCCCGATGCTCAGAAGCCATAGAAGGGCCATTCCCGGAAGCCCGTCTGTGCCGTCCCACCCAGCACCCAGAGGGGTCAGGGCTCAAGGCTGGGTTTCATTTGCTCAGAAAAACAAACTAGTAAATAAATGGGTCCAACCGTTTATACCAGGAAACATCCAAACATAGTATTCAGCACTTTTTCTAGAACAATCATAGCAGAAGTCCTGCTAAGTAGTTAGCAAAACAGTCTTGTTCCTGCGACACTGGAGACTAACCAAACATTTGGGGTTGAAGGTCACTTTCACTTCATAGGGCGCACGGGGCTCCAATCTTCTTTCCTTCTTAGTGGGTTTGTGGAGTGAGCACTCTCTTTCTTCCCTCCTTAGTCAACTGGTCTGCAAGGACAAACCTCACCTATCCATTGAATCTTCCTCTTTCCCGTCCCCGCTCAGAGGCTGGTCCAGTGTGTCCCAACTCTTGCCCAGCCTATGAACATGGTGGCCTGTAGGAGGGTTTCGAGCTTACCAGGTGTCCCACCTACTGCTCACCCTCCCCAGAAATACCAGAGCGGGCTCCAAACGTAGGAGCTTCACTGTGATTTCCTTGCCTTAAGGTTGGGATGGCCACCGACAGTCTGAGAAATCACTGGGACCTTCAAGTCCAGTCCCAGCCACCTCTCCAGGCTTCTCTGGAGCCTCCTCTCTCCATCCACACTGAACCGAACCATGGGTGGTCTCTGCAAAGAGGTTTCATTCCTCAAGGTCTCCACACGCTTGCTGTGTGACCATCTCCCTGAAATACCATTTCCATGCTCTCTCTTCTTTCGAGGCTCTGCCCAACTGGGACACCACTTTTGTGGGCCACTGTGTATCAGTTTCCCCCTGAGTAGCTGTGGGCTCCTGGCCGGAACTGCTTCCTGGCACAGGGCGAGCAGGCATGAACTGTTTGTGGTGTTGAATCATTATCTTATTCCTTCAACCCTGCCTTTTTTGGAAGGTATTCTAAATTTTCGGATAGCGTTTCTGAATCTTTTGCTTCCATTGTCGCATCTAACACAAGGCTGAATTTGATCAACTCTCCCACTTGACAAAAGCCAATTGACAAATCTATGGACTTTGGAGTGAAAAAGAAACGAAACCCAAGGAAAGTACACTTGCTGTTGTCCCTTCTGTGGAACCAAACGCAGCAAGAACCCCACCACTCAGTGGGAGGGGCCTGGACCTGATGGTCAAGTGAGAGAAGGATTCACCGGCGTCATTCCCCTGCCTGCCTTCCTGCTACCTGGGACCACCCTTAGGGCTCGGTCGCTTCGCCCACAGATGACAGGGAAGGTCGTGTGCTTGTGGGGAAGGAGAGCCGAGCCTCCTACTTCTAACATGGATTTAGGAGTTTAACAGAGAATGTTAAGTGGCCCTATTCTTCATCATGTCAGACTTAGGGCATGGACAGAAGGGAGGAATCTGGGTGCCAGTGAGGGGCAGTGAGTTTCAAGTGGATTCCAAGATTCAACCACTCAAGTCAAGAGGTTGTTCACCCCTGTAGACATGAAATTACTAACCCAGGATCAGTGAGAGAGGATTCATGGTATCCTGCTAGAATAATTCTTGAGAAAAGATGGCCCAAATTGATAGCTAATGACATACGAACTAATTGAAGGTCATCCAAAGAACCTGAGAAGAATGGAGACACCAGTTCTCAGGAAGCCTAAGAAACGTTTTGAAGGTTTCTAGAAATATCTTCTCAGGAATAGACTTCATCCTCTGGCGTGCCGCCACGGGCAGCCATGTGACCGCGCACTATGCTGATTACCGTGGCTCACCAATTTATGTATCATATGGCCGTAAGTCACCGACAGACACTACCACCATGTTCTGACAAGTCTCTGGAGTCAAGAACTCTGAATAATAAATAAATGAAAATTTAAAAAAAAATAAAACCAGAACTCTTGGTACCATGGTCCAAAGAATCTAGCCCAAGTAGGGGGCAAGATGGCCGAATGGTGGTCTTATTTAATAAACCCACCTCAGGTCCCCAGGATTCAAAATGGCTCTTCTGTTCTTCCACTGTTCTTGCCTGGCTGTCAAGAACACTGCATGTGACATTTGTAGGAGGAAGTCTGTATGATATTGGGATCATCATCAATCCTGATCTTGCAATATACCTTGTAGATAGAAGCGCTGTCGGTAATGATGGTAGTTCCTGACGGTCGCAAACACCTGAGATCCTGAAACCCTCCGTAGTCCTTTACATATATTTTTGTATGTTATCCTCCTTTTGGAGCTATGGCAAGATGAGCACGTTAAGATACAGTGAATCTGGACGGTTTGAATTTACAACAAATTTCCACTGGATCTAAAGTACTCAGACACCCTAATTCTATGAAATCTTTACAAGAACCACTATTGCCATGTGTGCTGATAGGATACACACACACACACACACATACACTGTACACACACATGCACGCCCTTCTGAGTGGCTTGCTGAAAGGTCCAGAAGAAGGTTGTGGGTTCTCCCCAGGATCAAATTAAAGTGAAAGTTCTGTCTTTGGGTGATGGGAAGATTCACTCCCAAACAGAAATCTGTTGTTATGCAAAGCACTTTCAAAATCCGGTAAGTCTCTGAGTCCAGCTAAACCTGGATGAAGCCTTCCAAATTTCTCTGATATTTGTATACTTGAAGCCCCAGGCACTGGGACAAATGCAGTAATGTCGATGTCTGTTAGCTTTTGGACAGAGACCATGAATAAGGGCTTCAGAACAAAACCCCGGATCTGAGAACTCTCAGGAATAGTTTGCTGTGGTGGTCAAATATTTGTGACCAAGAAGGGGCCCATCTGCAGGTAGAAGCAGCAGGAGGGGCCCTTGGAAGTCTGCTGCAAGCTTCTGCACTCCCGTCTGGGGTGGAGGAGGGGCTTGCGGGAAATCCTTCCTCCCCATGGAGGCAGGACATCCGATTCCCCAAGGAGAGGCTGATGCAGCCCTCAGAGTGACAGGGCTACCCCTTGGTGAGCTTTGAACTCTGCAAATTTCCATCCATCCCCTTTAAGTGGGATAAAAACCAGCCATGCCACCTTGGTAACCTGAGAGATAGAGTTGACGATGTACCTGGGTCTGCAGGTGCCATGAAGATAAGGTTCAAGTTCAAAGACAGAAGAAACTTCCCCATTAAAAACCAGCATGGAGACCACGGCCTCTGTCCAGGGTAGTTTCACTGAGACGCCCCGCACTCCACAGTGGCCTTTGGCCAAGATGAAGATGGGGAGCTCTCCCGGCTTGGTATGTTTGCTTTGCTCTCAGGTGTCCTCCTGCCATGCACTCGGTAGCATGAGTCTGACCAGGAGCCTGGGTTCAAAGCATAGTTTTGTCCCTTGAGAGTCCGGGAGGCTACTGAACCCAAACTTGAGTTTCCTCTGTGTCTGGCTGTGAGTAAGGAATGGGATCTCTTGGAGCTTCCGTTCCCACGGCTTGAAAGCAGAGGCGGGGGAGGGGGAAGACTAGTCCTCCCACCATAGGATGTTGTGAGCATGGGAGGGAATCATGTGTCAAGTCTGGAAGGAATCCAGGGCTATAGAAATGTCAGCTGTCTGTCACTGTCATGCTTACTGTTCTCATTGTTGTCTTCTGGCAGCCTGTCTAAGCCGGGTCAGGGGCAGCCTCTATGCTCTGTTCTTCATCAACGTACTGATTCAGCAGGTGCTCTCTGCCTCAGGGGGCCTTCAGTGAAAGCTTACAACATCGTCTGTCCTTGGGGCATTTGCCCTTGAACGGGAGCTTTGGACAACTGGACGACCTTCAGATTCCAAAGGAACAAGTTGTTAATGGTTGCATTTCACTTGGAGAAAGTTCAGCAAAGGGAGGCGAGGCTGGGCTTTGGGTCAGACTGCATGCCGGAAACATCTTCCCATCTAGCGGATCCTGATCTAGTCAAGGGCTAGACCAGACACACTGCTTCGAGGCAGTGTAGGCTGTGATTGAGTAGAGGTGACTGGGAGTTTCTAAGATCTCACTCCAGAGGAATGTGAGCCTCTCTAGGTCCTCCCACTGTCTTCACCCTCAAATCCCCCCAGAGTTTGCTGCCTTCTGCATACAGGACTCTCTGTTCTCCAAATGCTTTATACTCTTTCCTGCCACAGGACCTTTGTTCCATCCTTTCTTATTCTCTAATCTGGAATGCTCTCTGCCCTACTTCATTTAATTACTGTGGTTGTCACCTCTAGCACACCTGCCTCTGCATAAAGAAGGAAGCCCTGTAACCCCAGACTCACTGGTAAAGTCCATCAGGGCAAAATCTGTGGAGAGCTTCCAACAACAGTAGCTGAACAAAAGCAATTACGTCTATCTTCTCCACTAAACAGGTGGCTCCACAGTGCAGGAGCTGTGGAGGTCTGTTTTTTGGGGGTTTTTTGGTTATTGCCATGTCTCACCATCTAGCATAGTGGTTGGCACATCACAGATATCCAGCAAGTATTTTTTTTTTAAATAAAGGAAGGGATGGATGGATGGATGGATGGCAGGAAAGAAGGAGGAAGGAAAGAGAAAAAGAGAAAGAAAGAAAAGGAAGGAAGGAAGGAAGGAAGAAGGAGGAAGGAAGGAAGGGGGGAGAGGGAGGGAGGGAGAGAGAGAGAAAGAAAGGAAGAGAAGTGCTCCTCTAGACAGAGGGACAGACCTGACCATCGGAGCAGGGATAGGAAGCCTGGGATCAGTGCAAGGGCCTGGGAGAGGTCATAGTGATCGACGAGAAACCCAGTGAGGGAGCCAGGTAGAAGCCAGGCTCACAGGACCCACTGGGGAGCTTGGCCCTCCTTCTGCAGGAGAAGGGAAGTGGGGAGGCCTTTCCAACCCTGCAGCCCCAATCCCTGTCTGCAGCTGGGGCCCTGGGTGTCCCCCACTGCCCACCCCACTACACTCCCCTCTCTCTAACTCTCACTTTGAGACCATCAACATTTCCCATCACTGCCATGTGAAAAGTAAGTACATCATACGTTAATTTGTATTGTCACTGTGCCGTAGAGCCGTGGTAAAGAGCACATTCATTTTTAATCCACTATGAATAATATATAAATATGTATACAGTGTGGAGGGTCAAGAGGAGTGAGGAGAAAGCAAGTCGTACGTTGTTTATAACAAAAGTGGGGAAACGAGATATTTTTCTTACTTGCTGCGATGGAAATATCTGCTCTTTCTCTGTACCTAAGGGGGAGAGGAAAATGCCTCCCCTTGGGGGACCATCCATTAATTATAGCTTCACACTTGTGGGCAGAGATGCAGCTGCCTCCACGGGGCCTCCAGACTTACCAAACTGATGGCTTCTCTTCTGGTGCAGGATGGCAGATAGGAGGGGGGGGGGGGGAGCCCGTGGCCAGCCTCCAGTGTTCGGTCTCAGGACAACTCATCCGGGCACATTTCTAGGAATTGTGTCCATTGCCCTCACAGTTGCCAGTAGGGAGACGTGCTAGAGAGAAATCTTCCCATTTTACAGGTAGGACAATCAGGCTCAGGGAGAGGAAATGGTTTTCCAAAGTCAGGAATATGCAGTTAGCTGGTTTCTGACCAGGAATTCAACCACAGGGCTATCTCACAGCAGAGGCTCACCTCAGCTCCCTCCTGCCACTCCCTGCTAAGCACTTGTTGGAAGATTCTCCACACAGGGCTATCTTTAGTCAGGACCCAGGATGCTCCAGGAGAGAGTCTATGAACACCCTGGAAGGGCGTGCACTATAATGTGTGTGTGTGCGCGTGCGCGCATGTGAGTGATATTGCACACATCACATGCCACACCCCCTTGGGGACAACAGCCATGTCTGTGACCTCAAGACACCCACTGAAGTCAGACACTGCACACATGGCTGTCACCAAGCCCCAGGACTCCAAGCTTCCATCCGTCACGCAAGTCTTGGAACCCAGCCCACTTCCACGAGCACATGCTAAGTACCTACTGCATGCATTACCCCGAGCAGATTGCTGTGGGAATGACACGGGACTTTTAGCGCCACAAGGATGGGAAGCACACCTGTTCGGCATGCCTGACACAATGCCTGAGTGACCAGCCCCACGACCTAGTGGACACCCGCTGCACTGGAAGGAGGAAGAGGCTGAGAGTTTTGAAGGTCAGGACATCCAGCTGCTTTGAACCAGGTTCAAATTCCCAGTCAAAAGGACGGTGCAGAGGACAGGCTCTGAGAGATTCCTGAGAAAGGAAGAGCATTCTGGAGGAAGGACACGTGAGCTGTTTGGCCAGAGGCAGAGTCTACATATGATGACAAAGGCACAGTTCCGGACATTGGAACAACGGCATCCACGAATGGAGAGAGGCAAACCCCCGAATCATGGTTCATGGTCAGCCCAAGGAAGAGCATCCAGAAGAGTGGCACGTGTGTAAGCGGTAGGGAGTGGGGTCCCTGGGCTCGGGTAGACCCAGAGACACAGGCCATCCCCCTGGGCCCTCATACTACAGAGCCACCTCTCACGCCAGGGCTGACTTTTGGATCGATCACACGGGGCCCTTTTATGGTCCACTGAAATAGATGGGAAAAGATGGCACGCAGGTGAATGAAAAGGAACACTTCTGCCATAGCTTCCAGATCAGCCCCGGCCACAGCCCACTGGCACCCCGGGTGGGCTTCGACCCTGAGAAAGCCGCCTGCAGCAAGCCCATGGCTGACTCACCTGAAGGCACTGGCGCTGTCCTTTCTGAACTACCTTCTTTGGAGCACAGGATTATGGGGTATTTGCCAGACCCACCACCACCCTTTATGGAACTGTTTTCTAGAAGGGACCAGCTGGTGATGGAGAGGAACAGCCCTCAGGGCCAGCTCCCATGCACAGGGCCAGGAGGCTTGGGAAGCCCACCTCTGAGGGGTACCAAGAGGACTCCTGAGCACCGCCGCTCCTTCTAGTGCACCCCAACAGGAGCGCCCTTTGCATTCCTTGAAACTAAGGACATTTGCAGGATGCACGCTAGTAGTTAAGGAAACGCCCCCCCACCCCCGCATCTACAGCCCATTGTTTATGTTAGAGACGCAGCCGCCCCCCTCCCCGAAGTGAACCTGCAGACCTGGGAGGAATCCAGGTGGGGTGTGGGGGGTGGGGGAAGGGGACCAACAAACTGTCCAGGGGGGCAGACCTCAGGGCGGTGGTCCGGGCTCCCTCCAGCCCTCCCCTGCTGCTCTCTCTGAGTGTCTGTGGCTGGCCTTGCAGCTGCCCACTGGAAGGGCTCCTGCCCAGGACTCTGGCCATGGTTAATGGGCTCGGCAGAGGCAGTGAGATGGGTAAAAATATACATATACACACAGTGAGCCAACAGAAAGAGCTACCTTCTCAGTTGCACACGTTTTATACACACACACACACACACACACACACACACACATATATATATGTATACATATACATATATATATATGAATTTCCCTAATTCCAAATAGGTAAGAATGGTTCTAATCAGGTGCATAATTTATGTTTTCAGTTTTCAAAAAAAAATATTCATCCATCTAATCAAAGATGCTAAAACACTTCGGAATACCCTTAGTATAAATAATTTCAGGTTTCAAATTTCCTGTGATTTGGGTTTTAATCTAAAACACTACCAAAAAACATTTTAAAAACAGATTTTGATCCATGTAGCAATAGATCGGAGACATCCGTCAGTGTGAACTAGTGCTCAGTTCAGTATCTATAACACAGATCTTGAGTGTATGCAGGGGTTAGTAGACACACTTATCTTTCCTTGTTCTGTCCCCTGAACGCGCCTAGAACCCGTGACATCCCAGGGGCAGCAAGCCCATTTAGCACCCAGACTTGATTTTTAGTACCATTCTCAACAAAAGGAACCCAGGCTGCTTGTGGAAATGGTGGATTCTAGGGCTGGGACAGGAAATAGACAAATGGTCCTGGAACATCTTTTGCCAGAAAGTAAGGAATTGTTCGAGACACCACCCACTGACTGGGGTGTGTCAAAGTAGCTCTGAGCCAAGTGGTAGAGCCCCCAAGGCCAGAGCTGGAACAATGTTAGCAACAAAGTGAATGAAATAGTATCAGATTAAAACCCAAAGTAACAACAGGCACCCACAAGTCATATTGACATGGCTCAATGATTGAATTTCGAAGCACATGGAGAAGAACAGACAAATGCCCCATACATTCCACAGGCTTTATGGAATTTTCCCTTTAGAAGGTGGGCTATAACTCCCGCACTTTCATGTGGGTGGCTGGTGACTTCCTTCCCCGGGGAAGCGCCTAGGAAGAGCACGGTGTAGAGAGGGAAAAAGACCCATCTCCCAGGGCAGACACCTGAGAAACAGAACCTTAGCTGCATCACCGCGGTCCGAGTGATGGCAGTGCCCTGATTTGATACACCTCACTTCTTCTGCCCAGGAACCTACAACCCAAGTCTGACCATGAGAAATCCCAAGTAGGAGACATTCTACAAAACTTTCCTCAAAACTGTCAAGGTCATCAAAAATAAGGAAAGCCTGAGAAACTGTCGCAGCCAAGAGTCACCTCGGGAGACGTGACAACTAGATGTAAAGTGGTCCCCTTGGTGGGGTCCTGGAACAGAAAAGGGGCATTAGGTAAAGACAAAGGAAATCTGAATAAAATATTGACTTCATAATAGTGTATCCACATTGGGTCAGTAATTATAACAAATGTACCTTACTAATGGAAGAAGCTGACGATAGAGGGCTGACAATAGAGGGTAACGAGCACCGTAGGAGAATTCTCTGTACTATCTAGGCAACATTTCCGTAATTCTAAATCTATAGTAAAATAAATGTTTTATTTTAAAAGTTTCTTAAGAGGTGAATTTGGTTGATTTTCAGGGGACAGTGACATCACGGTGCCCCAGATCCGGAGATGACCACACCTGAGAGTGACACTGAAACCCCTCCTGGAGGTGGGAGCACCCTGCAGAGCCTGCAGTGGGGGTAGGGAGGGGGGTGGGCAGGGCTGGAACACGAACCCCCATCCAGCTCAGATTCAAGTTCAGGTAGTAGGAGAGCTCAGAAAAGGAGGCTGGGCTCCAGGAGGCAGCTTCAGAGAAAAGTGTGTGACAGGCGGTGTAGGAATCTTCCAGATCCTCTCAGTCTGGTACCCACCCCATCTCCCCCTGCTCCAGAAGGATGGGACTCAGGAGTGCCCTGCCCTTCCTTCCCCAGGGCCTCAATGCAGTCCTTTCCTCGGCAACTTCACACCCAGGCTCTGGCCGCTGCCATGCAGATGTTGCCTTAAATTGTGTTGATCTGTTTGCCTCCCAGCAGCCTCCGTACTGGAGCTCCGTACCAGCCTGCCTGGGTGGGCAGGAGACTCAGCGCCCGAAGCGTAGCAGACCGCGGGCACTCACGGGTAACTATTGATCTAGGATCTAAGTCATTCCCCAGATTTCATGAAAGCATTTATGTTTATCATTAAATAACCTCCAAAGGGTCAATGAACTTACTTTCCTTTTTTGGAGATTTTTAGATGTGTAATATGATAAGACTCTAACAATGCCCTGTGTTTGTCTCTGGGTGAGTGATTTCATCCTGGAAAATACTAAAGGAGACAAAAGAGAGAGGACACTGCTCTCATGGCAAGGCAGGAGCCAGGAACAGAGGGGTTGCCGGCTTGCCCCAGGTCACACAGCAAACCTCCCCCCTCCTGCTACGCTCTTCTCTCCGGGCATTGCCGGGGGAGGGTACGTGCAGGAGTCGGACCACAGCACTCCTGCAGGTGGTTTTGCCTGGAACCAAGCTGACTGCAATTTAGACGAACAGCCTTAGAAAACAAAACAAAAACGAAAACAACGAAAACAAAACAACAATAAAAAAACTAGCAAATCAAAGTTGGATAGCATTGCTAAAATAAAGCTAGAGGGTTTTTTGTTTTTTGTTTTTGTTTTTTGGTTTTGGGTTTTTTTTTTTGTCTCTAATAAAATATTAAGTGAAATGATTAAGGTGGTACTCGAGAGATGCCGAAGATGGCAGGGCTCCTCTCCTTCACCCTCTTCCTACCCATCTCCTCCCTCCTTGGGGATATTGGGCTAGATATAGTTATCTAAAGTCCCCTTGGCAACAAGGTAGGCAGTAAGGACTTAAGGAGTTTAGCAAAAGCAGTGACTGCTTGTGACCTGCCTCTAGAACCCGCAGCCCACCCCAGAACAACAGCTAGGGCTCTCGGTCAGAAGAAGGACCCCAGAAAGGCGGAAAGGCAGCAAGTGCACGACTCACAGCGAGCCGGTCCTCGCATCCCATCTGGACGTGTGTCCACCCCCCCCCCACCAAACCTTCAGTGACTCCCTATTTCTCACACAGCAACCTGCTCCTTAGCCTGGTTTTCCAGCTTGAAACCCCTTCTTACCTAATACCCACCACCAGGAATGTGCCCACTGCCCCCCCCCCCCCAGATTCCTCCCAGTCAGACCCACGAAAGCACCTAAGTGCAATTGGGCACTTGACTGTGTTCGTCAGACACTGCCCACTAATGGCTTCCAGTGGCACAGGCGTGGAGGGTCTCTCCCTTCTCTGGGGCGACTCCAGTGGCTCTGCACAGGAGGGGGGGCTGGGTAAGGAGCTCTGGGGGTTGTTTTCCTTGAGCAGTTACTTAGGAAGGGCTTGGGGCCCCGTCTTGGGTGGGTGACCCTGGGCCCAGCCCCATTTTCTCGCCTTCATGGGGGTCTGGGGACACCTTGTCATGGGCAGCCCTATTTTGAACAGGCTTGCCTCGGTTTCCAATCTTTTGAGGAGTGCACATAGCCTGACCTTGCTCCCCTCCACCCTGATCGGTGTCCTTCTCCAGTAGGAGCCACCCCTTCTGACAGGTGACTTTCCCCAGACCCACCCCCACCCCGGGGTTGTGCTCCATACCTGGGAAGCCCTGCCCTGCCCTGCTGCTCTCTTCCCCAGGAAAATCTAAGTGCTCCATGTCCTAGAGATCCCTGGGGACTCCAGTCCAGGCTGCGACTACCCCTGCCCATCCTGAACACTCAAGGAGGACACGGGAGGGCTAGGCCATTTTCTGGCTCACTTTGGGTCACTGGGCAGTTGTGCATTTCCCTGCGTTGCCTGTGGGGGAGCTCTGTCCTTGAACCACACCCTCTCTTCCCCTGGTCCTCAGCAGGGCCATTTCCACTTCCTGTGTGATGCTGAGATGTCAGCACCCAACCTGACCGAGCGCCCCCTGAGCTCAGGTGGGGCACACACATATTTATTTTTTGTCCTCAACACTAAGAGGGAAAACAAAGAGATTTCATGCAAAAACATGGATTTCCAGTTTATCTTGAAAAGTCAGAAGTTCTGGCAATATCCTCCCAGACGCAGCCGGTCAGACCGGGGTCCCAGGGCTCCCGACCACCCGCCCCCCAACCCCGAGGGCTGGCCATGGTTCACCCTCGGGCCCACCTCACTCCTGGCATCCTCTGCCTCCTGGCACCGTGGTCCTCAGAGTCCTCGGGCTCTGCTTTGTCCTGTCGTGTCAGTGCCCAGCACACTCTATGCCTCACCTTCTCTGGGGCCGGGGCCAGGCCCTGGGTGAGGTCTTTGTGTGGTTTTCTCGGGGCAGATGAGCCGCATTCCTGCACACTCCCCGTGAAATAACAAGTGGGTGGTCTCTGCACGTTCAACGGTTTCCTGTTCTCCATTGTGTGTCGCTTAAAACGAACCCATCAGAGCTTCATTGTAGTTTTTGTTTTATTGTACAATTTAAATATGGGAGGGGGGCCAATATTGTAACTTGGCATGTGTCAAGGGTGTGCTACGCACTGTGCCACGCTAGTACAGACGTGGGGGGAGGGGCCCCCCACACACACCGAAACAGTAACAGACGTCCAAGTCACTAAAAGCTGGTATCCAAGGTTATCTGTGGATAATTCACTACCCACATTCGTCTTCATAAAAACATTAGTACATTTCTCGACGGGGGGCCGGCCGTACGTTTCGGGGCGGGGGGAGAGCTCACATGGGCGGCAGAAAATCTCACCAAAAAGAGTGTAGCGGGAACACTCATATTGCAGAAAATTCCGGTGCTCTTGCTTCGTATTAATGTGAGTTTATGTGTGAGAGAGAATCACACATCTCTCTTTTCATAAAGGAGTCAGACACCCACAATCCATACCCACAGTATATATCCAGATAGAAGGGCACACTGGGTATATTTTAAATAGCTACTTTTTATCACGCCCAATTCTACAAATTGGTAGCGTGAACAATAGAAAATTACAAAGTAAGGAGAGGCGGAAGCATAAACTTTCCAACGTTCGGCTCTCTCCCACTGCCGCTAACATTGTCACCTGCCAAAAATGAAATAAAATAAAATAAAATAAATAAAGCAGCCTAGAAGAGAGGTGGCTTTTCTTATGAAGTCACAAAGGAAATGCTACTCCTTTCTTCTCTTTTTTCCCCCCTATAAAAGACTCTCTCTAAAATCAAAGGTGTCAGACTCTGCTTTCTCTTGCTGGCATGATCCAGAATACGGCTGAGGAATGACAGATGTCGGCCCCCAGCTGCAATGAAGCATGCTAAAGTTTCTGTCTAATCCACTTATTTCTCTGTAGTCACGTAAACCAAAACAAATGGGCAGGGCTTTACATTAGGAAAAAAAGAAGAAGAAGAAGAAGGAGAAGAAGAAGAAGAAGAAGGAGAAGAAGAGGAGAAAGCAAAAACCCACAGCAGGAAGACTTTGTTGCATAAGGAATGTCCACGCCATGTTGATATCATTTTCCTCTTCACTGGGAAAAGGCAACCTCGTGGTGAGCACAGGTCCATCAAAGTGTGGGGCCCAAAGTGTGCTAGCCTGCCCGTGGGCCTCCGCATCCCATGCAAGGCACAGCCTCCAAAGGGAGAGGGCGAGGTTTGGGTGGGGTGGGGGCCAGGGGTGTCTGAGCACGGGGAGACCTTCTGGGGACCCAGGGGAACACCCACACCTCACGCACACATGTGCGCACACACACACACACACACACACACTTACACACCAGCACGCTCCCCGGTCTCTGAGCCGCTAAACCGAGATGATCACAGTTATCACTCGCTCCATCGTTTTCAACTACTTGAATAAATCCAGAGGCATTATAAACGGAGCCCGTGTGTAATTAAAGTGAGCGCTGTTACACTCTTCATTTAATAAAACACTTGAAAAGAAAAGCCCTTGTAGGTTTCGCCCGGCCACGGGGAGCAGGAGGGCAAATGCTCACACGGGGCCCTCCCTCTCGGCAGTGCCCGGGCGACCACCTTGTGAACCTGCCCCCCTCCGATCTTGTAAGGTGCCGGCGAGGATCAGGAGTCCTGGGGCTTTGTCACCGCCAGCAGCTCCAACAGCTGCAAAGCACTTTCAGACGAGTCACAAGGAAAGATGTGACGGATTTCGCCCATGGCAGAATGGCGTTCCGTTTCTGGCCCTTCAGGCAAAAACAGTAAAGGCAAAGAGGAAAATTTGAGATTTCCCCCCTTAAACTTCCCACAACAACCTCAGCAAAACCACATGACTCGCCTTCTACAATCTCCCTGGTGTGTTCACTGCTACTTTGGCAGGAAATCAGAATTACTGTTACATAAATTCCATCTGATGCCAGAGCGACCATCTGTGAGCAAAACTGGTTCACCTACGTCTGCCTGCAAAGCCACTCTCCCAGAGACAAGGGAGAAGGGGAAAAAAAATTTGATTAATTTGCAGAATGCTTGTGATTTGCTCATATATTATTATAACTGCTCATCAGCACATGACAAATTCCCAGCCCTCGGTGCAGGCCCCCGTTTGGTTTGAGCAGTTCCTTGCGTCGGCACCTGACAGACTGCGAGGCCTCTAATGACTTTCAGATGCTTACAAACAGTAATTCTATCTTCAGAATAAAAAAGAAAAATCCGTAGGAAGAAAAGAGGAGTGAGTTCGTCTATTTCATTTCCTTCCTGTATATCAACATGATTTAACTCTTAAGGGCGGCCACCGCTCTAAGATGGGGCCTCCCAGGCCCTGCCGGGGCCGGCCGCCTGCAGAGACAAAGACCCCTGGCTCCGGAGGCAAGGAGGGGGCTCGGTCCGGGGCTGCACGCCACGGTGGGGGGGATGCCGGGAAACTCCCGGGTGCCAGCAGCGGCCACCGCGGGCTCTGCCTCTCCCTCTGTGCTGCGGGACCCCTTACACGGGTCCACTTTTAAAAACCCTAATAACCTCTCCCATTCTCTGCAGACATCTGCCTCATAACTGGGCTTGGAATTCTGGCGTTCCCCCCCCGCCCGACCCCTTCCCCTTTGCTTTTAAAACTCTGATTATGCCTTCTGAAGCCTTGCCTCTGTGCTTGATTGCCTGTCTCAGATTAGAGATTTTAGAAGGAGACAAAGACTTCAGAATGCACATCAGTCCCACATATGAGGACCCACAGAAGGAAAAGCGATAAAACGCGATACACCATCTGTCCACAAACAATAACCTGCGTGTTTGGAGGCTCACAAATTATTTAGCGCACAACCTTCCCAAATTACGGAGCCTTGAAACGGGGCAGAGGCTGGGAGTGAGACCCTCTTTGATGTCTTTTGGTATTTCCCAGCCCCCCTCGCCCCCCCACCCCCAAAACTGATTGCTAACAGTTGAGGAATGTCTCGGTGACACGTAAATTTTTATTATCAGGATCTTCCTATTGTACATATCCTGGGTTCCAGGCAAGGGTGGGCTCCCCCCTGTTCCCCTCTCCCTACCCCCACCCCACTCCGGGCCACAGACATTTTGGGACGATTGGCCCAGATGCAAAGTCTGTCTCCTTTCACGTGTGTCAGAGGAGGGGGCAGGCCAGGAGGGCGGGGGATGTGGAGATCCCGAACATCCTGCCTATTCAGCAAGCTGGTCAGCTGGTTGGTCTGCTTTCGGAAGATATTCTAGATTTTGTTCAGGAAGTGTTTAGACTACACACAAATGGATACCTCCCCACCTCCGGTCTTCCTACTCCCCTAAAAACATATTCCTTTACCTTTCTTGCTGACCCCAGGCCATAAATGAGTCATAATAATTAGCCAGTATCTTTTTACTCATGCTACAAAATTCCTTCTAAAATTATTTACTTAAATGGAAGGGAAGAAAAGGACCAACTATCATATGCACACCATATATATGTATGGTTTTTGTTTGAAATGAGTGCTTCCTTATCAGACATCCCTCACTCACCCCTTTGTTTCACGCCTGGGACCTCTGGTTATGGGCAGGGCTCTACCACTCCCTGAGTCCTCCCGAGGCCCTAGGAGTAGGTCCTCCCACTTCCGAATTAGGGAAAGCCAGGCCCATGACGGCAGGCAGCATAGCCAGATAAAGCAGGACGTGGGGCAGCTGGCTTTGGAAACCAGGTGGTGGGTTCCAGACGTTTCTCTGAGCCACCAGAGGACCCCAGGATCCTGCCGTAAGGATGGGACCCGGGAGGCAGCCACTTAGTGCCAAAGAATCCAATGGATTACTTTACATGATTATTAATAAACAACCAAACAAACATTTACTTTGCAAATTGAAGCATTTCTTTCCTGAGTCTCAAAATAGACGCGTCGTTATACAGAGAGGAAGACTGGAGCTGAATGGGAACTAAATCAGGCTTCATTACCAAATTCGTCGCAAAGCTTAATTATCCAGGTTCTAGTCCCTTTTTGGGGAAGCCCCGCCCTGGAGCCCCCTGCCAGGTCCAACAGGCCCAGCTTCTCCACGCTCCATGGCGGGACCGGGCCCTGCGCGGGTCTCTTTCTCCCCAACCATGGGCTCCTCAGGACCGTGGCCCATGTGGCTGGAGTTTGGTCCCAGCCCCTGTCTGACAAAGCCTTGCACACAGTAGGCGGTCGGCCAGCGAGAGCCTGTTGTTACATTTCTGCAGAGGTCTGGGTCCAGCCCAGTGTTCTGAATTGTAGCTTGTTTTCCAGACTCCCCTAACCTGATATCAATTAAGACTGTGTTTACACACACAGCTTGGCTGAAATTAGTGGGGGGGGGGGAAGCAAGGAGGGGAGTCTCACTTGCATTCAAACAACCAGATGTTTATTTTATTTTTTAAAATACATGATGCCAAACGGCAAGCCATGTTGAGATGTTTTTCACTTCCTGGTATCAAGCAACAAAACCAGATCTGCTCCTTGCAGCCCTGAGGAACGAGCCTGGGTGCCTCTTTCTCCGTTTCCCTTTCCTTCTCACCAGTGTGACCATCATGTTCTCCTCTTCCACACGTGTCCCGCTTCATAAGTGGCCGACGGCTCCCGCACACGTCATGCTATGGGACACACAAGGGGGCGCGGTCTCGGGGAGTCACGCGAGGCCCGGTGAGCCCGGTTCCTGCTGGCCGCTCCGAACGCGTGTGGCACCCACACTGCTCTCAGGGCCCTTGGCTGTCCCCCAGAGGGACTCTCCGGGTTTCCGTTTGCTATCTGACAACGGCGTTATCCCAGTAACCACAGCCAATCCGAAGCTTACCCAAACGACTGAGCTTCCAAACTCCCTCCCCTCCCAAGAACAGTTTGGAAAACTGGGAAGGGAAAAAAAGGAAATGAAGAAGCCCTCCACGCGCCCCCCTCGGCCCCCCCAAGAAAGAAACAGTTTCTGTTTCTCTCACAGCGCCAGCCCCCCTCCCACACACGCACGCACGCGTTTTCGGCATCTCAGCCCTGCCGATGTGTCAGGGACTCGACATGGATCACCATCTCATTGAATCTTAAAATCAACGGGGTGCTACTGAGCGTTCAGTGAGAGCCCAAAGTCACTCCAAACACACAGAGGCAGGGGCAAGGAACAAGAGCTCAGGTTTCCGATGCAGACAGGCCTGACTTCAGTGCTTCACAGTCTCATGGCCTTGGGCAAACCCCAGCCTCTCTCCAGAGCCTCGGTTTGCTCATCTGTCAAAGGGGCTAACGTTAACGCCCTGCTCAGATCGAGTGTCCAGGTCCAATGGAGCAACATGCACTGAGACTTTAGCACAGAGCCCGGCGCGGAATGTGCCAACGTAGCCCACTGCTATGACCCTAAACGTCAGGTCCCTGAAAGGTTGTGCCCGCCTTCTCTCCAACCCATGTCCGGGGACAGACACATCTCCAGCGGAGGGAGCTGGAGGCGGGCAGCCAGGAATCTGTGCCGGGACTCACACACTGGTCCCAGGTGCTGGTCCTAGCCCCCACATGGGGCTTCGCCTAGACGAGAACCAGACCTGCTGCAGCCTTAGAAACACAGTCACCCCCTCTCAGGCACATCCTTTCCTTAAATGAAATATTGAAGTCCATCAGGATGAAGTGGGGATTTCAGAAGCTGTAGTAAGGAAATTAAAGCGACCGAGTGAGAGCGTTTTATGCACGCGGGATAACTGCCTTTTGATATAGCTTTTTACTACACATTTGGTATTATGGGTCCATAACAGATAAATGCATATTGTGGAATATAGGAAAGTGCCAACAATTGTCAATATGCATTCTCACGCTGTAGTAAGAATATTCCATAAAATACTCTCAAAATATGATGGATGTACGTAACTCAGGGAGAGAGGCTGCTGATGAAAATTGGGAGATGGGGCATCCTAAGCCCTAAGGAGGTTTATTAGACACAACTGCCCAAACTCCGCTGACATTTTAAAAAGTCCCTTGACAATCAGAACAAAGAGTCCTCCAGCATCCACTTTCTCCAAAGCCAGGACTCAAACACACACAAAAACTAAATAAATAAAACCCAAAACCTAGGCTGGCGTGATAAGAGGCGGCAATTTTGGTCCCTGCCTTGCCGACCCAGAGCCAACATGGACGTTGGTTCTCTTAGATACCTGCGAGGCCCCCGTGCAGACCAGAACAGGGACACAGGAGGAAGGTCGGAGTGGCCTGGGAGCTGCCCTCAACCTTTAATTGACATGCTTCTGGGCATCTAATACTCAGAATGAATTTTATGCTCAGACATGGTTGTTTTGTTGCCTTCACTTTTCCTGGCAGCCACAAACACATTGTTATGCTCTTAAAAAGAAATAAAATAAAGTAAAACATTACCAGCTTCCTATACTCATAATAAAATCAATCTTCTGGTTCTAGGACATTAAAAGAAATAGAATGTCCCCAGAAAATACATAATAGTCAGTGTCTACAAGAATCATGCAAATAAAAGTAAAAATAAAAATCCAAAGGTCAGAATAAAATACTAAGCGTATCCTACAGAAATAGATACAAGTATCTGCATGCATTTTATAAGTCATGTGTCCTAAAAGCACCCCTATCCAAATGCATTCTGGAATCCCTAATCTGTGGTACCGTTTTTTGAGTTTATGAAGTCAATCTTCCCATCTCCCTGAGATTTAGACATTATACACATGGACAGTAAATAGACCTTCTTAATTGAGCTGATGGGTTGCAAGTGAACATGTCCTTGAATTTACACTGAAAGACAGACGGCGATTCTTTATAATAAGGGATTTAGCCACCGACTTCCCTTTTGTATGGCAAGGACTTTGTCAACGGACATATTTAAGTAAATAATGCCCAAGAAGATAGATTCTGCCTTAAAGGACGATCATCTCCGCAGGTCAGACGCGGGCGGCAGAACGCACCTTTGACACGCTGCCCCGTGCCTGAGAAGGGAGCCCGGCGCAGCAAGAGCTCAGATTCATCAAAGTTCACATTTGACTGACTCCTCGCAAGCCAAATGTGGGAATGTGGCAATCTGCAATTTATTTAATTTTAATTCAATTTTGTTTCACATCCTGTTTTGCAAGTCAGCGAGCTGGGCGAGGGCTGCCAAAAAGGGGGTGAAATGAAGAAAAGCAAGAAGTTCCCGAGCCGGCATGCATTAACAGCCCAGTGTTTGCCCGGCCGGCAGGAAGCCTTTCTCCAGAATCCACCCCTCGGTCTGCGGAGCCGGTCGTGCCCACAGTATCACAGCCTCGCTATCTCCTCGCTGAAGGGCCTATTTGTCTGCTTTAAGTGAAATCACTCAATTCTCAAAAGTCAGTGGAGGACTTTAGAAGGGGGAGGGTTCAGATAGGCTACTACAAATAAGTTCCATTAATCAAAAGACACAGTGTAATGTAACTAATATTTTACAATTAGGGGAGACAAGATGAAACTAAAAGCCATCTATCTCTCTTATACCACATGATCATCGATTCATAATCGGAGACTGAGAGTTGCACAAAGATGCATTTACTGGACCGGGGGTGGGGGAGGTAGCGGGGGGGTGGGGGGGGAGGGCCGGTCTGAGCCGAGATAATGAACACGATGAGAGAGCGCGGCGCTGAAGGCTGAGGAGAGATGACAGAGGGGCTCAATGCTGACGGATGACATAAAGACACGAGCAGATACCTGACAGCCCGCGGGAGCCGCGCCGCTCCTTCCCCAGCGTTATGATCCTCAATTATCTTGGTGAGGGACTAAGAGGGGAGAAGGAGGAGGCAGGCAGGCTGGTGGAGTCGCCGGTCACCCAGCGCGGGGGCCCCTGCTGCCCGGGGAGGCCAGCCCCGGGTGGACACCACTTTGCGGGGGCTGTGGTTTCCATTGTCAGCGCTCCTGGGCACACGGGGACAACGGGGACGCTTGCTGCTCCATCTGTTTTGTCATAAAATTCCTAAATCTTCAAAGGCAGTCATTTTTTCTCTTCCACTGCCACCTTCAGGAAAATAAAAGAGTTGGCCCCTTGCAAAATAAATAACTAAATACATATATAAATAAATACAAATAGAAGAGGGGGGGTGCAGGTTTCCTGGGAGTTGGGGCTGGGGGGGGGTCGAGCGCTGCAGAATGGGCTGCTGGAGACACCACCCACCCCCTCCCGAGCCAGCAGGAGGAAACGCAGAGGCTGGGGAGATGGCAGAGCGAGCCAGGAGGGAAGTTGGCAGGCCCCTTCGTGGACCTGGGCATCAGGGATCCCGGCGAGGGAAACTTTCTCTGGCTAGCGGGGTCTTGACTCCCCACACATTCCCCAGCCTGCCCCATTATTTCGTTGTAAAGATACAAATGACCTCACACAAATGCTCATGCCGTGTGTCTTCCAAACAAAGAAAAACAAATGATGTCCAGGGCAGCAGAGTAACTTGGGAACTCAGCAAAATGGCAGGACCGTTGGGCAGGTGGCGGGGGTGACAGGGGTGACAGGGGTGACATCGCCCAGCCAGCAATGGAAGGCTGAGGCCTGTGCTCCCTGGGCGGCATCCCGTTCCCCGGGCTGCGTTTCCACAGGGCCAGTTCTTGACTCCACGGCACGGTGGTGACTAATGATGTCGTATGTACAAACCCCAGACTGAAGCTTGAGGTCCAGGCAAGCCGTGACTTTCCCCACGTTTATGCTTTCAGATCCTACCTCGACTGCTGTGTGGGCTGCCTGCCTCTCAGTCCCTGGCTGCCCGCCCTCTCTCCCTTGATGTGGTCTCCAGGCGGCCGCAAGTGCCTGTTTGCAAAGCGCCAAGCCGGATGGGGATCCTGGAGTTTGATTTCCCTACAAAGCAGTGGGGAGTCTTGTGTCTGTGAGCGTGTGCACACACACCCCCGACACACACAAATAAAAACACTCCTCGGTCGGAAGAGCCCCCAGATGTCCGGGACTTTTCTGCCCACTGGCATCTTTGGCAGCTCAGCTGGGGCTACAGTGAGAGCAGGTGACGGCTCTTCCAAGGGGCTGGTTCCAAAGCGCCCTTGGCGCTGTCATCTCATCCCTGGGGGAGTGGGGTGAAGCATGGGAAACCAAGGTGCAGGGCACGCCCTCAAAGCCAGGAGCCAGTGGCCCTGGGGATCAGATGGGAGGTGCTCCTTCCTCTTTGGGGTAAAACTCAACTCTTTCTGAGGACCCGGCGATCTAAGCGCACCAAGGAGAGGAGGGCTCTAGGAGTACAAGGGAGATATTGAGTCCAGTCTGGTGGGGCTAATCAGAGGGCAAAGTGTTAAATAAAATCAATCTGTGTGGCCTCAGTAGCTGGAATTGAGAAGGGCCTATATCCATACGTAAGCCCCTAGAAACAGCACCAAAGCTGTAACTGGCCCCCCGAGGCCAAGTTTGAGTGCCCCAGACATAAATAGGGTGCAGCGGCATCTGCCCTCCCAGGCTAGGTGAGGACCGCTTGGCTGGTCAGTGAGGTCAGGTCTAGGCTGCTGCACACAGCTCTCCTACTTCATCAATCAGCCCCTATGAGGTCATCCCATGAAACGCAACAGCGAAAGATTTCCGAGTTTACATGCAGACCCTTTAATGCGAACCGACTGAACCAAGCCAGCGCTGGATAGAATAAGGCATGAAAGCCAGCCAAAGCCAAGCCTTTAAAACTGAAGTCCCGGGGATACAGTTCGCGCGCGTGGTTTTAACCTCTCCAGCACCACAACATCATCCTGGAGAGGAAACCAGCATTGAGCGTGTTCAGGTAGAATGAACATATTTACCAAACCTCCTCCATTCATCCGTGGAAATCCGATTTATTGTCTTTGGAAGCGGTCTGCACACCGATACCTTCACGCATGTGCGGATCACACTTGGTCTTGGTTCAACAGACAGTTCCCTTATTTGTGGTCTGAGCCCATGCAGGACAGGGAATGATACAATGTTTCAAGAGGATTTCTAAAGTGAGATATTCTTAGGGGAAAAATATATGTATAATATGCTACGAGGTGATGTTACTGTATCAAAAAAAAAAAGAGCAGCGTTAAAGGAATGAATTCTTAAGTTGAATGAGGTAGAAATAAAGCCATGGATTCTACGTTGCTCTAATGACCCAAGTTATGTTCATGGACAGGAAATCTTAGTTGAGTGTGTCAGAAGCACAGCCCACCCCCCGCTCCCCCAGTTGAAGGAGTTATGGGATAGGCTTGCAATGGGGTAGGCAACAACTGAGTGGCTTTTTTTCATTTTTCCAAAAATTCTGGAAAATCCACCACCGGTCTGTGGTGATCATGGGTTGTGACTACCGGCTTCTCTGGTTTCTTCATTAGGAAGATGGTGTCTTTGAAAAGGTATTCAGCAGAGAAATTCCTTTCCCCTTTCCAGGGACATTCAGTTTTCAATTCTCAGTGCTAAGTATTGACAGGGAGAAAGGCGGGTGGAAAACATGGAGAAGACATGAGCAGAAAGTCCACTTAGCTTTGCCTCCTGGTCCCAGACTAGGCGGGCTTGGCAGTCCCAAGAAATTAAATAGCAGAGGTTTTCAAAATGAAAACAGAACATTTCCACAATTATTAAAAAAAAAGAAAAAAAGAAAAAGAAAAAAAAAAAGGCTCTATCGCTGTAATACTCCTTGAACTCCAAACAAATTATTTGGGAGGATATTAAGCCTGGAAGGTTTTTCAAATTTCTTATTAGAATGGAGATTACTTAGAGCTCGTGGCCAAATCACATACAATTTGACCCAATTCTTCTCCACCCTTTCACATCATTTGATATTAGACAGAAACTATTGTTCCAATGCTGAAATTCATTATCCTCTTCTGCAGCCAAGGCCAGGCTGGAACATTCCCTGAGACCTGGCTTTCAACCTTTTCTTGCAGCCTTAAAGGTGGTCTCTTGCGCCACCTAGAGGACAGGCGGCGGCATGGCACGTGAGTCACCCGGAGGAAAATTAAATACAGCTGAATAATTGAATGAGAGGGCAAGTTGAATCAGGGGTCACCATCTGTTTGACTAGAATTGTTGGCACATTTCAGCTAAGCCTCGCGCGCCTCGTAAACATGCTTACAGTTATCATAGCTCGCGTTGCCCTAAAATAAAAGAAAATTGGTCCTAAAATAAGCCTGAACTAATTAAACATATACCATCTTGTCGTCATGGAGACCGGAGTGAAGGTCACCAGTTTCTCATGGCATTCAGGAGGGTGTCGGTGCCAAAAAGAGACAGGTGATTCTTTCAACTCCTGGGGAGAGGGCATCTCAGGGGCCGGAGGGGCTGGCCCGGGGGGTGGTGGCCAGGGAAGGAGGGTACCACCCACCCGTCCCACCCTCCCCAGGCCATTCTTCCTCTTGGAGCCCAAGGGGAGGCAGACAGGGAAGCAAGGAAGACCTCACACCGCGTCTTTGCAGACCCCAGGCCCCAGGTGCCTCCCCGCCAGTATTACTTAGTGTTCTGCCCCTTTGGCACGTCTGCCCCTGGAGCTGGGGGTGGGGAGGCACCGTTCCAAAGAAACGGGTGTCATGCCTGAACCGGATCCCTCTGCCAGCTTCATCTGAGAGCTGGTCCTTTACCAAGAATCTCGATGCGGCTGGTTGTGCGTGCCTGTGTGAATTACACTGTACTCTGTGTGCGCGCGCAACCGGCACGGATGTGTATTTTGGGAGAGAAATCAATTCCAAGGGTACATCTCCTATGCCTCTTAATCTATCACGCCCACCTTGGGGAAACACGTACCAGTGCTTGCATCCTCAGCACACAGTGGGTGTACATGGGGGGCAGCTGGGGACAGCTCTGTGCAAACCCAAAGCTCTGGGGGACTCAGAAGCGGGTATCGAGTCTCAAGAAAGGAAGGTGTAGGAACTTGAAGAGGCCGCTTTTCTGTCCAGGTGGTCCTCCAAGACCCTCTGTTCTCTCCCAGAGGCAGAGGCCCCTCTCCTCTTCCCTGCCTCCCTGCCTTGCACAGGCTGCCCTGCCTTTTTCCTTCCCTTTTGCACCGTCGATTATGCACAAATCACTTAGGAAAGACACAGTGGAGTGACCCCAACTTCAGGGAACCTCCTTGGGGATACAATTAGCGTCTGTTGCATCCCACGTTGGCTGGCCTGACACCTTCATGGACTCCGGAGGTGCTGTTCTCTCTCACAGGCAGAGATGCCATGGGGTGGGTGGGGGGGTAGGGGGGTACCCAGAGACCACAGCGTGGAAATGGACCAGGGAATGGAGCCACCGCTGTTCCTCAGTAATTAGGAGCCATCAAATGAGGCTGGTTTGCTCCTGTCTCCCTGCCTTGTAAACCAGGCTGCCGGCTGTCTTCCTGGAATCCAAGTCATGACAATCGGCAGGGAAGGAGAAAAGAAAGAATTCAGGGCCACCAGTAGTATCTGCTGAGCTGGTGGTCTGCGGGGGAGGGGTGCTGTCCTAAGAGCTGGGAGGAAGGACACTTTGGCGGGGGCGGGGGGGGGGGGGGGCGCTTCCAGGCTAGCAGTCCAGCAAAAGCAGCCCAGGGTCAGGAAGGAAGGATTTCCTGTGCTTTGTGCCAAGAGCTCACTCTCCACTGTGCTTTCTGCTACGGATGCCCCGACCTTACCAGCCCAGATGCTCCCTCCTCCAGGAAGCCCTCTCAGACACTGCTTCTCGGCATACAGGCACTCCTTCTCCCATGCTCCCTCCACCACGTAGCACACAGGCCTGGCACAGTTGCTTATCTGTACTTGCATGTCAGCGTCTTGAACGGGTTTGTCTGGAGCCTGGATAATCAAGACCCTTCTAGGTTTCTTTATCCCAGGAAAGCTGAGTACCGACCCTGCTGCTGGCTCCATGGGGCTCAATCCCCAAAACAGGGTTTGCCTATCCACGAGGGATCCCAGATCAAGCAAGCTTTCCTCTGAGGTTTGGAAAAGTTGCAGAGCTTGCGAAATATTAGTGTCTGGGGGAAATGGGGCTGTGCTTGGGGTGGGGTGGGTATTTCTCCATGACTGCCAGATGGACAAGCTGAAGGAAGGTGGTCTGCGGATGGGTCTCTGCTGCTCCCTTTCTTGCTCTTCTTATGACAGAGGAGCCAAGATTGTCCTGTCTGGCCTCCCAGACCTGCTAGGGTTTTCTCAGACCCCTCTTGGTCCAGGCTATCCCTTCCAGCCCTATCCTGGGCCCCTGCCCCTCCCTGCCTCCACTCAGTGCCCTTGGCCTTGGCCAGAATGCTCAGCGGAGACAGGGCAATGGGTTAACCAAGCCCAGATAACCCAGTGGGCGGAAATTTGTTCACCCGTCCACCATGCAAGTAACTCCAGCTCCTGACAGAGGCCGGAGGGTGGGGCCTGGGGACCCGCTGAGACCCCAGCCCTGTCTAAGGGACAGCAGCTGACCAGCTCAGGTCTAACTATGGCCTTGCAGAAAAACAGGCCAAGGTTGGCAAGTCTTCTACATTTACCAGAGGATCCCGAAATGCAGATTTTTATGTGCAATCCCTAGAGTTTTAAATGTTAACTACCAATCCCAGGCCTGCAGAGGCTCTGTGGGGCCCATGCTGATCACATCTGCAGATGGCTGGGAGCCCCCGACACTGGCCTGTAACCTTCCTACTGAGCTACCATCTGGGGGACACCTGAGCCCCAGCCCTGGCCCACAGCCATTCCCCCACCTGTCCCGTCCCTGCTGTCACACACCAAGGGCTTGTCCCTAACACCCCAGGCAGCTTCTTCTTTGCAGGGAGGATGTTCCAAAAAGGTCCCAGGGGGCAGCCAGCCCTCGGTGCCCCCGGGCATTCACGGGCAACTTTGTGGGCTTTGGTCCTGATGCTGCGGCTGGTGACCCACACTCCTAAGACGTCTGGTGCCCAGCCTCAGGTCTTACTCCTGCCAAGACCACCCATGCTCTGTGCCTCCTCTCTCCTGCCTTTGCTGCCATGGGCCACGCCCGCGTAATCTCACCGAGGGCATGGAAATCGCCTTCGGCTCACAGACTCTCTGGAAGGGTGGTTAAGGGGAAGGCGTTATTGATGATACCCCTCATGGATGGATTAACTTACAAACATAAAAACCCAGGCTGTGCTGGGACAAAGGGAACCCTGAGCCTTGACTGAACCAACGTGCACCGCTGCATGACAGGTGGGACTCTGGGCTTGCGGCCACTCTGCCCTCCCTTCCATGTGGAGGGGTCAATCACCCATCGTCCCCAACGGCAGCCATTCCTCCCCCAGCTGGCTCCGCGCTGGGGAGGGCTGCAGGGACCCTGGCTGTGCTCAGGGACCAGTCCAAGCCCTAAACGCTCCTCCCTTTATTTCTGACTGATGATTTCACTGACAGATTGCTAGATGGTAGAAAGCAAAAATAACCGCAAAGCAGTAAGGGCATGGGGGGAGGGGGCTGGGTTTTTTTTTTTTGGGGGGGGGGGGCACCAAGAAGTTCCCAGGACCTCAGGAGAAGCTCCTAGACCCTGTGATATCACCAGAGTCTCCGAGGCTTTAAGATCACCCCCTCTGTCCTGTTCCCCAGCCTCCAGAGCAGAAGAATCGGCTGTTGGGGACAGGGACATGCAGCCTGATCACAAGGCAGATTCCCTGCTCTGGGCATCGGCACTGCCCTGCCCGGTCCCCAGCACCTAGCAGGGGCTCGTGTTGGAGCTCTGCTTCAAGTTCTCCCAGCGTCCATCACCAGTGCTCTCAGCTGAACCAACTCAGCCGGGACCATGCCTGGTCCCAGGAGGTGACACCACATATGACCATATGACAGGTGCATCTCTGCCTCGGGCCAGAGTCAGGGGCTGCACCGCCTTTCTTTCAGCTCTGCTGGCCTCTGTCTGACATCACAGGAGGCCCTGGGAGGGAGACCTTGCAGCTCATGAGGCTCCTGACCCCTGCCAGGGTCCCTGACTCCCCGGGGCTGGCCTTGCCCCATGTCCCAAGCACTTCTCAGGGACTACCATAAACTGGCCCAGCCCAGCCACTGGGGGAAGAAAGCTGTGGGTCCTCATGGGACTTCCCACTGGCCCCCTGCTGCTCTTTTCAACTGTGGATTATTTCTAGATGCCCTGTTCACGGTCCCACCCTCTGATTGCTCACCTGCAGCCCTTTCTCTCGACACATTTCCTTTCTTAAATATTTAGCTCCCATCGGACCTCAAGCTTTGGATGCTCTCCCCCGTATCCAGGAGGAGTCTCCACAGTCTGCCCCTTCCCCTCCCAGGGAAGGGAACTGGGGATCGAAGGTAACCCTGGAGGGCCACCTGCACCTGTCAGAGATCCTGGGATCCTGGATTAGAGAGGACAAGGAGACCTCATTCCCTTTTAGAGCCCTTGGGGTTCCTGGGCAGAGCCCGCCATCCGGGACTCACCAGATACCCCCATACCAGGAAGGGTGACTTTACACCCTTGGATCTCAGCTCTGTGCCGGAGTTTTCACGGGGCTTTTAAAAGGGACTTTTGGTGCTGGAGGAGACAAAATTCACAAATGATGGGAGCCCTTGGTTGTCCTCATCTCTGAGGTCACACATAGTCCACACGAGGTGCAATTTCCCTCCCTCTGCAGTTTCCAAGGGTGAGTCCCAGACATCACTGGGGTGGGGGGCTCGATGCTGCTTTCCCAGGCCCCCAGGGAAGCCATTCCTACTGAGGCTCTCACCCAGGAGCCCTGTCCCACCATGGAGAGCAGCAGATGCCCTCCCCAGGACGGTTGCGGGGGGAGCCGGAGCCATAGCATGGTGCATGCAGCAGAATGAATGGCTGAGTGGCCCGACGTGGCCAGGCAGGTGAGTGACCGTCGTCCTGTCTTGCAGGCTACGATTTGCTCCATGGTGCCAGTCACCCGGCTGTTGAGACCACAGACTCCAAACCCAGACCAGACAGAGTAGACTGTCCTTAGCTAACCTGGGCAACTGCGCAGTCAGACACTGGGTTTGTGAAGCCCAAACCTCCCCCCGAGCGCCAGGCACTTGCCAGGTTCCCCGGGTTCCCCGTAGGTCCGGCCTCACCCTGCCCACTGCGCACAAATCGAAGTTTACTTTAATTTGGGCTCCTAATACCTAAGAAGCCATTTCTAGAAGCTTCCGAACTCTCCTCACTTGTAGAAAAATCATCAGGTTACTTATCCCACAAACAAGCCCAGTTCCTTAGAAACTGCCGGTTCACTTTTGTCTCTAAAGAAACTTTTGGGAAGATACTTCCATTTAGGTCCTTGTTCAAAGGGTTTCCCTATAAGAAGTTCCTCAAAAATATATTAAAAATCATATTAAAATCATTTTCATAAAGTATGTTTTGAGAAAAGACAAGTTTAATTCTCAAAGGCTCCATTATTGAAACAAAAATTAATATTTGTACTGTTTCTAAATTGGAATAAAATTGCAAAGATGCAAACACCATCCTATATCATAATCTATAAACCAGTCACAAATGTTAAATCAACTGTAAAAATGATTTAAAATCTACTTGAATAATTTTATTAAACTGATTTAAAATCATATTTTGTGCTACCTTCATTTATTAACTGCATCTCCAACAACAATGGGGTTATAATGGATTTTTGCAAATATAGATATGTTCCCAAATAAGGCTGTCGATGGAAAGGCTCCCCTCTCCTGGTGGGCATGTGACTTCCCAGCACATGGGGCAGACAGTGAACTCGCAGAGTGAAAGCCACACTATGGACACATCCGCAGGCTGCTGTGCAATCCCATTCCACATCCAATAAGATCCCATGCACAAGGGTTCACACTCATACTGACGCATGGTAGAGACAAGGAGATCATTTCCTATGAACACCTGGAATGGACTATCTCCAAAAACCCTAAGTGTTATGAGTGTCTCGGTGTTTGGGGTTTAAAAGCAAGTGTATGTTTATGTTAGGGCTCACTACTGAACCCCTACTTCCTGGGAGAAGCTCACAAAAGGCTCTCATCTCTATGGTCCAAATGCACCTCGTCCGGGTGCAGAATAGCTAGACCAGGGAAGTCCGCCAATGTTCCATCCTTCTTCTGGGTGCTGGAGCAGGCACTCGTGCCTTGGCCTCTGAAAATACAGTGGCAACAAATAGAATTCTCAAGCAGAGAACAGTGACAGGAAGGTGCCCAGATCTGTCTGGGTCTACCAGATATCTCTCTGCATTGCTTTCTGTCACTGGCCTTCAGGGAATAGAACCCTGCTTTGGGTCCATCAGTAGGAAGTTCCATCCAGTAGGAACTTCAGGCTCATTGCAGCACAAAGGTCTGACTCAGTAAACTCAAGGGCGAACCCATTTGCCTATTTACATATCTACAATGTAGAAATGAAGTTGAGCTACTTCCGGTCCTGACATGATTCTCTACATAGGTGTCTGCTGGCCCCTGGAGTCTCAAGGACATACCTGGTTCCCCAGAGGGGGGACAAAAGGTTCCAATGCCATTTGGCTAGCTACAGGAATTAAAGTCATAAAATAGGAAGGGAACTGAGCACCTCCCCCAACTCCCAAGACTTTGGACAGTTACCTGTGTCTCTCAGGGAGCCCTGTTAGCCTAACCTTCCAGCCACCTGCACTGTGACAGATTCTTAGGGAGGAAAGGTTTGGCAAGACAGGGAGATGGGACGTGGGGCCCATCCTGGGGCTCCCGTGGTCTGCTCAATCAGCCACGAGTCATTCTCTTCCTGGTCCCTGAGTCTGGCTGGAGGGACCATCTCTGAGAGTGCCTGCCCCGTCCCCTTTTCCCTTATGTCTAAAGCTGTCTCGTACAAGCACTGACACTTCCCAGAAGCTTTTGTTGACTCCTATCCTGGCCAACGGGCTGGAGGTCCATACCTTCTGAACATGCCTTTAACCAATGGTGAAGGCAGTTTGCAAAGTTACCCCTGAGCTGGGATAACTCTGTGGCATGTTCCACACGGGCCCCAGAGTCCCTCAAAGCTCCAGGTGCCCAGGGGGCTTCATAAAGCACCCTGTGTCGGCTTCCTATCCTTCCCTGTATGCCATCGGTCCACACTGCAGAGCTCCCGGGACAGCAACGCCCAGAGCCACAGCAGCACGCCTCCAAGGGGCCTTCCTTGACCCACAGATGCCATCTGCTATGAGGAGTGCCGCCCATGGCAGCGGTACCCACCCAGACCCCCATCCGACATCCCGCAGCCACACAGCCAGCCGCCGTTATGGGATAAATATCTCAGAGCTCTTCATCTCTGAAACACGATATCTGCCTCTTCGAGATGTTGTGTGACCTTTCACATCATTTCCCCCAAAAGTTAATTTCTGTGATGAATGCAATATACTCAAACCCATAAATCTGGCTGTCTGAAGAATTCAAATTAGGAATTATTGACAGCTGATGGAACCCAAGTGCAGAGATGAAGCGGGTTTTCCCATCCGTCCATCTCAATGTTGGAATGTGTATTGATTAAAATATGACGCGCTACAGAACCCAACATAAATCTAAACTCTATTAGATTAACACGAGCATTCAATTAACATAAAATGACAACGTAGGAGAAAGGGGCTGCGTGGTGGCCATCGGTAATATTTTAGCCATAAACATGGGAACCCTGAAATCGGGAGGCGCGGTTGCGTTGGTCGAGGTGGTCGCTCCGAGTGAGGGTTAGGGTGGGCTGCTCTCCCGGAGTTGGGGAGCGGGGGCACAGAGCCCCGGCCAAGGTGCCACAAGGAGGAACAGGGTGTTGTGGCTGGCTGGAGGTTCTCCTCTACCATCCCTTGTATTTGAGACCAGCCCGGGCAGCAGGGGCAGTGGCCCCAAGTTGGTGGCAGATACACCGGTCCTCCAGCAGGCCCCGGGGCACAGGAGACCAGGCTGCATGAGTAGAATTCAAGGTAGCTCATAACATACACAGAGGACTCTTTGGATGTGTTCAGGACCCCAGGGTGGGACATCTAAAATGTCCCAGAAGGAGGAGAACCACCATTGGAAAATGAACCGAAAGGGGAGGACTTGAGTCTAAAGAGGAAGTCCACCCAGCTTCCTGGGGTCAGTGCCTCCAAAGTTCCAGCCCCGAGCTCAGTGTCCCCTCCTGTCTGTCATCGGGTCACACACGGCACCCCGGGAGGGTCCTGGGAGGACGGGAACAGGTGGCTTTGCAGACGAGGAAACCGAGGCTCCATGGTTACCTTCCCATGTGTCCAGATTTTGGGTGATGCAGGGAGAGGATGCCCCAGCTGGTCATTCCCGCATGTGCCCAGCATTTCCAGGATCCCTGAGGGATCTCCAGCCATGGGGTCACATCAGCTCAAGAGGCCAGAGTGTGGACTCAACCAAGCGAGGGGGAAGGTTGGTTTATAAACGTGCCGGCTTCCTTCGGCTTCATTGGTCAGCCCTGGGACACGCCCCACACGGGTCTGTGTGTACCCCCCGGTGGGACTGAGACCCCATTTCTCACAGCAGTACCCTACTCCAGAACTCCCCCGTCTTGGCCCCTGTCTTTCCTGAATCACTTTCCACCGTGCCCCATGCTTCCTGGGATCTTCTCCGAGAAAACAACCTGAGTCTCAGGTCTGTTTCTGCAAACATCCAAGCAGACGACCAGGTCGCAGAAGTAAGACATGGTGATGCTTTTCATTTGTTTGTTTTCTTGCTTGCTTGTTGGTTTTAAGCTGAAGCTTCTCATCAACCTCTAACAGATCCTCAAATTCGAAACTCAGAACCCAGACTAAAAGATCATCGTGAATAAGGAGGGTCTTGGAGGCCTCTATCTTTCAGCTTGAACCCTGATTTCTATATGGATCTGAAAATGCTCCTTTCTATAGAAATAACGTCCTAAACGTAACTTGAAGACCAGGCCAGCCGTCAAAATTCTTTCAGCATCTGGTTTAGGTAATTAATTGTACTATTCCAAACGCAGGCATTTTTGTACAAAATATTATATTTGGGGGTACAACTCGAGAGGCTTGGGCACAGTGACATGAGTCTGCCCATCGTCAGGGTAGGCGTGACCTCTGTCCACACCTGGGTGACTTCAGAGGAGGGGATGTCTACAGGTGACCACCAGTCAGAAGTTCTGGATTGCAGCATAAAGGGAAGTGTCTTCTTCTACCCATGTTCTCTTTTCCTGGCCTTGTAACTGATCTTGTGTTGATAAAATATTCTCGACCCAGGGGAAGACCTGGATGGCTCTAGTGGGTGGTGTGGCTTTGACTACAAAGCTGGGGGTCTCAGCGTGTTGACCTCACTCTTTGGATTCCTGCCGACATGGAAATTTCTGGCCAGGCTCTGGGCAGGCTATCTCGATGCCTGGAGGACAGCCTTGTCCCCAGCCCATGGGACTTCCCAGGGGTCCTTCCTGCTGCATCTGCCCTGGAAGGATGCTTTCAGCAGCAAATGTCTACTTGGGTACCTGTTCCTACCTTATTCCTTGTGAGCCCTGACATTGCTGGAAACCGTGAAGCCCTTCCTTACCTCTGGTCATGGAGGAGGGACGGCCTCCTCCAGCCTCGGTGCCTGCTCCCCTCCCCTACTCCCCCAGTCAAGCCCACCCTTCCCTCTACAACCCAGAGCCACTCAGGCTAGGCCACCCCCATCTCCTCCTTAGGCTGACTTGGCCTCCTTCGCGCCTAGCCATGCCCCCCATGTCTGCCTCCACTTCCTAAAATGTCCTCATGCATAGCTCCAGGACTAGCTCTGAGCCCCCTGAGTGTGCCAACCTCCCTCCTGAATCATTGCATGCTGTTCCTCCAGTCTTCAGTCGTGAAGCCCTCCTCCATCTCTGTCATTGTCACCCGGCCAATTCCTCCAAGATTTGGATCTGCCACTTCCTTCAGGAACCTTCCCTGACCCCTCCGCCAGTGTCAGGCCTACACGGATGCTGTGATGGCAGAGCCTGAGGGCACATCTCTCCCCACACACTGCCCACACCACGGCCATCTCCCTCTGGATGGGAATGACGACTGGCACATCCTTGTTTCCCCAGGGCCTGCCTTGGGCCCGGCATACCTGCGGACGAGTGAGTGAGTCACAGATGAGTGAGTGAGATCCTGAGCATGGGCGGGGCTTGATGGGGAGCAAGGGCATCGGATGGAAAACAGGACCTCCTTGACTGTGAGATGGGCAATCCCGCACCCCCTCAGCACCCGCAGCCAGCCTCTTGGGGAGAACAGGCCTGTGCTGCTCCTTATGTGCCCATGCTGGGGGGCGGGGGGGGGGGGGCGCTGAATCTGGAGCCACTCCAGAAAGATCCCGCAGGGCAGGCCTTGATGCCCGTGATCTGATCTCAAAGGCAGCGCATAGACGATGCTCCCTGAGAGTCAAGCTCGCTTCTGACCTCACCGTGGACAGCACGTTAGCTGTGTGTGGTCCCTCTCCAAGGACCTCCCAGGGTCTCACCGCCAGTGCACCCAGCAAAGAACACACGTCTACCTCAGCTGCAGTAAGAATTGTGAGTCGACCGACAGTATAGACAGAATCCTGCAGCTCACAGCGATGCAGAAGCTTTACCTACAGTGGACAAGCCCAGGCAGCCTGCCCCAGAGCACAGGCTCTCCTCCCTCCTCCCCTGCCTCCCACGAGTCCTGGGAGGCCCTCCGCCCTGTCCTAGGAAGACACTGGCGCCGGCAGGGAGGCTGGCTGTGGGTGTGTTCTCCCACCCCGAGGGCACCGGCAGACACAGCTCCGGCTCGAGGTCCCTTTGAAAAGAGGGACGACTTCATCCTGTCCAACCTGGACCTTCAAGCTTTGCACAGGGGGGATGGTGCACGGTTCCATAGTAGGAGCATGGGATTAATCTGAGCCCTTTTCTCCTTTAATTTTCTCAGGGCCGGAACCAGTTTACGCCTGCATGCTTTTCCAGTACTGGACACTTGTCCCTTGAAGCCACAACCCCTCACCTTCCAGGGTTTAGAAGGGGAGCTTGTGCCTTCCGCAAGCCTTGGGTGCCCTCTTGTGGCCATCCCGGATTCCCCACGCTCGGTGTCTGAGCTGAGAGTGCCAGGGGCTCCCCTGGGATGCCTGAGTGCCCTGGCAAGTGCCTCCAGCCCCCGGCCCTCCCCAGTCCCTTCTGTCTCCAGCCAGGCGGGACACACAGGGACAGGCAGCCTCCCAGAGAGAAGGGGATCTGGGGCAAGGGACTGCAGCTGTCATCAGTCTCCAGGGGTCCTCAGAACACAACTGCACCGCTCAGCCTGCTGTGTGCCCAGTTTGGGAGACTGAGTAAGGAACAGAAATGCAGAGACCCACCAAACAAAAGTCACTTTCTGTAATTGCTGGTAGCATCGTTCCTCCCTGAAACAAGATAGGATGCCCCTGTCACTGTGGGCATCATCGCCTCGGTGGAACATTCTGGGCTCTGCTCCTGTAGGGCTTCCACCACCACCCCCATCCCAGGAATGATCTAGCTGGGCTGTGAGAAGGCTCTGGCCATGGAATGCCATGAGAACGAGGCCCTCGGCATACAAGGGCCCCTCACACCACCTGCGCCTACTGCCCCAGAGCCCACATCCCCTGACCTGGGGCGTGGCTGGGTTCTGCTCCTTGGTAGCCTGGCCCTTCTGAGCCTGGCATGGATCATTCCAGAAATCAGGCTGGGGGATCCTTTTCTTAATTAAATGGAAGCTCAGCAGATATCTTGCACGATGCACGAGCAAGGCACAGGCACCGAGGAGGCGGATTTGCTGGGCACGCTAACAGCCCCCATGACCACAGCAGCTAAGGGCTTCCTCGCTGGTTAGAAACCGGGGTCCCCTGTGCTGCTCCCTCCCAGACCAGCTGTGATTCCACTTATGAGGACCCACACAGAGCCTAGAAACTGTGGCATCAGTAAGAGGCAAAGCAGCAGCTGGAGGCGGCCTCCAGGCCCCAGCACAGAGTGCGGCAAACCCTGATGCAAGGAGCGTGGGCCAGCCCATCCCGACTAGGGCCCGGCTGCGTGCTGCCAAGGTCTGTATCCTCAGAGCCCTCCCTGCTGGACCTCATGAGGCGCCCCCACACCCACACACACTGAGATGTGACTATAGACTGGCTGGGGCCAAGGCTATGTGGCACATTGGGAAGAAAAGTCTAGAAGGGATCCACCACTGACTCAGGGATGAGGGAACCATCTGTGGGCAAAAGGAGAGTCAAGCCCTGCTCCCCCCAGGAGAGCTAAACAGGTCTTCATTCAAGGTCAGGAATGGCCCTTCCAAGGGGACTTGGCAGAGCATGGGGGAGATTCTCCAGGGCAAAGTTCTAATTTTGCAAAAATATTTTTCCTGGAGGGAGAGAAAACATGGCCAAGGCCATTACTGTGAACCAAAGAATTAAACTGATTTTTTCCCCTAATATTGTGTTTAACATCCAAGAGGCATCCAGGTTCCTGGTGCTCTAAAAAGCACGTCCATTTAAGTGAAATGCCTCCAAATGATGGTGCCCTGCGGACCTGGTTTCAAATCTGACTCTAGCGATGATCAGCTGTGTGACCTCAGACAAGTCACTTAACCTCTCTGAGCTTACAGTTCTCTGGCTGGGAAATGAGAGTTATAATAATTTGTTCTTCACAGGTTTTGGGGATAAGATAAACCAACATACGTGAGGCCCAGTGCATAGCTCCCAGCGCGCCGGAGGACGCAGGGATAATAACCATTATCTACATGCCTCCCGTTATTCTGTTCCATGGCTACCGCCATAAGGCGTGGGCTGCTGTGTTTGAGCCCCATTCTGCATCTAAGACAACCTAACACGCTCTAGGTCCTCAGAGCAGCTAGGCAGGCCTCCCGTTTGGGAACCTGAAAACATGAGATTACCTTATTTCTTATTACTGAAAATAAAAACAAAAAAAATTAACCAAAATCTAGTCTTCTCACATTGCTTTTGTTTTTTTTTAAAGATTTTGTTTATTTATTTATTAGACAGAGATCACAAGTAGGCAGAGAGGCAGGCAGAGAGAGAGGAGGAAGCAGGCTCCCCACTGAGCAGAGAGCCCGATGCGGGGCTCGATCCCAGAACCCTGGGATCATGACCTGAGCCAAAGGCAGAGGCTTTAACCCACTGAGCCACCCAGGCGCCCCCTTTTCACATTGTTTTATACAGTCTTTGTCAGTTAGTACAATTAATCTTGAATCCAGGCCTGGGGGATAGTGGGGGAGGGGTGCTTTGTCATCTTTGTCTCTGAGCGCCCCCGGCCTATCCAGGCAGGCTGCTTTAGCATGAGCTAGGTTGACCGACTCAGCAGGCAGGAAAGCCAGGCGGAGTGCCCCTCGAGGCAGGAGGGGGGATCCACACAGCCTGGGTACACCCCTCTGTGCCCAGCAGCCAGGCTGTGCCATGAGCCGGCCTTTCCACATAGGCCGCCCTGCACACAAGTCCCCGCTCTACTACCGGGCAAGGCAACATCTCCTCTGGACCTCAATTTCCCTGCCGTGAAATGGGGGTAATGACACATGTCCCAAGGTGGGTCAAGTGTCCAGTTCTGGGGGTGTAAGGGGACCTGGAGCCTGAAACACACAGCAAACATCCAATAAATGCTGCTATGACCTCACAAGGCACTGGCAGGGTGAGTTTCGATGTAAGGCCCCTACCTCACAGGACAGGCTGCAGCCTGGAAAAAAGTGAGCACATCGGAGAGCAGGTGCGCTGCCCACAGAGACGCAGGGCCTGGTCCTGCCCCTTGTGCTTAGGCCATATGAGTCTGGCGTCCCAAATCTGACTTTTCCAGAGATAGCCTGTGATGCTCTGTTAAATATTTCGATTTTAAATGTAGGCAAGTCTTTTTTTTTTTTTTTTTTTTTAATTAACCTATGGAAAAATTAAAATGTCCCTGGGCCCCAGCTCTGAATCAGGGGACCAGACCAGGGACATGTCCAGCTCCCCACCCTGCCACTGTGAACTCCTGGGGACTCTGTGCCCCACACCCCGCCCCAGACACAGGGCTTTTCCTAGAACACCCACTGTCAGCCCCTGTAATGTCCAGAATGCCCAGTGGCCAAAGGGAGCCCCACCACTTGGATTTTAACCTGAACGGAAACGTGGGGCTCATTGCTATGGAGAGTCTGCCATCTGCTGGTGGAAGGAGGTGAGAGCAGCTGCTGCCCGCCGGCATCCGCAGGGAGAGAGGGCGTAGGGAGAAAGAGAAGGATGCCCAGCGCAGGCAGCCCCTGACCTGGGAAAGAACAACAGGGGGCCTGAGCGACCTGAGGCATCAAGGATGTGAAGAAGCTGGGCTGTCCACCCTTCGTGATTATGGGCTGGTGCAGCAGACAGACCTGCACCTGCCATGGGGAAGGGGCTGGGCCTGCACACAGCATCTGCCTGAGATAAGCATAAGGTAACTCAGTGAGCGCACGCATACACAGGCACATCTGTGGCATGTCCTCTGTTCCTGTTCCCTCGGCCCTCTGACATGTGAGTGAGCCTGCTGCCCAGGATTCCCTCCAAGACCCGGGCCCCAAAGTTCTGCACTCTGCAGAACTTCCCCATCCCCACGAACTTTGCTGGAGTGCCCTGGTCCTGCTAGAGGAAACCTGGCTCAGTTCCTCGGGCCTGCCATGGACGTGGAAATAAATACCCTTTTGGCCGAAGGAAGAGTTTCTGCACGAGACCCAGAGTTGACCCCGAGCTGCCCCTTCCTGGGCCACCCACCCAGCCTTCGAAGAGCCATGATCTCCAGGACCCACCTCCGGTACATCTGTCCCAGTGTGTGGGGGTATCCCTGGAGAACTCCAAGCCCAAGCAGGCTGAGGGGGGTGGTGGGCGGGCAGATGGGGGTTCCTCCCAGACCGGACCTGGCCGGCGCTCCCTCCACTGGCCTCCATCTTGCTGTCTGCAGAGGGCACTGGGTAAAGGTCTGCAGGAGGGCCATTAAATGTATGCGTTCCTGCTATTGTTTTTTAAACGTTCTCTTAATTTTTTGTTTTTGTTTTTGTTTTACTTCCAAAGGGTTTCCTATTGATTAAGTCTCTGTCTTGCTCTCACAGAGTCACTATCATGCCCTGTTCACAGATAGATAAACGGAGGCCTGGAAGGCCCAAGAACTGGGCCAGCAGCCCGGAGCTCCGTGCTCCCAGCTGGGAGGTGCCGAGACCAGATGTAGGATCAGGGATTTTTATAACAGAACACACTCTTGATGGCAGTCACACCGGCTTCACAGGGAGCAGAACGTGTTCAAAGACCCAGATTTTATTCCCACCATCCCTCACTCACTGAATTTTCCCACTCTTTGGTAAAACAGCAACAACTGCATAAATCCAAGTTACTATAAGCCAGGCAGTAAATATCTACCTGTACCCTGTTCTAAGGCAGCCACCCATGACGGAATTTTTGGTGCCTTCATTTTTAGATGAGATACGTGAGACTCAGAGTAAGTTAAGCAACTGGCCTGAGATCACACAGAGTGGAGCCGGGGGTCTGGCCCCAGGGATCAGATCAGAGTCTGCACACCCCGCCTCCTCCAGAAAGCAGCCCAGCATGACAAACGCTGAGACTCCTCGTTCCTAAAACACAGAGTGTTCCTAGAACGGCAGCCCAAGGTCAGGTTCGTTATATGTACACAGCTACAATCACCAAGGAATAAGCAGGACCAGCGCATTCTGGCAACTGCTGAGAGAGAGAGCACGTGAGAGAAGGAGAGAGAGGGAGAGAGATGAATTCCTTCAGATAGCACTGTTTGAAACCTTCCCATGATGACATTAAAAGTGGGCTTTAAGTGATTTATTTTTTCAATCTGCGAATCTAAACAAATGATCTCCCTTCTAGGTACATCGATCATATGATCTCCTTCACAGCTGTGAAAAAATGCTATTAGTGCTTTCAAAGCAGTTTTATCACAGATTAAAGAAGCCTGGAAAAAAAAAAAAAATTGGCAACCAGAGACAGCCATATGCCTACTTGACCTAGGACCATAAACCTGTTGTTCATTCCAGAGAGGGGATTACGGCATTACTTTTAGTAAGTTGCTTTTCATATGGAAATTTCTTTTCATAGTAAAGATCTGTCTTTAATAGCATCATCCTAAAAACATGCCTATTTTTTAATTCCCTGATCATGGACATATAGATTTTTATAGTGTCTGCAAGCATACATTAATGTTAATTTCACCATTCTCCTTTGTATTTTGTTAATGTCACAATCTGCTGTAAAACCTTGCCAAGTTTCTTAACTGTCATGTTAATTCCAAGACCTATTCTGCACTCTTTGACATTTCAGGACAGAACAAGGCAGTAAAAATAGATTAGAAACAGCTTATAAGTATTATAAAATCTAGAACTTTGCAGATGGCGGAATTAGGTCTGCTGAATGGAAATTTAGCAACTCTGAGCACAATAATATTAGAAAAGCCTATTCATTTCTAAGGTAAATATTTGGAAGGGGTTGCATAATGGTGGCTGCAGGAGTGTGGGGGAACTTATAAGATGCAACAGAGTTATGTTATTTTAAGCAACTTACTGGATATCCTGAGTAGTTTTGGGTTTCAAAGATTTTCTTTACCATATAAATAAGGGCACATAGTAAAAGCTTGATTTTATTCATGGTCAGTTCAAAGATCACACAAATTATTTCACGCAGAGGATTTGTCTGCATTTTCCTAAGTCAAAGCAGAGCATTACTGTACTTAGATATTAAATGACACTACCACATGCTAAGAAATTTGCACGAACGGACAGGAAATTAGACACTGTTTTCTTAAACTGATTGCTACAGAATGCCCACTGTTTAAATGTGCACTATCCATTTCAAAGGGAAGCACTGGCTGATTTCAGGAAGTTTAAAATCAGCTCATGGAGAAGCAGGACAAAGGTGGGTTAAATGTGTCCCCCACCCCCCAACCACTGGGGGAAACGATTTCTTAAAAAAAAAAAAAAAAAAAAAAAAGGAAGAAGAAGGAGAAGGAGCAGGAGGAGAAAGAAAAAAAAAAACTTCTTTTTTCTTTAGGGAGGACTTATTTTTTCCATCATCCTTGTTGAGTTGCTGATGAATTGTTCACATCCCTTGCCAAGCCCCACCCTCTGCCTTCCTCATTATTTGCTACATCTTTTTCCCACAGCTCGGACCAGCCATCAGAGAGGCTTAAAGACAGCACCGTATTACATTGGGAAATAGCTTGCAGTTCCCAATTGATCCCCTAATACGTTATGTTGAAATGATAATTGGTACACTCCTCATTGAAAAATAAGAGAGAAAAACTACTTTTCAGTCACCACAAGGTATTATCTTAGCTCATGTATTCAGAACTAACAGATACATTAAAAAAAAAAAAAATCCCCCACCCCCCCCATCTGCGGGAGACACTGCAGTCTGCAATTCTTTTCAGCTGACATAATCCAGATTGATTCGTTCAGCAGATAAAATTCAGGCCACTTCTGCCCTTTATGGGAGCAACATAATACCAGTCTTTATTCAGTAACAATGTAACATAATGGGATCGGAATGTGCAAAATGACTGTTCTTAAATTACTGCGCCTCACAAGGGCCCAACACAAGCTGGGGCTTAATGTAAAAAATCATTAGGCACAGATTACTAAAGTGCTCCTGCATTAAGGAGGTCAAACCGAGCCTGTTTGTGGTATTTTCCAGGACAGAAACTCTTTGCTAATATCTTGATTACGACTCTGTGCTGGGGGGCCCATCCCAGCACCCACGGCTAGGGCGCTGTGGCTTCTGTAAAGGGGCAGTGGGGAGAGGGGCGTTGGGCAGGCTCAGGAATGGGGCACCAGGTGGATAGAGTCGAGAGAGAGAGAGAGCCCACCGTCACAAGGCATTTTCAAGAAAGTTTGGTGCATTCAATAATTTAAGCTCTGAGCTACTAAACTATGCTAATTTCAAGATCTTCAGGGCTTGGTTATTAAAATATATAGGAGATTTGGAAAATAAAGAAAAGCATAAAGACAGAATGACTAATATTCTCCCATCATCTCAATACCTGGAAATGACCCTTGGGCGTTCTGAATGTAAATTCATCCCTCTTATTTTTTTTTTCTGTGCATAACTATATAATATGTTTTTACAAAATTTATGTTTCAAATATAGCTTTTCACTAAATGTTATAGGTACTGTCAATATTTCTCCACATCATTAATTATTCCTCTGCAATATAATTTTATGGCTACATGGTGTTCTTTCATGTGGAGATACCTCATTTATTTGGTTTTATCCCGATTCGCGGGCATAGAGCTTGTTTTCTCAGTTTTCCCCATTATAGAGGATGTGTCGATGAATATCCTTACAGAAAAATATGTCCCCACATGTCAGATAATTTTCTTTGGGTTCCTAGAATTGGAAATGCTGAGTGGAAGGAAAGGTACATTTTGTAACTGTCCCATCCATATTTCTTTCTCGGTCTCCAGAAAGCTTGCACGCATTTGTGCCATCATCTTAACGGGACTCCATACTTCCAAGGATGGGTTTGGAGCCCATCACACTGGCTTTATCTTCTGCCTGACCCCACACTCCAAAAATTTCCTGGACGTTACTTTGTATCCACCGACATCACCCAAGAATACCAGGGCCACTGTTTGCTTCCACAAACCCACAGGAAGAAACTCTCATCAGAAGAGAGATTAAATTAAGAGAAACCATTGGGCCGGCTCTTGGAAACCTAAGGGTGCCTAAGAAGATTCTAGAAGAGGAAAATAGGACAAAACAGAGCAGAAAAGATTTCCCTGACACTGAAATGATTTTTTTTTTCAACTTGCAAGTCCAAGCTTCATGCAATTTAAATTTTGCATTTGAGAGCATTGCTCCTCTCTTATCTTATTTAAATAGAAGACTTCCAAAATTCGAATCACTGAATCACCGGGTGGCCTGGGAGATGGTGCAGTTACTCTTCGGAACAGTGGGCTCACGTCTGGAGTGGGGCCTGGTATTTGGTCAACGTTTGTACTAAATGAAGCAGGCACCCTGTGTGTGTGCACAGGGCAGCGGATGAGCGTGCAGGAAGCAGAGATTTTGCGTGTGTGATAGATACAAACACATGCACATAAATCTATTTATCTGCGGAAGGAGCATCACCATTGTAGCCTCATCATTGAAACTCACACCGTCTGAAATATTTGCATGTGATTACCAGCCTCCACTGTCAATCATGACGGCACAAATCCAATACTCAGGCCATATGGCCTTGAAACTTTCAATCGATAGGAACCTTTTAAAGCTGAAGCTTCAAAAAGATGTATCAAATATATATCCAATGAGAAGAAGGTTAATTGAATAATTGATTACTCAGTAACAATTAAGTGCTCTTCAGACATCTTTGGGAAATCTTGAAATATAATGGTGATAGATATTTATTAGTTTATCAGTTATTATTACATTATATATTTATTTTTAGGCCCAGAGTCAATTTCTTTCATTTATATATTTTAACATCAGACTCCCCGGGGTGAAATGATATATATTGTTACTACCACAAAACCAAGGAGGTAGGAAGACAGACAGAACTCTGTCTGATCCAGGGTTACCAACGTTAAAACAGCTTCTTTGGGACAACTCTTAGGTCAAATAATCAAACAGTGCCTCTCACAAAGGTGTCTGCTCCAAAATGCAGTCCCTCTTGCAAGGGACGCTTGGGTGATGGTGTCAGTGTCATGTGGGTCTTCCTGCCACTTGGGTTCTCTTCAAGAGCACACAGATCTTCAGGCCTCCACAGATAAAATGGCCAATGATCATATCTCTAATGAGCAGAGTGACCCTGTCCCGTTACCACCATTTGTTAGCAAATCTCTTAGATTTCTTATTTATGTCCTTTTCAAAGGAGATATATAGATGGAGCTCTATGACATCACGATAATCTATCAAAGGGGTCACCGTCCATGCATTGAGGGCACACGTGCAAGCGCACACACACACACCTCGGTACCAAATGGGGTTGGTAAAATTAGATTTCCCTGACACTAAGGTCTCAAACATCTGTCACAGGCACACCTGAGACATGACTAAGCAGGCACCAGAAACTTAGACAGGAGTGAAAACTGTTTACAGAAACACCGAAAACCCAGGCCAGATGTTATGCATTTGCTATATCTCTCTTTGTTTTCCTGTTCATTTACTCATTCAAGAAATACGTCCTGAACCTTCTCTATGGGCTGGGCACTGTGGTCCCCAAAAGGGACAAAGGAGTGAACAAGACAGAGAGGGTGACTGATGGCCAGGAATTCTCAGTTTGGTGGGAGAATCAGACAGGAAAAAAAATGAAGAAATTGAACACATATAATTTTTAATAACTGCTAAGAAGTAGTAAAAGACCAAGGGAGGAAATACTAGAGTACTAAGCCATTTTTTTAAAGATTTATTTATTTATTTATTTATTTGACAGACAGAGATCACAAGTAGGCAAAGAGGCAGGCAGAGAAAGAGGAGGAAGCAGGCTCCCTGCTGAGCAGAGAGCCCGATGCAGGGCTCGATCCCAGGACCCTGGGATCATGACCTGAGCTGAAGGCAGAGGCTTTAACCCACTGAGCCACCCAGGCGCCCCCTACTAAGCCATTTTTGAGTGGATGGTCATAAGCTGCCTTTTTTTTTTTTTTTAAAGATTTTATTTACTTATTTGACAGAGATCACAAGCAGGCAGAGAGGCAGGCAGGGCAGAGTGAGAGGAGGAAGCAGGCTCCTTGCTGAGCAGAGAGCCCGATGCAGGGCTCGATCCCAGGACCCTGAGATCATGACCTGAGCCGAAGGCAGCGGCTTAACCCACTGAGCCACCCAGGCGCCCCATAAGCTGCCTTTTTGAGAACAGGATATCTCTAGTGAGATCTAATGAATGATGCGTGTGTGTGTGTGTGTGCGTGTGTGTGTGTGTGTGTGTGTGGTGACCAGAGACCTTATCAATTATTCCAGGCAGTGAGAACAGCAAATTCAAAGGTCCTGAGGTATCAAATTGCTGGCAGTGTTTAACCATCAGAGAGAAGGTCCATGTGGTTGGAGCAGAGTCTGAGAGAGAAGTTCGTGGGTCAGGTAAGGACCTGATCACTCTGGGCTTTGTGGCCAAGGGAGCTTGGGGTTTACCTGAAAGGGGATGGGAAGCCATTGAAAGGCGTTAAGAGAATATATGGTCCTTTTTATAACTTTAGGAGCTCACTGTAGCTCAAGGGTATAAAGTGGTTTGGAGGAGATCCGGTAACATTGCCCAGGTATGACATAACGGCCCCACAACAGAAAGGTGAAATTGGAAGGAAAGAAGGATTCTTGATTTATTTGGAGACAGACTTGGCAAGGCTCTGTGGTGGAGTGGAGGCAAGCACTGGGGAAAGGGAGGGTCAAAGAGAACTCCTAGGCTGGACGTTATGAAACATCCAAACAGAGAACTCCAACAGAAACTTAGGAAAGGAATTCTAGAGGAGAGAAAGGGCTGCAGGTTTGTGTCTGAGAGACCCCTTCTCCCACCCCCCAACAAACACACACAGTATGGAATCTCTAGCTAAGGCTGAGATGTCCCAGGAGACAAGGAGCCAGGACTGAGTCCCAAGGAGCCCAAGGAGGGCAGGCAGAGGAGGAGGACCAGCAAAATGGGCCAAGGAAGAGGAGCCCGTGAGGCAGGAAGAAGGCTCAGAGACAGTGGTCTCTCGGAAGCTGCGGGGACAGCCACTTTAGCCAGTGACTATCCCTGCCCACCTTGGACACTAATGCTTTCTCATGATATCCCTGTAACTTCGTTGCCTGCGGACTCTGGAGCTCTGTGAGGCAAGTTCCATTTTCCTACTCATCAGGCAGACAAGAAGACTGAAGCTCGGGGAGGTTTAGTCACTCCCTGGATGTCAGCTTCCAGATGGAACCTGGCTGGCACCATCCTGTGCCCTTGACCACTCTGTCCTGTATGAGTTTTCTACTTTCCAGAACATGACCAGATTCTGGGATCCAGTCTGCCAATGGTGATCAAGCCATGCTACTGGGTGACCCCATGACTGTGGCTTGGATACTTTCTTTCTGTCTCTTTTTTTTTTTTTTTAATTTATTTAAGATTTTATTTATTCACTTGAGAGAGAGTAAGAGAGAGAGGGCACAGAGGGCGAGGGAGAAGCAGGCTCTCCGCTGAGCAGGGAGCCCATGGCAAGGCTCCATCCCAGGACCCTGGGACCATGACCTGAGCCGAAGGCAGATGCTTAACCAACGGAGCCACCCCGGGGCCCCTTTTTTCTGGCCTCTTTAATGCAGGCATTGCCTCCATTTATATGATATCTCAGATGAAATATTGCCCCTGCTGGCTCTCACCATGGAAGGGCCGACCCAGACGAACTGTGAACCAACTCCAGGAGAAGGGGGCTTTGCAAAGCAGACAAACTCAGGGGCAAGAAATCCTTCAGAGGAGGTTTTCCATTTCAGGTGACATGGGCCGCCCACACCCTGAGCCTCTGCGGCACTCTCCCCATGCCCCCTCGTGACGTGGGCATGCTTCAAGTTAGGGACGTCAGAATGAGCTCCTCCACCCCAGAAAGGGGCATCTAAGGACACTGACCCAGAAGCCCTGAGTCATTTCCAGCATGTCAGGGGTGAGCCCGGTTTTCTGTAGAGCCTCATAACAAGATGACAGGCATCGCTGTCCAGGGACCGACCGGGGAAGGCGGTGAGTGTCACAGACCAGAGAGCAGATGCATGATCGAGTCCCTGCCGAGAGGGGAATGACACCCTCTGACCCTGGAAAGTGTGCTTCGAGGCGCTAACCTGACTTTTCCAGTTGCACACACAGAAGTATGGAGAGCCAGCGGTTCTGCAATTACGGCGCGCAGGGCGTCCGGAGACAGAGCCCAGCACGTTCCCTGGGCTGGGCTGCCACGGAGACTGCGTGTTGTGCTCCAGCGAAGGGGCTAACCAAAAGCACGCTGGGCTTTTAATATTGTTTTAATGTGATTAAAAAACCCTAAATTAATTTATTTTCTTATGCTAGAAAATAGTCCAGCACTGCTGTATTGCAATATTGTGCTAAGAAGAGCAGTCTGATAAAATTCATTAGAAAAGAATTAAATTCATCATATAAAACACAGTCATTTTATTTTAAGTAGCTCCTGATTCAGAAGACTAGGCAATCATTCCTTGGAGGAAAAGCAAGGATGAGCGGGAGAGGAGCCCCAGGGTAGGTCTCCAGACAGTTGCGACTTGTTACGGTTACAAGGACTTGCCTGTGTTTGGGGCCCTTCCAGGTGTTTTCAGACGTGGATGAAAGTTGAATTTTTCACAGATCAGAGAAAAAGACACCAAGGGCAAGAAGAAATCCCTGCTACCTGCCTGTCTCGGATAAGGCTATAAAACACTGTCAGACCCTCCCCATCGTTCAAGACCCAGCTCCATCCCACCCTCCTCCCAGCCCTTGCTCCCTTTCTGCCATTTATGTTGACCTTATCATTCACCGTCTCAGGTAGCGACATGATTTATATGCTTTGGTCTCATTTCCACAAGTAGCCTGGGATTTCCTTTGGGGTGAAGGCTGATTTCACACTTAGCTCCTCTAGCAACTCACCACTCCGTGGCTGCCAGCGCCGGGCCTCCCCCCCGCCCCCATCAGGGCGCCCAGCCCCTGGCATGGTGTCGCTCTTGCACGTGGCTACCTTTGGGGGCCGTGTGCTTTGTGGGCAACGTGACATAGACTCCCTTGTCCCTCTGCATAGACGGGAAGGAGGAGAACCCTGCAAGAAGTCTTAAAGTGAGCAGGAACCTCTTGCGGCCTATTCTGGTGCCTCCTGTCACTGAGCACTCCGAAATCCAACCACCTAGGACCTGTTAAATGATGGTTTCACTCCATTTGCTAAAAGGAAGGAAAGGGGGAGATTTTAAGCAAAATGAAATGTATTTAATCAGCAACAGAGTGCTGACAGCTGCCCGTCTGAGTGTCCCACGGGAGTCCCTCTGAGCCCCTGATGGTACCTTCTGACTTCTCCGTGGTCCCAAGCTCCGCCGGAGGAGGGGATCTGGGCCCTCGAGCTGCCCCTCCCTCGTTCACTGTGCAGAATGATTGCTGGAGGAGTCTGGTGGCAGGAAGACCCTGCCTCTAACCAGCATTCGACCGTCAAACGTTCCTGAGATTTTATCCCTGGGTTCTGCTGAAGGATGGAAACGTTGAAGCTTGTGCAGGGTGTCCACCGCTGAAGGGCGTCAGAGCATCTGCCGGAACCTCAGCCGGGTCTGCCTGCCCGGAGGCGGGCTCCCCAGGCGGCCGAGCCAGGTTGCGGGATTGCTCAGAACGCCGGCTGCTGGTCCTCACATGGAGGCCGAGCCTCCATCCACACAGCAAGGGTACCGTGACCGGGTAACAGGGACGATCTCGGTCAGAGGGGTGGGAAGCAGGGATGGCCACTGTCAAGGCAAACAGAAGATCTCTTTGCTTTCTCCTTCATTACAGCAACCAGTGGCAGTCCCGGAAAATCCTTTGGAGGCAAGGATGCCATATTTTTTGTCTTGAGCAACCACAAATGTTGACTTTGGCTGTATTTTTTATTTGTTTTTTTGTTTTTTTGTTTTTTCCATATCAAACTCCAGCATGGCCCTTGGTTTCCAGGAGTGTCTGGGGATCCGTGAAGGTAGAGGGGAGTAAAGGAGACCAGTCAGGGCAAACAGTCACATGTCGGTTTCTTCTAAGCACAAATGAATATTTCAGATTTTGTGATAAGCCTCCCAAACTGCCCACCTAGGAACTGGAGGAGTGTCATGCCCAAAGCCATGAACATCAGCCACCCCCAGGGGAAGGATGGGCTCCCCGCCCTCTGGACCCCACCACGCAGCCCAGACTCGGCCCTTGGCTCCCACCTCTGCCAGGGAGCCCTCTCTACACGCCCACTCGTTTCAAACTTGGCTTGGCCAGAGGGAGGGAGGTTCTCGAGATATTTAATTAGCTGAGAATTTCACACTCTCCGGTGGCTTGCTTGGGAGAATGGCAGAGCTACCGGATGACTCCAGAAACAAACAGCAAGGCTGCCATTGCCTGAGGGCAGAGCCAGAGCCCTGGGGAGGCATTTGGGCTCTGATGTGGGCAGAAGCTCTCAGGTCCTGGAAACTCCAGCCTCCACCCCTGCGGCCTCCTCCTACGAGCCAGGGCCCAGGGCTTCCCGCCTGCTAGTAAAATGCAGAGTATGGAGACTTGCAGCCTGGGCGGAACCCCTAGGGGTGGGGAGGTCCTTGAAGAAATGCAGAGCCAGGTGTCCCTAAAGACAGTGGCCCCCTCCAGCTCTGTCACTTGCCCCAGATACTCCCCTTTTTCCAGAGAATCTGAAAACCTGGATTTGTAAGTGAAAATCTCACAGTTTTAGAATGCTTGCAACTGATTGAAGATCAAAGTGTAAATATCACACACGCCAAAGGAAACGTGTGTGAGCTGGGTGCAGCCCCGGGCCACCTTGTATGTCCTGTTATCCTGCTTGGGCTGCTCAGAGGGCCTCAGCTCCCACTCCCACTCCTCTCATCAGCTTTGCTCGCCCCGAGGGGATGAACAGGGAGGAGAAGGTGGACAGAAGCCCAGGGTCAGCATATGGTCCAAGGGCTAGTGCAATTAGCATCAGCCGGGGGTGGATGAGAAGGGCAGAATCTCACACCTTCCCAGACTTTCCAAGTCAGAACCCGCATTATCACGAGATCCGCGGTGATTTGCTTGCCCACTAGACTTGGAGAAGCACCTGTCTAGGGCTGAGTAAGAGAACCGGGTAGAGAGTGGGGAAAGCCTTTCCCTTCTCCAGAAGATGCAGATATCCAGACACAACACCTTCCACCTCTACCCTTGCCGGACTAGAAATAGTCAGTCACACAGTCCTGGAGGAGAGGCTGTCCCACACAGGGAGCCAGAAGCGGGATTCCAGAACCCCCGTCCGGCTTCCACCACTGCAGGACCCTTTCCGCCCAGGGAGAGCTGCCCACGCCCCAGACAGACGCAGGTCCAGCAGCCAGAATGATGCCACTTGGCTCAAATCACAAGGACCAGGATCGTGGGAAAATTCTCTTTGGAAATCAGCCTTTCTTAAAACAAGAAGTTTCGTGGTACTGGCTCCAAATCCTGGAAGGGGCAGAGAGCACAGTAGAGGGGAAAGGTTGCTGATGAGTATTTACGTAACAATCAGGCTCTTCTGCCCCTTAGAATAGCACCTCTCGGGGGGCCTGGGTGGCTCTGTCAGTTAAGCAACAGACTCTTGGTTTCAGCTCAGGTCATGATCTCAGGATCATGAGAAGGAACCCTGTGTCAGGCTCCGTGCTCAGCGGGGAGTCTGCTTCAGAGTCTCCCTCTCCCTCTGCCCCTCCCCCACCCCAACAAATAAATAAGTCTTAAAAAAAAAAAACAAGAAAAAGAAAAGCACTTCTTAGCATCCACGGGGCTTCTGGTGACTGTAGGGAAGTGTACGTTTCTGTCTTGGTTTTGCTTCTCCGACTCTCCCCAAATCCCCAGGCCTTGTCAGCAGAGACACATCTATCAATAATTACAGAACACACAGCTTTGGGGGCATTTCCCTTCCATTCACGACATTTACTGGTGTCAGTCTGAGCATAAATACAATTAGATTTGAGAGTTCTATTACAAAAGCCAATAAAGTGGGCCTCAGTAGAGATTCTAAAATTACTTAACTTTTCTTTAGAAAAATATTAAAACAGTATTATCACATCAATGAGAAGAAAAGACAGGAAGATAATAAAGTTATGTTAAACCTCCCTGTATTTACTCATGTGTGAAACAGTTATGTCTGGTCACATAATTGCAATGGTTCTGAGAAATATTTCATATTTTATAATGAACATTAAAAGAGTTTGTGGATCATTACTTTATATGAGTTCCAAAGTTATTACATAAAACCCAATAGGAATGGTTATAAATTATCGGATCCTCCGGCCTGGCCTTGGTAAACATAACATGAAAGACTGAGACATTTCAGCAGACAAAATTCATGAGAAGAGGTAAAATTCTCCCTGCATCTTAAGGGGGGAGAGCAGACTAAAGTACTTGTTACCAGTGCTTCCCAGTTTTGTTTCTGTTTCAAAGAAATTCTATTGAACCACTAGCTTAAGCCACACACACACACACACACACAAAGCTTCCGTTAGAACAAAGAGAACTCACTTTCAGACACTGCCCTCATCTTCCCATCTCTTATCACCCTAACTGTGGCCCTAAGGTCACAGTGAAATTCATGAACTTTTCAACAAAGCACGGGTTTAAAATACTGTACTTACCAGTCTAGTATGATCACCAACAATTACCTGTTTTCAAAAGGAGATCCTCTCTTTGAAATCTGAAAATACAACCTCTTTGCAGAAACTGAGGAGTTGATAACATTCTGAATATATATGCATGTATGTATATATATAAATAAATAAATATATATATATATATATGTCTGCAGAATAAGTGGGCAGGCAGCATTTTAATTAAAAGCAGTCATTTGTGAATCGCAGTTAAGGGTAAAATGGGTGCTATTCTATTTTCTTGTGCTTATCCTTTTTTTTTTTTTTTTTTTTTTTTTACATCAGAGCATCCTATTTTGTTTAGAAATTACACCTGCCACTTCATTTGCTCCCAGCTTCTGCTTGGTAAAGGTTGAGCATCAGGGTAATAGCAGCTGTGGGAACAAAGTTAAGGCCAGAGAGTGGAATCCAACCCTCCTGTCCACATCCAAGAAGCACGTTAAAAAGCGGTCCCCTGGAGATGCTGAAAAGTGCAGAGCTCCCCTAAGAAACACAGCCGGCAAAGTTCCATATCCAGCTACAAGAAATACCAGCGCCTCTCTCCCTCCCCTGGAGCCTGAGCAGCACTGCCCTGGATGCTGGAGGAGGGAAGGAGAAAGGATGGGGGGGGTCTTCCAGGAGTCCTGCCCCTGACCCTCATGAGGGTCTTGTACCTGCCAGCTCCCCACCTTGCCCGGGGCTGTCCCCTTTATAGGGAGCAGCTGTTGGGGAGGCTTTCTCGGCAAACAGATGTCTTTTGGAGAATTTACAGCTCTGAGTTGGAGGCCAGACTCTGACTGTACTTTGAATTATGTCTGCCTTGATCATTATGCAGTCATTCACATATATTTTAGACATCAATATTGTCTTAAAATATTCCCGAGTTCTCAATGCTATTTATATGCTTCGATTCTTTGCTTTGCTTCTGCTCTGTCCGTATGCTCCAGCTTCCCAGAGTCAGAGTGCCTACACATCATCTTAATAAATATTTTTATTGGGGAGGGGCTTGTTGTTTTATCTTAAATAATTTCTCTCTGAATTGAACAGAGACCAACATTCCTGAGAAGTGTACCAACCTTCGCAACCTGTTTGAAGGGAGAAGTCACCAGTTTGGGGATTATTTAAGATGAAACAATGTCATGTTTTGCTTCATTCCATAGACAGCAAGTTTTACTAAACAACAGAAGAGTATAAAAGATGTCAATTTACAATGTAGGCGACGGGGGCGGGGAGGGGGCGACTCTCCCTTCTTTGTTACAAAATGATACTTTTGGTAATATCTGAGATTTTGGTAAAATGTGACTCCGCAGGTGAAAAAAACCTCAAAGTGTGAAAAAATAAAAATAAAAGAAGGATATTTTCAGGACTGAAAGAGGAGTGTGGAGAGGTTGGAAATCGTGCAGACATTCCAGCCCATTTAGTACTGGACCACATCTAAGTGCATCTTCACGGGACCCTCAGAACCTAATGTCGTAAGCCATAACGTCGTAAGCCCAGCCTGGCCAGTTAGATTCAGGGACTGTGTGCTCACTTGAAAACGGGGTCAGGGCTCGACTCCCTAAAACTAGCCTATTGATCATCCTGTCCTTGTTAGTGATCACCCCTCCGAAGCGTTGTTTGCGATCACCTCTAGGTGGTGCTAACACTGCGTAGCTTCCGCTTTTCGGCACAATGAAAACATTAATTTGCTATGAGATAATTTTTGACGTAAATGTAAAATGGTGCCCATTCGAACTCAATAATGAAGCATGGAGCATTTCTGCAGCTCCTAATTTGACTAGTTAAATGACTCCATTACGTGTCTAACAGACAGAAGCAAATAATTTCTGGTCAGTTGATGTTCACTTATCCGTATCATTTTGCCCTGAAAATAAAGTCTCTAATCTACAATTCCTTTGTCTTAGTTTTTTTTTTTTTTTTTTTTTTTTTTTTGCTTAAGATTATTAAAGCAAATATACTTAAATAATTCTGATTAAACCAGTTCCAACTAACAATGAAAACGTCAGAGGACAGGGCACATCAAATGTCAGTAACAGGGTACACAGACAACCGGACGTTCCCTCCCGAAGGACTCCAACCTTTGCCCCCGTCCCCTGGTCTGGGGGGGTTGAGGATGGGTTTGAGGCTTTAAAAGAACAAGTGTCCACCTTTCCAGTCCATTGTCTCTCTGTGGCCAAAAGGAGGCTGCTGTCCGTTCTCTTCCCTCTTTTTACTTTGCCATGTAACTTTGAGGATGTTTGGGAAATTTTCAACAGGATGCATCCCACTATAGCAAAAAAAAAGGCTGCTTTAATAAATATCGAGTGATGAATAATTTTGCCCAAAGGGGAAAAAATGGTTAATATTGAATCTTAATGTTCCTCATCTAAATGCTTTTTCTTCCTGCTAAAAACAAGTTCAGAATTAAAGCGTATCGGTTTACACATACTGCATGCACATTAGTGAGACACAGCTGTGTATGTCCCCCTCTTAAGAGCCATATGATTAAGTTATGGGATATCATATAATCCAAACTCCTTTTCTATTGGTCACCTTTCACAGACAAAAGCTTTTTAGTTTTAGGTCTATTAAATGACAGAATGTCCGATTCTGTGAATGCGCAAGTAATTATTATGGAGCACCTGTGTCTCTTATTTTCGCTTAGAAAGTCCATCTACAAATTGCTTTTGGAACGGCACTGGGAGGCTGACACAGGACTGCTCTCCCTCTCTGGGGCCGCTCTCTATGGCTCAGGGAGGTGGGTCAAGATTCTGGGTCCTGGGTCCTGGGTCTCCGGATCCCGATGCAGATCCTGTAAGATGACGGTCCCAGGTCATCCCACCTCATAAACCCGAGGCAAAGCGCCTGACCTCTTTCCACGGAAAAACAGCAACTGGGAGTGGAAAAAAAAAAAAAAAAGACCCTAAAGTTCGCAGGGGGCCCTGCCCATCTACTTTTTGTTGCTGTTCCTACACCGTATCAGCAACCAGTTCATGCGGCGCAGCTGGGTTTTTTGAACCCAACATTTGAGCCAGTTTAAAAGATCTTCATTTTTCCCCAAAGTAACATGTTCTTTGACTCAATTAAATGCAGTTTTTAAAAACTGGAGTTCATGTAGTGTGTGTATAGACTGCTTTTATTAAGCTTCTGGATTTCCAAATCCCTCCGTGTGTGCAAATTGTAGCCATCTGCATCACCAGGGACACGGGACGTGTGCTTTTGGACGTGCAACAATGTTGAAGGGCTATTTATGACTCATACCTAGTCTGGGCAGATATTTGACGGCTGCTGGTTCTGCAACAGAGAGAAGCAGCCCTCCCACCTAAGGCTTACCCTGGAGGGGCCAGACCTCACACCTCTGTTTCCCCAGCCCGGCGGGTCCTTGATAGCCATCAGCACCGGGCTCTTTGGTGTTATGTAGGTCGGGCGGCTCGTGGGTTTACAGGAAGGATTTGGCCTTTTGATTTGGTGTAGAATTTACAACCCGAGAGCGATGTTGCAGTGAGCGGATCTGGGTTGCATGTGCTGGAAAAGGAAACGAGGTCAAGCTAGGAGAGAATAGCACATCTAAAGAGGCTTCCGCGGGTCCTCAGCTCAGGGACGCGAAACCCCTCGCCGTGGCCATCGCTTTGACTGGGGCACCTGCCAGGAGGCACAGACCACAGCCCCTTCCAAGGAGCGGCACTCTAATCTGTGTCCTGGGAACAGAGGTGTAAAAGGAAGCCAGTGCGGTGAGGATGGGTCCACAGTGCCCCGAAGGCAAGAGGGCCACAGAACGCACGCCGGGCCAGCAGGTATGTGGGACCCAGTAACACCGCTTAGCAAGCAGGGAAAGGGGAGCTGCGGGGCTGCGCTTACTTCAGAGGAAAGATTTCCAAGACGGCACGTGGGAAACCTTACAACTCTGTAAAAACCACCTGGGGAGCAAGGTTCCTTTAGCGCAGGTTGTCAGGGGGGCCCTGGGACTAAACGCTTCCCCTAGAACAGCTGAGGGCATCAAAACCAGTTTAACGACCCAAGGGTCGTCACTCCCAGCTCCAAATTAAAAGTCAGAGATGCTCTCAGCCCTCGGGAAAGGAAATGCCCACTTCTGAACTGGGGGGCCAGGGAGGTGGTGTGGAAACGGAATGCGTGATGCCGTTCCTGGGACCGTAACCAGGCACAAAGCAGTTTCTGGAAACAAGGGGTGACAATTGCTAAGGAAAATGGAAAATAGAGGCTTCATCTTCTTGTCCATAAAGGGAAGGCGAGAGCAGATGCCAGCAGCAGACAAGCATTTCCCAAGGAGAGGAAAATATTTCCGAAGGAAATCAGCATCACAGCAGAACAGGTGAGAAAGAAATTAGAGAGTCTGAAGACGGCTAACTCCGGGACCAGATGGGAACCATCTTAGGATTCGCGGGAGAGGAGGCAAGGAAACAGGGGAACGATTAGCAAATACCTTTTAAAAATATCCCGGGAAAGAGGAGGAGCACCAGTGGACGAGAGCCCTTATGCAACACCTATATTTAATAACGACTCCGAGGGAGATCGAGGAAATTAAACACCAGTAAGGTTGACTAGAGCAGTGGGGAAGATATTGGAAACACTAATCAGGGACAAAATAGGGAAAGTTATGATTTAATTAAAGATATTCAGCATGGATTCACAAAAGGGAGATCATACGTAACAAAACTAATAGAATATTTTGAAAAAGTAACAAAAAGGAATTGAAGAGGGAAACCAGGGGTATAATTTACTGGGACTTTAAGAAAGCTTTTGAGGCGCTGCCTCACAAAAGACTAATCTCCAGCGGTGGGGAGTTTGGGTATGAGTGTGGTGGGGGTGGAGAATGAATGAAGAATTGTCTGGACTGAGGGTACTTGTGAGCATTACCATGAAGAGATTAGGATAAAGGGAGGAAACGGACTGCTGGAATTTCCCGAGATCTGAATTTTTTAAATTAATTTTTTAAACATAGCGCATCAGTAGCCTTGCTTAGGAAATGTGCCCGTACGTGATGAATTTCTCCTGTAGGTATAATATTGGAAGGCAGGTGCCAGTTAATGCTACAAGGACAATAGCTTTGGGAAGGATTTGTTGAAATTTGATGAATACATGACTGTTCCCAGTATACAATGAGACCGTTTGTGGCCAACAAGGGGGCATAGGCACTAATTGCCGTATGAATCATGAACACAAATAAAGAGGGAGCATATGAATATAAGGGGCCACGGCTCTATGATCCGAACAGGGCATCAGCTGTACCCACCGACGGGTACGGTCTTGCCTTCACACGCGCACATGGACCCCACCGCACGTCCACATGTGACATAGCAATGCTCTCAAACATGCCCCAGTGCCTTGCAAAGATGCACACGTCTGTGAGGGACACACTCCATGCATCTTGATGCCCACAGAAGGAAGTGTATACACGCACAGTCACGAACGTGCTCGTGCCCACCCCAAGACGGCTCTGCGGCGTACAGGAGGAGCATGACAAATGCCAAGGGAAAAACGTACTATTTTCCACAGGGAAATATTGGGAGGCAAATTCGGGGGGGAAGGGCCCCCTTAGTCACATTACAGTAATAATAGATGCCGCGGGAATAAAAGAGGAGGCAGAGGGGCAGAGAAACCACGAGGCACAAAAAAACCTTTGTTACTACAAGCCAAACCAGATCTGAATATCTTCTCTGAAAAAATAGCAAAGGACACAGTACTCGGGGACAATAATGGCAGAACTCCCCACAGGGGCCCAAGTCTTATCCTCAGGGACAGGAGCCTGCAGAGGATGTGGACCCCATCTGGGGACCTGCTGCCCTGAGGCGCGGATCCAGAGCGGACCTCGGGAAGAGCCAGGCTGGGAAAAGGCACGGGGCGCTCTCCAGACATGCCATCCCAGCATTTGCCAAACACACGCTTCTTCATTCTTGGGAATACAGGGTGATGTTCAGGGTCAGAGCAATAACCGGAAGGGTGGTCACCGCCATCTAAGAGGGACACGACCACCGGGGAACAGCGTAACCATCTCCTCTCTCCTTATGAAGTTGTACAAGCCAAGGAAGAAGATGGAGCTAGATGAATTTGACCCTCATTTACCTTTTTCACCTTTTATTAATATGAAAATGTGACTCACATAGTGTCCACATCAAAAAGGTTGTTTAGGGTGGAAAGTTGCAAAATAAAGGATGCATGTCCTCCTCATTAATAATAACAGAAATGGTCATCTCCTGCAGCGCAAAGGACAGAGCACTCATTCAAGATGAGATGGTAAAGAGAAACCCATCTTTGTAATTTCGCGCCTGGAAGTGTCCATGTTTTAACTCCAATAGTAACAATGAATACTCAGAGATTGTAAAATAGAAATGAAAGACAAAAAGCATTTTTTTTTTAAAGGAAGATAGCAGAAAGCAACCTGTCTTGTTTTGGCATCAGAGTCCTTCCTCCTATGTGTCCCAGAGATGACGGACATAGACAATCACTTCTTGTCTGGATAAAATTAAAATAACAGGATTCACTTAGTACCTGTGGCTGTATTGACATTTTATGATCTTGCTTTTGCAACCGTATGATGACTTTTACCATGCTTGTGTGTCTTAAGGAAAAACACAAGTAACAGAGACCAAAAAGCCCCACTTGCCTCTCAGTTAGGTTCATTCCTTATTTTCCTCCCGGTTTTTCATGCAAAGCAAATATGGGGATTTCTGCTTTGTCCTCTAAAGCAAGAAAATATTTCTTACCTCCTGGTATCTAGTCAAACACTGTGTAAGGCAGCATCTGTGGGGTCCCAACCCTCATGGGGAGCAAAGGGTTAACTGGAGGAGGTTTAAGCTCTTTCCAATGCGACCATCCAGCCAAGACCCTTTAAATGGACATGCACTCTAAGAAAAGACTGGCCTCCAGCCTCCCCCTTCCACACAACTTGCCCCCCCGGCCCCCCAAAATGCTGTATTGCTCCTGACAGTACCCCCCCCCCGGGGGAGAATAGAATGTATTTTTGAAGGAAAACAAAGGGTTAAAAAGTACCTGTCAGGAATGTCTCTTGAAATCAGTCATTGAGAATCATCTGTCAGTAAGACAAAATTAATTACTACATGTAAAATGAAGAAATCAATGTAAATTAAACACTGTATAAATGGTATAAAAGTTTAGGACACCTTGATTGTTAACTAATTACTGATACACACGTGAATTTTCTTTTTTTTTTTTTTTTTTTTTTTTTTTTTTTTTTAAAGATTTTATTTATTTATTTGACAGAGAGAAATCACAAGTAAGCAGAGAGGCAGGCAGAGAGAGAGGAGGAAGCAGGCTCCCTGCTGAGCAGAAAGCCCGATGCGGGGCTCGAACCCAGGACCTGGGATCATGACCTGAGCCGAAGGCAGCGGCTTAACCCACTGAGCCACCCAGGCGCCCCATACACACGTGAATTTTCAACAAGACCTAGCAGGAACGTGGCTCGTGGGACTCCTTCCAAATCTTCCCAGAGTCAAGTTGGGGTCCTGGGGTGCTTCTATCATTTCCACCTCCAGTGAAGTCTGGAGTTTGGAGAAACACCCGCCACCCCCAACCCCCAGCAAATACAGTAACTTGCAAAGTTCAGTGAATGTTAGCATTTCTCGGCATCCAAGGCTGCTGGGAAGGACACAGCCTCAGTTCAAAGGTTAGATACATGACCTCAGCAATGAGAAGAAGCGCCCCCAGCCACAGGCTCTCTAAGAACTTGGGAAATCACCATGCGGCCCATTGCAAATATTAATTTATGCAAAGCCAGTTTTATTTGTGAAATGAAGTTAGTCATTATAAATACTTTGAACGTGGTCGGGATTTGAGATGTGACTTCCATGCTATGTTGGATTTCTAAGGTCCTGCTTGGGGGTTTCTTGGTGAAGGCAGGGAAGAGTAGGAGAAAACCCCAAAGCAGGGCTATTGTAAATCCCACACCTCAGTCATGCCCCTCTGGGAAATGGGCTGACCGCCCTTCTCCCCACCCCTTTCTCTCTGGAACCCTGGCAAAGAGACCCAGTCTACTGAAACTCTATTCACCATGGAAGGACTCAAAGAAGGCACTTGCCACCAGTTGCCTCGCCCTCAGACAAAACACTTTGTACCACCTCCTTGAACCCCATATGAGTGCACTGCAGCCCAGATTCTCCCCTTTTTGGGTGTATTCTAATCTGATGCTGGAGCTGGAGAAGCCCCTTCGGGCACTTAACCAAAAGCCAGGTTTCCTTCTGAAAGTTCGCCTCCTTCAGCATGACCCCAGTTCTCCCCTCTCTCCCTGGCCTTTCATCCCCTCTCGCGTCTCTGACCTTCTACCTGCCAACCCCCTGACACCTGCCAGTCTCTTCTGAAGCCTGTGAGGCATTTGCTCCTCCACCTGCTGGTCCTGGGAGGGATCCCATCCCCCATACCCAGCCATCAGCCCTCTGGGGAGGATCCAACAAGAGAACGTTCTCCCGCCACACCCCGCAAGTCCCATGGCTGAAATGGACTCCAAGTGTCCTCCAAAGTGTACTTTGCAAAAACCTATACACAAAAATTTAAAAAAAAAATTTACACTATACAATTTGTAAAATTAGGGAGCTGGAGATGACTTAGGAAAGGACAATTTGCATTGCAAACGAACTTTCTGATTTATAGAGTCACCACGGGGTTCCTTACATGAGTCAATCTAAAATAGGATTCAGCTCTCAGTGCATCGAAAATAGAATTCAGTTGCCAAAATTCAACACACACACACCCTATCGGGAACAGGCCCTTTAGTAATAATCACTGCTTAGAGTGAGGTGCTCCAGCAAACTTTATTTCCCTCTCTCCTCCAAAGGCTTTCCTCCAAATGTATCATTACTCCCATCATCTTGGCCCTCCTTTGGCTTAGTAATGTGATCCATAGCCCTTGTCAGTCGGGGTCCTTTTCCACCCACAGCTAGGGGCTCTCTGGGGGCTGGCCACCTTCGTGGAGCTGTTGGGTCTCAGCCAGCAGAAGCCTCCCAAATGTGATCTTGCACTGTGTTTGATATTTGGTAAGAAGCAACTACCCGGCTGAGGAGCAAATTCAACACTCAAAATTAAGGTAAGGAGCAAATAAATATTCTATTATTCGATCTAGTCATTCCAGGTCAGGTCATCTGCCCCAGAGAAATGACGTTAAGTGTCGGGGGCACATAGGAATGAAAGGGGCTGCCACTATGTTCAAAGACATTCCCTGCTTTATATTTGTCATAATAAAAAACTGGAAACTACCTAAATATTCCACAATAGGAGAAATAATTTTAAAATCTCAAATAAGATTTTTTTATGAAAGCCATAAATGTGTGCTTTTAAAGAGTTTAATAATACGAGAAAATTTGCATATTACATGTATCTTACATGCAAGGTCATGTGCACAGTAGGATTACAATTAGGTAAAAGAAAAACACAGGAAGAAACCCAAAAGAAACGAATCCAAACTGTGGCAGTCTTCACAGAGTGAGAAATGGCTGAAGGTTTTTCTCCTACTTTTTGATAATTGGAAAAAAAAAAAAAAAGAAGTAAAAGTTGCTTTGACATTAAGAAAACCCAAGTTGATTTCTTTTTTTAAAAAGGGAAAACATACGGTGCCAAAAGCAGCAAATTAAAAGTAAGCTTCCATTCACTTTGATATTTATCATTAAGAAGTAAAATTTCTGTTAATGCCAAAGATGTTAGCTCCCCGAGGCCACAAAATTCTTTATTTAAATATTTTATCCTCACAATATCATAAGACCTCAAACGTGGGCAGGTCCGGTCTGCCAGCATGGAGATAGCTAACCGAGAGTGAAGCTAGTTCAAGAACTACGCGCCTGTGGGAACGTGTTGGGCCCCCCAGGGTTGTAAGGTTCTGCTAACGCTGCTTCTGTGTCCTTCAGAGGGTCTTGGTATCCAATGTGCACAGGTACACAACGTGCCCTCAACAGCCAATGACGTCATCTCCCACCCATCATGGGGCCCAGCCCCAGGTCTGGTATAACATGTTATCTCATCCGATGCTGGATGAGAACTGAACGTCCTGAGAACGTGCTTCCTGCTTTCCGTGAATCCCTAGGCTTGTGCAAGATCACAACCACTTCTGCCATTTCCCCATGCTCCCACGTGGAGGGCCAGCACAGAGAGGGGTTTCAGGAGGCACGGAGATCAACAGCCTCCCTGCTATGCAGTTGGGAAGCTCTTGGGCAGAGAACAAAGAGACTAGGATTGGAATAAACTCATGATGCCTCAATTTGCCAATCCTTAGAATTGGGGGGGAAAAATAAGCTTATTCCCCAGGGATTTGGGTGTGCTGAACCAGAGGAAAAGAAATGTCTTCTTTTAAGGGCTGAAACAGTGCTGAATGCCAAACAGGGGGGAAAAATCTGGTTTCAGTTAATTAAGAAGATGTTAGTTTACTTGCACTTCTGGCTATAGCAAAAAGGCGTGTATCCAATCCACCATCCCGTGGAGAACAAGTAAGAAAAACAACAACAGAAAACAGTCTCTGTGCAGGGTGTGTGTGTGTGTGTAAATTATTTTAAGGGAGAAGAGTGTTATCAAAGAGGCCAGGATTGAGGGGCCCGGATAATAAGGAGAGAGGGTCCTGATGAGCTGGCTGGGTTTGGGCGTTGCTTGTCCCACCGAGGCAGCCAAGAACTCCCAAGTGACTGTTGAGATGTGGAGAAGAGAAGTCGAGCTTTCCAGAGTCCAAGGGGCCAGGGCCCTTGGAACCTAGGGCCTGGCAAGGTACAAGGTCCCTGGCAAATACTCCATACTTTCATTTCAACAATGATCTCTGCCGGCACACGCTTAGAAATAAGAACACAGAGAAAAAGAAATCCTTGAAATCTGCTCGGGTTCTGATTGGCTCACGGTGATCTATCCCCAAGCCTCATGGCCTCCTGGAAACAGAAGTAAGGTCTCCCAGGTCATCTACTGCTATGCTGTCCAATATGGCGGCCACTGGCCCAAGGGGCTGTTACGTAGTCGGTATATGCCCTTGTCAGAATTGAGATGCATCTTAAGTGTGAAACAGTCTCTGCATTTCCGAAAGTTAGGGCCAGAAAATGTGTAGGATATCTAATAATTGTTATATTGTTTACATGTTCAAATGATAATATTTGGGCATAGTACATCAAATGAAACATTTTATTAAAATTAGTTCACTGGTTTCTTTGTACTTTAATGGGATGACTCTGAAGTTTAAAATTATGTATCTAGCTTACCTTATACTCTATTTGATGGTGCCCATCTAGGGCCTCAAATTATCTACCCTTTTTCTTTTGTACATGGGGTTTGACTTCAATAAAAATTTCCAGGCACACCAAGAAATGGGCCAAAGGAACAAAAACAAGGGTAAAAAAATAAGTGAGACAACAGGTAATAGAAAGAAACTCATAGGAGATCCAGATATCGTCTCAAAGAGTTACAGACTTTAGAATATCGGTACCTAACATATTTAAGAGGATAGGTGACTAGGTGGGGAATTTGGGCGGAAAATTAGATTTTATAAAATAAATAACTGGGCAATCTTAGTATTAAAAAATACAACATCTGAAATTAAAAACGAGAGCACATTGACACCCCAGAAGAAAGAATATGTTAGCTATGAGAAGAGTCCATCTGCTGAGTTCAACTGTGGGCCTTGCTCATGACCTACAGACATACAAATTCAGTGCTGGGGCCACGCTGGCCCGTGGCTACCTTCCAGCTTCATGGGGAGTCCCCGCGGTCTCCTTCCCTGAGAGTCTGAACGCCAAGGAGTTTTGGAGGTCACAGTCCGCCAAGTGGTCATGCCAGCTGCAGGAGGTGTGTTTAAGCAGAGCAGGGTCTGGGCCAGTGTGCAGGCACAGGGCCTTCTGGGCTGCCATCCGGTTGGACACCAGTCTTCCCCGGAGATCAGGAGCAGCATGGACTCGAGAGCACGGTAGCCAGCCCGAGGTTATCTGATTACGAATTCAGGGAAAAGCCTTCAGGGCTTTGCGTGGGCTGCTTCTGGGTGGTCCACAAGGAAGCCACCCGGATGTTTATGCTGGGCTCTGATGTCCTAAACATCCACCAGATAAGCAAACGGCAGAGCCAAGGGGCCATCTATTCTGTCCACATAATGCTGGCCCTTGCACAAAACCGTTGGAAATCCGTTGTTGCTTTGTGTAACCCCCACCGCAGAGAAAGACACAGCCTCCCTCCAACAGCAGCATGAAGGGCATCAAGCTTAATCAAGCATTACATACCAGAAGGGTTACTGGAAGAAGAAAACTAATAAATTCTGCGATCACCAAGGACCCAAAAAGGGAAGAGGGGCTGAGATTTAGAAAGATTTGGGTCTGGATTCTAGTAAGAGCTTCTCGATAATCGAGTAGAGCAGGACGTTACATGTGTGCTTCTGTTGCTTTTGAGATGGAAGCTTGGAAAGGCTACCACCCGCACAAAAGCGACGCATGCTTGCTTTATCCAAAGCGGCTCGCCAGACTGGCAAAGAAGGGTCCACAGCCCCACACCAACACCCAGCTGGAGGCTACGGAAGAGTCGCCTTTCCAGGCAGAGAGCTGAACAGCAGAGGGGTTCTTGGGAGGGAGTTGGTGGTCTACTGTGACCATCGGCTCTTCCTCCGTGGGGGTAGCCAAGGGGTTGGTTGCCTTCTTCCACTTCAGGCTCTGTAAAAGTGAGTCCTTTGGCATAAGTGGCACATGAGGCCATGGCAGGACTCAGTGTGTACAAGTCCAAGGCTGCTGGCTATGGATGGCAGGCTGAGGGCAGGAGCTGTGTGGGGGGAAAATGCCACTTCTGGAGATTTGGGAAGCAGATGGAAAGTGTTGCCCAGGGTCCAGCTGTAGGGCTCTGGGGAAGAGAGCCCCTGCATTAAAACCACTGACGCAAAGACCACTGGCAGGAAGGTACTACCTGAAAGGAGGAGATCAAGGTTCACTCTAGAATGCCGGATCTGAGAGGTGGCAGCCAGCAGCCCAACCAGAGGAACATTCTAAAACCGAGGGCACAGCGCCGTGGAGATCCAGGAGAACCTCCAAAGGACTCCAGAAAGCACCCCGCCCTGGGGGAAACACCTGCTGTGGCCATGTAGCCAGCCCTGACTTCTCCTGGACTTCTTCCCCTGTGCGTGGGGTGAGAGAATCATGTTGTCCTGTGCCTCCCACCTGTGGAATGTTCTCTTTCAATACCGTAGAGAATGATAAGGAAACGATCCGGAGTTGGTCAAGAGAGGAAGCTCTTTGCTGGGAGAACACGCACAACCATGACCATTTAACAAGGGAATCGTCCCAACCCTCGTACTCTACCCATGAGGATGCTGAAGCCTGGTGAGGGGGAAGCCAGCCCTTGGCACCATGTAGCGGGGCCTCCGGTCCCTCCATCAGGGGGACGGTGGGTGTCTGTCCCGGAATCAGCATACAGGGCTACCACTCTCACACCCTCTCCATCCATGACCCAGATCATCTCGTTTCCTGTATCACTGCAATGCTGGTGGCTGGGCAGAGATAAGAAAGGCCAACTCTTACTAGAGGGTCACCACTTTTTTTTTTTTTAATGGCTGGCATCATTTTGAAGTAGGTGACTGCACTGTGCAAGACCACAAAGGCCAGGGGTACCCGAGTAGGAAAATGCTCTTTAGGTGGTCTTGTTCTGGATACCTTCTCCCTTGAGACTCTTCTGGAAAAGGTCACAGCCACTGGCACCTTGCACAGAGTGTGAGTGGCCCACAGAAGGGCTGCACCCATCATCTGGACTGCCCGGAGCGAGCCTGAAGCCACCAGCTCAGAAAACGCCACATGGCAGGGAGCTGGGTTTCCAGCAGGCAGAAGAGGAGGTGAGCTCTCTCTGCGTGTCCTGCTGCGTCTGGAAACCCCATCCAAGAGGCAGCGTATGGAATTGTGTATGGATCTGCTGTCGCGTAATGAAATGGTAATGGGAGGCAGTCCGGAGCTCCTCTTTCCACAGCCACCAACGGATGCCATCCGCAAGGAGGGCAGCTGCTCCTCCAATCTGCCCTGCTTTTTCAAGTCAACACTCTCTTTGGAGACCAAGGACACCCTCGGCCACACCCAGGAGCTCTCACCGCCTCCAGAGGGCCATCTGTGCTGAGATGCCCCCACTGGAGCCCTCAGGCACTCCTTGGTCCTGGCTGGAGTGCCCGGGAGCTGGGCATCATCCGGGGTGCAGGAAGAGAACGCCTTTCGAGGAGGACGGCTCCGGGCTCAGGCAGGGAGCCATCTTGGAGAGGAGCTGTACCAGTGCCCAGTTCTGCGAACAGCATCCTCTCCCTTCTTTGTTAAGATAACAATAAACACAAAGCAACAACAGCAATAGCAAAATCCAAATAAATGATAAGCTCCAAAAGGAGCAGGATGGGATTGCCGTCTTTTCCAGATACCTGTTCACCACAGCGGATGGACTGTGCCAATGCCGAGTCATCTCCAATACGCACCATATGCCTGTTTCTTTACTTAGCCTTGTTTGGGATGGGAATCCTTCAGAGAATGGAAGGTCCCCACATATTTGGCAAAGCAGACAAGGACACCAGCCGAATGTACACAGGGATGGGGTGTCCCTGAATGTGTGTACAAGTGTGCGCACGTGCACACACACACACACACACACACACTGCGTTCTTCTCTCTCAGACTGTTCCTGACTTATTACTCATCTGTTGCTTTTTCTGAGTACAGTCACCAAATTAAAATATAAATAAGCTCCAGGGTAAGAAAACAGAGCAAGGGCGACTTTGTCACACTTTGGGTCAAGTCACCTAGCTGAAGTTTCAGCTAAGAATTCAGTCAGACACCCAAATGCACCCCCAGGTACCACAAACACACACAATCTACTCACGTTTCCGACTGGCCCAGAAAAGAGACAAACATCATGAGCTACGGCTCCCAAGACCCAAATCACATCCCCTTCATGCTTAGATTGTCTGAGTTCGTCACACGGGCCAGACTTGGGTCCTGGCCTCATTTGCACACGCGGACACACCATCCACTGGTATTAAGTGGAGGGAACCACGGCCGGGACAAACACAAACCAACAGGAAATCAATGGTGTTTTAACATCTCGGGGCTTTCGATTACGCTGGTTGTCAGCCGGAGATCAGTGTGGCTCCCTGGCGCTGGGGAGAGGCTTGGTGGCAGCGCCTTCAGGGTACCGTAAAAGAAATCCCTCGAGCGGAGGTTTGGCAAAGCCTAGCCATTACCCATGAGGGTGAGTGGCTGCCCCAGGAGATGCCCCCTCCCCTCCTCCAGGAAACTGGAAACATTGCAAGAACCTCTCAAGGCTAATCTTTTTTCCTGACTGGTATCTTAAGCTTGTCAAGTTCTTAGCCAGAGCTTTCCAAGGCAAGTTTGGTAGAAGCATATGGTGCTCGCCCAGTCCATATGACTGGCTGAGCGTCGACCACTACTGTTGATACAATATATCACTTTCTTCTCAATATTATGACAGCATTTGTCAATGAAAATTAAATTACTGTCAAACGTATCCTGCTAACTTACGGCACAACCGTCAGAGAAAGCCAGCACCGCGCCTTAAGCCAATGGGACCTCATCTTTATGCTCAACCAAGACGTGGGGGAGAAAGACATTTGGGACTCTAATGCCAGTAGGGATGGACTGCCAAGCGAGCACAGGGACAGAATGGACTCTCCCTTTCCGCAGCCCCAGCTCCCGGGAAGGGCGTCCGTGGCGGGTGGGGGCAGGGAGAGCGTGGGCACATGCTTTATGAGGGAAATAGCACACGTGTTCCACGCCTGTGCTGGGCAAAGGGGAGGGAAAGACCACATCTTTATAATCAAAGACCCTTGGGGTGTGTTTAAAATCTAATACTGACATACCAAAGCAATCATATGGAAACATTTAAAAGCTGGATTATGACTGAAGTGAACAGCGGCGTCTTCTGTACCTTTGAACAGTCTCAGCTCTCATGCCAGGATCTGAGATTAAGGATTTTCTCCTATATTCCTGAGAAGGCAGTGGACTAATGATAAAATTTTTCAAGTTTCCAGAAATTCAGCCTTAAAATTGACCATTTATTTCTCTTCAATCACCAAGGTGTCTGGAAGCGAAAGGGTGTCTCGGGGAAGAGAGGCAGGCGGGGACGCCATGGGTGACGCAGCAGTCACAGTGCCTGTGACATCCTGGGGCCCTCCTCTTGCTTGTGGCCCTCTTCGGGCCTCACCTGCACCCTGCTCCCATGCCCAGGCATTCAGACCTCCCCGTCATCTCAAGAAAATAGCTGGAGGGCGCCTGGGTGGCTCAGTGGGTTAAGCCGCTGCCTTCGGCTCAGGTCATGATCTCAGGGTCCTGAGATCGAGTCCCGCATCGGGCTCTCTGCTCAGCGGGGAGCCTGCTCCCTCCTCTCTCTCCGCCTGCCTCTCTCTCTACTTGTGATCTCTCTCTGTCAAATAAATAAATAAATCTTTAAAAAAAAAAAAAGAAAGAAAGAAAATAGCTGGAGATTGAGACCAGCTGATGAGTCACATGGGGATTCTGACTTCTTTGCTTTTTCTCTGTACCTCCCAAGAACAAAATGTTGCACCAACACCAGTAGGCAGTGGCTTCGGCCATGGCAGAAGGATTGTCAGTCACGGTGAGCACCGCAAAGCTTATCGGAGGGAGTGAAGACACATCGACTGGGGCCTGGGAAGGGCTTCTTATTTTTATAGAATTGTTTTCTTCATGTGAGAATATTCCAGAATAATGCTGTCCAGGGCTAATCTAGAAAGAGGAACACATAAGGCATCCCCAATATGTATTAGGACATCACTGTGGCCTTTGAGGTCACACCAAGTTAGTAGTTAAAAACAAATAAAGGAGACTCTTTCCAATAAACTTTGCTCATAGTTTAAGAGTTTCAAAGGGGATCCCATTCTCTTTTCAGGAAGGGCTTCCAAAGCCTTTAACCTTGGACTCCCTCCAGAGGAGGAACCTCTAAATGCAGTACCCACGGGCTCTGGCACCCCAGGGGCCGGCCCTCTGTTTGCGCAGAGAGGTATCCTTGGGAGCCACGGGCAAACAAAGACACCTCTTCTTACAATGAGTCTCTAGCTGTCGGCTGAGTCCTCAAGGCTCAGAAACGGAAACGCGCCCTCTCTCGAGGAGAATTGCCCCACATTATTCCTCGAGTGCTCTGCTAGGAGAGCTCCAGCTTGACGTGAAGGAGGTTTTCAACGGTACCGACACCCACGTGGCCCTTCCAGGCTCTCGGGTTGGCATGGGGGAGGGACTCTTGCCCTCCGGAGCAGGTCTTCTCCCCACGTTCCCTCTCGGGTGGCCCCCGAGCATCTCCCCTTCCAGAGCCACCATTCGCTGGGGCCAGCCGTGGCTTCCGGAGCAACCCCCTCTTCCCTTGGTCAATAAACAGGACAGAGAGAAACCCCATGAGCTTTCCTCCTTCAGGGCAGGATCCAAATATGTGGGACCTGCTCCTCCCGGCTGGCTAAAGAGAACATCAAAGAAGAATCCTTGCTTCTCTCTTCTCCCAAAAGCCCCAGCCTTTCACCGGAGACGTGTCCACAGACCCCGGTGGGAGGGGAGAGCCGGGGCTGAGGCTGGGCCAGCCACCGGCTGCAGGATCTCGGCGCGGCCATGACAAGCTCCCGGCGCCGGCAGTCGGATTTCCATCCCCAAACCGTCCTCCCCAACACAAAGAAGGGCAGCCTGGCTGCGTAACAAAGCCAATGTGGGCGGCAAGGTGACTGCACATTTCAGCTTGAGTGCTCCAGTGTGGGGCTTGCACCTGATCACCAGATGCTCCAAGCAGATGGCCAGGGAGGGGAGAGACGGCTCCTGGTTGCTTCCGAGGGGCTCCAGGAGAACCAATCCAGAGAGCCGGCCGGGAGTGCCCGGCTGCCCAGCTCAGCCCCTGCTCCAGAAGCTCTCGCCGGGATGGAGCCTGGAGCCTCTGCTTCCAGGAGAGGCTTCCAAACACCCACCACCACACCTCGCACCTCGAGCGAGGAGCTCAGACAGGGCGTGAGGCTGGGCCAGCAGGCATCCTTTTGTCCACAGAAGCTTTTAGGGTTTCTCCTCTGGACAGTCTTCTGGAACAGGCCTGGCTACCTCTGTTTTCTGATCCAGAAGGTCTGGGGAAATGTGATTCATTTGCAAATTAGGTTTTCAGCAAGTGGCTGGGTGAGAAATAGAGAGGAGCCTCCCTGTGGTGCCTAGGCCAGCCCATGCTGAAGCCCTGGGATGGGCGCTTCTGCTCACCTTGGGCCCGTGGCCACTCCTGACAGTGACCTAGGCCGTGTTGGAAGGTAGGAGCAGCCCCTCAGATGGGAAGAGCAGGCAGAAGGGAAGAAGTTTGCGCCAAAGAGAACTTTCTGGAGAATGGAGGATTTTTCAAAGCTTCCTCTTAGCAGAAGCAGCTGGCAGGGTCTGGAGGACCGCTCTTGTTTCTGCCCGGAGTCTCCTTTGGCTTCCAGGGAACCCAGGTTCTCGTGTGCCCAGACACACCGCCACTTCAGTACGGACACACGCATGCACACGCAGGATAACTCACTGAGAATAGGAGTGTTTGGGCTATTTTATCTACTGATGTATCCCTTTATCTCAAAAGTGCCGGGGATATACTATGTGCTCAATAAACATTGTTCAATAATGAAGGAATGAATGTGTGCATGAAAGAACATTATCTACAGATCTCTACTAACCCCCTTCCTTTGTTTTCTTCCTAAGACACTACTACTTGAAAGGCTCTTGATTCCAAGCTTTGTTTGTTTACAGGCTCATGGGCTGCCCCCCACCCACCCACCCTGTTTTTGAGTGTGAGCTTCTCAAGAGCAGGCCCCGCACCCGGCCCCGGCACTGGGCAGAAGGAAGCCTGCAGGATGTGCTCATCGTCTGAGCGGGGCCCTGTTTCAGCCCCTCCCAGCGGCCCAGCCCAGCCTGGGGGGCAACTGCAGCCCCAGGTGCTCCCAGACCCACGGAGCTTCCCACACTCTGCCTGGACAGAAGAACTTGTCACGAGTATGACCCCCCCCACCACCACCCCAGTGTTTCCCGCGTGTTTGCTCCTTTCACAGTCAGGAGGCAGCCGGGCTCACCTCCTTGGCAGGGTGCTGCCTCCCCCAAAGAAGCAGGAGGCAGAGCCCTCCCTGGAGTGCTCCTGTGCGGGAAGAGGGTCCCTCTTTCGCCTTGGCCTTGGCATTCACCTGCTCAGCCCAGGGCTGGAAACTGGGTGAGTGTGGGATGCATGGGGTGAGAGCACTGGTTGATAAATGGCACAGGAGCAAGGGAGGGCAGAGAAAAACTCCTAGCTGCTTCGGGGGCCACAAGCAGGGCCAGAGCCTACAAGAGCTGGGGGACAGGCCAGTGCACACCAAGTTCCTAATTTGTCTTCATTCATCTGCTCTGCAACTTGGAGCAAATTCCTTAACCTCTCTGAGTTTCAGCCCTTTACATATAAAATGGAAGAAATAAGGATGCCAGCTTCATAAGACTGCCACAGGCGTCTGGAAGGTAATCCCTGTCCAGTGCCCGGTCCATTTCCTGGTCTTCAGTGATAAGGGCTCACAGTACCTGGGGACTGGGAGCCCTCCCCGTGCCAGGCACTGTCTAAGCACCAGACTGGGCAGCAGCAGAGAGGCCCAGTGTCCTCTCGCTCTGCCTCGTAACTCCCTATCCTACAGGTGCGGGTGTTCAGGAGTAGCTCAAGGAGTGATTCCTGGATAGACGAGAGCTATGTGGTACCACGTTCTCTGGATGCAGGCGCAGGGAACCTGGGGGCTCTGTGAGGGCTCAGGAATGTCCAGAGAAGAAGGGGGAGCACTGGGAGGAGCCAGGAGGCCTCCGAGGCCGTTGGGTGGTGGCACGGTGGCAGGGCCAGCGCTGTAGCAGGCGGCTGTGACTGCTGGCAGACCCTCTGGCCTCAGGCTCTGCCACAAGGGCGAGGATTAGCCCTGCCGCCCTGGCCAGCGGCCAGCTCAGATCATTTCGTTTGGCCTACTTAGCGGTCCCCCAGGGGTGTGAGGAGAAGACGATTCATCACTGTCTGGGGCACCCTCGTGCAGAGAGCCTTCCCCCCCAGAGGGGCTGCATCCCTGTCAGTCTGTGTGACATGACAGGCCCTATCCCAGCCCTCCCCACTGGAACTGAAGGCAGGCAGGGGTGACCCCGGTGCGGGGCGGAGGGGTGATGGAGGGCCCAGAGAATCGGCAGCAAAGACAGGAGAGTGTGCGCCCCTCCTGCAGCACGGACAGGCCACCCAGCAGTGGGGAGCTGTGGGTCACCTCCATGCCCCGCCACAGGGATCATGCCCCACCCCACACACACCATGACCTCTCCTCACTACTGCTCTCCCGCCTGTCTCAGGCCACCTAGAGAGGCAGATGGTGTGGGGAGAGGAAGGCAAGAAGCAAGCCCAGGTCATTGGCAGCTCAGAGTTTTATAGAATCTGAGAGCCCAAAGGGCTGTTGTCATCCTCTCTTCTTTACAGAGGGCTCACCAGTCATTACGTAAGGGCAGACTAGAGCCCAGAGAGGTGAAGTAACCTCTCCCAGGTCACACAGCACAATGGAGGCAGGGCTGGAACCCAGCTCCCTTACTTTGTACAAAGTATACAAAGGTGTCTGTATGTCACCTGCAGGGAGCTGGATGGTGGAGGTCCCCAGGGAGCTGGGTGCAGGAGGGGGCCTGGATGGGCTCACAGACGAGAATCACCAAGACGGAAGAATTAGCTGAGCCTCCATTCCTTGGGGACTCAGTACCTCGACCCACGAGCAGCAGTCTGAGGATGGTACCTCCCTCCCCCCCTCCGCACATTTCCGGAGTCCGAGGGCTTCCTTAACTATCCACGGGCCCACTTAACAAAAGAGGCCGCGGGGGGGGTGGGGGGGTGGGCGCGGGCTCACGGCCGAGGGTAGAGCTGGCCCTGGTGACCGCGGGAGGGTGGGCGCTGGCCAGGCTGTCGCCTCTGGCGTGGGCAGGGCCCCCCTCTTCCCCCCACCGGCCGCCCTCCCCTTCTGCACGAGTAATTAAGAAACACCTGTGTTTCTCGTCAGGCTGCACATCCAGAGAGCCCCTCCCACCACGCAGGGCGCCCGCGGTTCCCCCCCACCCCCCAGCCCCGGGGGCGGACGCTGCTCTCCTCCAGGGACCCCCGTGGGTCCGCGCGGGGCCTCCGAGGCCAGCAGGCCGCAGACCCTGCTGCAGCATGGCCGGAGCCCCCGCAGAACTCGGGAGCCGGGACCTGCCCCTCGACGGGCCTCCTTGCCAACACTCAGGCCTATGCCAGCTTTCTCACAAACGAACAGCTTGTATCCCCATGAAAATCAATGGATGGAACAAATTGTATTAAATTATGTAAAATGATACTAAAGAGCACATTCTACCAGTGAAAAGAAAAAAAAAATAACCCCCCAGAAAATCTTATTTTAATAAATCTGACAAAATTGCAGAAGACAATTAGGAGGGGGAAAAATGCTAAATTTTCGGTGACACTTAAAGACACATCTCTTGGCCATAAGCAGAGACGCAGGATTTATGCCCTCATAGGTCAGACGGGCATAATTCTTTTGTGCGTGTGACACCTGTGAGTTATTCAGCCCCTTCGCGGACCAGCCAGAGACAGCTCCCCTCAGCAGGGACCGACTGGACCGGGCAGCAGAAACAAGCACGCTGTTTTTTTTTTTTTTTTTGGAACCAAATTTCCTTCCCTTTCACATCGATATTTTTTTTCTTGGTAAATAACTGTAATTAGCATTGAACTTGCGATATAACCTCTTGCCTATATGCGGAAAAAATCATTTAAAAATATTTTAGCCCCTTCTATCCTTTCAATGTGCTAGCACAGCTGCCATTTTTTGGAAAAAAAAAAAAAAGAAAAGAAAAAAAAAAACAACTGAGAATGTCCTAAGACATGGTGTTTGATGGGTCAGGAGACCTTTCTCAGCCCCGTGTATCCAGCCCCCACTCCCGGCCCCAGGAGGCCCCTGTCGTTCTCCCACACAGCGTCTGTGGCACGGCTGCCTGGCCAGAAACAGCCCCGGAGAACACGTTGGGTCCAGAACATGTTTCTGCCTAGAAGCAGTCTGTACTGAGTTGGAGGGCTCCCAAAGGTGGCCCCCTACGCGGAGGGTGCTTTGGAGCCAGCTTCCCCCACCTCTCAGCTGTAGGACCAGGAATAGACGTTGAAACCTTCCTGACACTGTTTTCCCACCTGCATGGTGGGTACACTAAAGCCAGTCTTGCACAATGCTTAGGAGGATTGAAGTGATTCAAATCAGAGCAAACATTTAGCACACTTTCTGGCCCTGAGACAGCATGTCATAAATGCTTGCTTCTAATGTTTATAATAATAAGAGCTAAGATATTAATAGAATAATTAATATAGAATAACAGTGATGTAATAATACTGTGTATCATCAGCAACAGCATCTTCATCTAGTTGTTTATAATAATAATGATCATTTCTCCTGGCTGTTGACACGTAAGAGGGCCAACGCGGTCGGCTGACTCTTCTCTTGGACCTGGTCTGGAAAGGTATTATCACTTGGGAAACCCAAACCTGTGATTTTTTTACATCAAACATTTCTTGGGCCTCCATCCGTCAAGTGGCTAATGACTCCCAGCTGTGGAGCTAGGTCAGATGAAGGGTCACGCTCTCAGGGCCGTGACTATCCTTTCTCACGTGATAGGCAGAGTCCCCTGGGCCCAGTCACCTGCGCTCACCTTGGGCCCAACCTGAGTTCTGGCCTCTTTCCGAGCCCTCAGCCTGGGCTCATTGGGCCTGGCTGCTTTCCTGGCATTCAGAGGATAGGCCCAGATGGCTGGGCTGCGCTGAGCTCTGCTCCTTAACAAACCCATAATTTTGTTGACTTCCTCACTACGAATTTTCACAGACACGGTTCAAATCAAACGTCTGAAATAATGCATCTTGCCACAGATATTGGCCTTTTTCTGGTTTGTTTTCCCCCAAAAGATAGCCATTAGGTAGTTGATCATGTCTCCACGTTAAAAATAATACGAGTGCAGGATAGTAAGAAGGCCACCAGCCAGGAAGCCACCACTATCTGGGCGAAGGGCTTCCCAGGGCTAGAGGATCATTCCGGGCTTTGGTTCCCATTCCCAGAGCAGCCCCGGGACTCCCAGTGTACCGTATGCACTGAGGACCCATGGGGCCAGGCATGGTTCCAGGGGCTGGCGGTCCATTCAAACAAAGCGGACAGCACCCTGACCCTCACAGGGTGGCATTCTAGTTGGGGTAGGGAGAATGGTGACGGTGTAATGTGTGGGTGATAAAGAAGGCCCTGGAATTTGCCTCTACCTGAAGACTAAAGCAGGAAGGGCCAGATCCTAAGTGGGGGCTCAGGAAAGGCTGTCAGGCGAGGCCACAACTGAGCAAGGATGCAAATATGTGGTGAGATGGGGCAGAGGGTGCAGCGGGTGCAAAGGCCCCGAGGCAGGAGTCTGAGGAGCCTGAGCCCAGCCATGAGCCAGTGTGGTCAGAGCCGAGTGGGCCAGGTGCAGAGAAGCGAGGAGGCAAGACGTAGAGTTGGGGGTTTGGCCATGGACCAGACAGTGGGAGCCCTGGTGATTTGACCATAATAGTGACAAGATCTGATTTGACAGCTGATGGTCACTCTGGCCAGTGTGCTGGGAGTGGGCGGGAGCAGGGGTCCAGCCAAGAGGCCATTCATAATCCACGTAAAGAAGTGATGCTGGTCGGGACATGCGTGGCCCAAGTGGAGGCAGGAAGAGAAGGGATAGACTTTCTGGATGTATCTGGAAGGCAGAATCCACAGATTTGGTGACAGAATGGATAGCGGTAGGAGACAAAGGCAGAGGTCAAGAGCAACGCTGAGATTTCTGGCCTCAGCAAGGGAAAGGATGCAATGGTTGCTGTCAATGGGGAGAGGCACTCTGGGGCCCTAAAATCACAGGGGCCCAAGGAGAGCTTGTCAGGCCCATCAGAGCCAAAAACTCCTGAAGAATCATTCAGAAGAGAAATGCAAAAACGCCACCCTGGTTCGCTGACCCTCCATCCCCAGGTATCCCGCAGGACAGGCCTCTGTTCCACAGTCTGCTTCTTCTCCCTGAAGCGTCACCGCAGACACCTGGCCTCCTCCTCACTTAAGGACTCCCGGCAGCCGGGCCTCCAACCGCAGCAAGCAATGGATTTAAAAACCCTCCACAGACAGCCTGAAAATACAGAGGTGTAAAGCTCGGCAACCCAAAACAGCCTCCCGCTAGAGGGACTATTTTTAAAAAGACTCCTAAGAGGTGTGAAAGCTAAGCTGTCTATTATGTTTCTCCAGCAAGGCACCAGATCTTGGGGTTTCCAACAGCTGACACGGAGCGGCCACCGCCGGCTGTGGCCCCGAGCTAGTCGGCGCAGCCCCAGAGGAAATGATGGGTCTCTGGGCATTAGGCTCCCCAAACAGTCGAAGGGTAATTTGACCTCTCCGATGTGGGTTCATAGAATCTGAATTAAGCTTGAACTTTGCTGATGTCTCTGAGATTTTTGCTCCCCCTAAACACCATTTAAATCTGCGTGATTATCCCCCCTTCTTTGGGCAAGTACAGCTGCTTTGTCCTTAGAGCTTTTATGGACAGCAAATTGCCCGCAAACACCCAAACGTATAACAGGAGCTCTAATCCCCCGTCCGCCTGAGGGTCCGTTGAAAGCCCGTGAAAATAACGAAGTCTCTGGCTCGCAGCAGTGGGAAAAATGGGCGTTTCAAGTCGGGAAGTTCACGGTGAGCTAGTTTTCGCTACTAAAGGTTTCCGTCTAAATGCAGGAGCCAGCAACTTATTTCTAATCTTCCCTTCAAGGAGCGCGGGATGTGAACCCAAGGGCGCTGCCCACTGGCTGGGGACTGTTTCAAAGTGCTTTCGTTTAAAACACAAATTCATCAAGTAGAGGAGCCTGGAGAGGAGGGTCTGACCTGGAGGGGAAGGCCATGAGCACAGGTGGTGTCAGATGACATGGCCAGGGTTCCCCTCCCACCCCACTCCCCCTGCCACCACCCCATGAGCCCCTACCAGCCCCCCACCCCCAGCCTGGGGGCCCGCACCCACGGCAACCGTCCCCCACCCCCCACCCCGGCTTTATGTCTGTCATAACTTGACATGCTGTCAGGTTTAAGACAAGAATATAGTTACATTATCACGCTGAATTATGGCTGGTGGTTCTAAAGATATTGTTTTTAGGTCTGGCGCTTAGAGGCCATCCTGGATAGCTTTCAAAGAAAATGGAGCTCTCTGGGGCTCAGATTTCATCTAATATGGACTGTTTGATGAGCCCGGAGAGGGAAGACGAGACTTGGTTTTGGCTTCTGAGCATAGCCCACCTGCCACCAGGCGGGGGCCCAGCCCTGTCCCCACAGAGCCTCCTGAGACTCTGGGAAAGGGTAGCCAGGGGTGTTTTCTGCCAGGAGGTCAGTTCCCCTATCAAAGAAAATAATCTACCTAAATCCAGCCTCTCCATCCTGGGTGAAAATGTCGATTTTTAACCTCCTGCCTCCTAGGGCCTCCCGAAGCCCTCCCCCCACTCCTGCCCATCCCCCGCCCAGCAAGGATGTTCAATGCTGTTCTTCAAACCCTAACCGAAAATACTTCCGAAAGACAAACGTGATCTTCTAAATGTCACCGCGGAAGACTACAAGAGCAGTTATTTTCTGTTTATCACAAATATTGTGTAGCGTTCTGAATCTAAAGAATAGTCTTGATTAGAAAGGCCCTCCCTTTTGTTCCGTGCTTCTAAAAATATAAAGACTACCATAAAAAAAATAAAATCCGAGTACAGGTGACACAAATCTTTCCCATCAGACTTAATTTTTTTTTTTTTTTTTTTTGTCAGAATTGGGGTAGCACATGATGATGAGGATTCAAAAAGAATAATTAAAGTTCTACACGGACACAGATCTGCCTCGGGGAGGACCTTTTATGTTGTTTTGCATTTCGTGTGTCATTCAAAAGGTTTGCAACTGGGAAATGATGTTGAACTAAAATAAGACAAGAACACATTGACTGAAATTATAACCTGTCCAATGAGTTGACACTCCTTTAGACAGCTCACCCCCACAGCTCTGGGGCCAGCACTGCTCTACATGTGGGTGACATTTAGACGCTGCACGGTGGCACGGGCAAGACGCCGTCTCGGAGCGGGGACGTGCGCACAGATCCCAGGACGGCCGAGGGAAAGCCAAGGATGTGGCTCCTGCAAGATTTCTGTTCCCTGGAGGAACACGAGTCACGACCAAGCAGCCCCACTGACCCTTCTGAGAACAAAACCCCCAAATTTGGTTTTGGACCCACGTACTGTTGGTTTTGTGTGGTGTGTGTGTGTGTGTTTTGCTTAATATTTGAGCCAACATTTAGCAGTAATGAAGTTTCACATAAAGATGCAGATGTCTGACTTCAAGTGAAAAATGGGCAGCTGTGGCAACACCCGCCCACTTTTCCCTTCTGGTGACACCACAGGAGCAGAGTGGAGGCTGCCCATCCAGGCAGGGGACTCCTTCTCTGGTCCAGGCCCCCCCCCCCATTGTATGTCATCACTGGGACCTAGGGATGGACTGGATTGGGACCAGCATTTACCCTTGCATTCGGAGAGCTCTTTTTATCACAGTAAAACAAACAAACAAACAACACACACACACACACACACACACACACACACACACCTGTGTACCTATACTGTTACTAAAAAAATAATGAACAAATAAATATTTAAGACAAACAGAATTAAAAAGAAAAGACGGCAGATGAGGGAACATGCTTAAGTAATTACAACAAGGAACCCTTCTTTGGAGAAGTGAGGAACATCCCAATGCGTGTATATGCCCCTGTCAAGCCCGCATCACTCATTCATGCCGCTTGCCTGGCATCTCCGGGCATTTAGTCATTCAACAGATATTTACCGAGCACCTGCTGTGTATCAGGCACTGTTCTCTGTGCCAGTGATTCACCAGCGAGCAAAGCAAACAGACAGGTCTGCCCCCAGAGAGCTTGCCTCTTTTCGGGGAGTGCAGAAAATTGAGAAAAAATAGACAGACATGAGAAATGACAGATTCCCACATTTGCTAGTAAGAGAAAAATACCCAGGTTGGGGGGAAATAGAGCAGAAAAAACAAAAACAAAAACAAAAAGAACACCGAGAGTGTGTGGAAAGGTAGCAACTTAGAACATGCATTTGAGTTTGTGAGCCGTGGGTTTTGCTGCTTCTGCTTTTGTGATCCCAACTGACTCTCCCTCCTACAGGAAGTTTTCCCGTATTACTTTATCCTTCATAGAACTCTTCTTTCTCTGGGAGACCACAGCGCTGAGACTGGGAGACCTTCACTGGGAGACCACAGGCACTGAGCTGCTTTGGGGACCTGGGTCCTCCTCAGGACATCAAGGAATATGCAGAGTCTCTGTTTTCAAGGACCTGAATCTCACTTGGGGATGGGGCAAGTATATACATTACTCTCATATTAAGTAGGAAATGCTGAGCAGACAAGAGGTAGAGAAAAAAAAGCGGTGTCCGAAATTCAGAGGGAAGGCGTTACTTGCTGCTGGGGCATGAAGGGCATGGGGGCGTGGGCATGAGGTCTGGAGGTCTCCCCACTTTCCACGGCTCCATTCAGTCCCTGCCTTTGACTCCAGCCTCCCCAAGACGTGGCAGAGGCCCTTACTCCACATTCAAGGCCTCAGCCTCTTTCCGACCCCATTCCCCCAATTCCATTTCCGCCAGTCATTTCCTTCACCAAGTACCTTTGTCAATGCTGACACCAGGAAAAAAAAAATCAGAAATATAACTATCAAAAACAAAAGGGTAGAGAATATACATATCAAGAGAAAAATCTCTGCAGGAAAGGGTAGGAACATGTCATGCAATAAGGCTCAGGCAGCACGTGCAATCAGAGAAATAGAAGGTCCTTGCAACAGAGCATTAAAAAGAGATGCAGAGAATCGATGTGTAGATAATCCAACAGAAGAAGGACTCAGAAATGGATGGGAGGAAAAATAAAGCCACTTATCCGGAATAAAAAAACAAAATAAAATAAAGCCACTTTTCAGAAAGAAGTCTTATTAGAAGCAGAGAAGTTGAAGAGACACTACTGACAACAAAGGCTCGTGGAAGAAGCACTTGAGAAAATCCAGCAAAATAAAATGTAACTAGCCAAGAACTAAAATTAATGAAAAGAAAAATGAGAGCCATGACCAAGGAAATTCAGCAAGCCTATAACTGGTGTATGTGAAGAAAATAATATTTTATAAAAGTAACAAAAGAATCAAAGATATAATAAAAGAAAACTGCCTTCAAATAAAGGAATGCAATCTCGGGATTGGAAGGGTATGCTGAGTCTTAAGAAACATTGGTGCATTTTAGACTTCAAGAACAAAAAAATAACAAAAACAAAAACAAAATGCCTGTGGATTCCATATTACATCCATTCCGTATTCCATATTCCACTTTCCATCCATCCATCCATCATCCATATTACATCCATTCCATATTCCATATTCCATATTCCATCCATCCAAAAAAACCAAAACCAAAACCAAAAAAAATGCCTGTGGATTACATCCATTACAATCCATATATGGATTCCATATTATAACAAATAAACAAACAAAACAAAAAGTAATAAAGTAATAAAAATGTTTGACAATATTATTAGAATATATAAAGCTGTATAAAAGGTAACAGTCCAAATATTTAAAACACCACTTTTCCCCTACTCTTGGTGGAAAAATGAAAACCAGCACACACATAACAAAACAAAGAAAGCTCGGATAATACAGCAAAATTGGAAACAAAATAAAGACATCAGAAAATGAAAGAAAATCACAGTCCTAGAACCAAATATATTTTTATACAACAGGTATAAGTATGTTAATCTTACTTATTAAAAGAGAATGTGCTTACACTGAATGATAAAATGTCACCATGTATATGTGACTGACCTGAGGAGACGTGACTTGGAAAGATGAAGATTACAGTGACTGGCAAAAACTTAATGTGATCATGTAATATAAAAGAAAGCAGGATTTTGATCATTTTATCAGGTAAGTTTAAATTTAAGGCAAAAGTACTCCACTTTACCAAAAGAGACACTCCATTATGGCCAGCTCAACAAGACACAATGATCTAACTGGGTCATTGAGCACTGAAACAATTCACAAAGCAAAAACAAAAACAAAAACAAAAAAACAAAACAAAACAAAACAAAAATATATCTGTATATAACCACTACCACCAGCAATCAAAAACTCCAAAAAGTATTTTTTTTAAAAAGCAAAAATCACCAAAACAAAACAATAAAAAAAACCTGACTTCTGCTCAGTCCTTCACGAATCCGTAGATAGATAAAAGCTAGGAGAGATGTGAAAAGTACAAAGCAGCGCAATTGATAAGGTAAACACCCTCTCCTGGCAAGTGTCTCCAGAAAAGGAACAAGACTGATCACAGAGAAACCTGGTACAAAACCAAAACTTGAGGTGGGCAGAGCACTTCCTCTGAGCAATGTGTATATGGATCTAGATATCAAACCTAAAATGGAAAAGAAAACAAAACCTAAATAAATAAATAATAAAATGAATTAATAAAATAATAATAAAATTAATAATAATAATACTAAAATAAAACACCTTCTAAAGATGAAAATTCCTTGGGATAAAGTGAAAATGAAAAGGAAAATTGTGGAATCTCCGGTTTAAAAAAAAAAAATCAGTGCATATCGAAGGGGTTAAAGCTGTAACAGGAAAATCAGAACCTTGAAAATCTAGGCTATTCAATAAGAAAGCACTTAAATAAGTAAACCAGGCATTCAATGTACAATGAAGAGAAAGAGGAACCAATGACATCTGAGAAAGACAGAAAGAAATTATGTAAGTAACAGCAGAAATTAAAAAAACATCTAATGAATATATATCTTCAAAGGGGAAACAAGAAATTGATAAATCTCTAGCTATCTCTGTAGACCAATGAGGGATGATTTGTACCCCCAGGTGACATTTGTCAATGTCTAGAGATATTTCAGGTTGGCACAGTGGGGAGCTGCTAGGTCACCTTGCAGACAGAGGCCAGGGAGGTTGCTAAAGTCCTCGGGTGCCTAGGATACCCCAACGGCCAAGAACTCCCCCGCCTCAGATGTCAATGGTGCTGAGGTTGAGAAACTCTGAGCTGTCAATAAAGACCAGAGAAGAGATGCACAAATTCACAAAATTCCAAGTAATAATATAGATATATACACGGAAGAGATAACAAAATATATAGGAAAGCACACATTGTTTCATTTTGCTGAGATAATTCTGAGTAGATAAAATGGATATGTTTTTACCAACATTAAACCCAGAAGAGAAGGAACTTCAACAGGCCAATTACCATGGGGGGAAAAAAAAACAACGCCGAGAGAGTTGTCACAGACCTATCTCAAAAATGCATGAGGCCCAGATGTTTCACAGGTTAATTCTATCAATCCTTCAGAAGACAGATGATACCAATGCTATTTTAACTGTTCAAGAGCATAAAGAGAGAAGAAAAATCCCTTAATTCTTTTTTGAAGGTCGTATAACATTGATATCAAAACTTGATCAAGATTTTTTTTAAAAAGCCATAAACCAATCATACTAAGGAATGTTCTAGAAAGTAGACTTTGGCAGTAGTACATTAGAAAGAAAAATAGCTCTCCGTCGAATAGTTGATTCCTTAAATAAAAATATGCTTTAATATGAGGAAATCTATTAAGGTGATTCACTAGCTTAATATTTTAATATTATACCAAACAGAGAAAAATGCCCTCTTCACGAATGCACCAGGCATTTATAAATTTAAACACAAATCCCTGATTTCGTAGGAGGGTGTTTCTGCAGCATGCATGTCAGAAGATTACCCAGCGCTGAGACACTCAGCTCAGACACACTGCAGGCACAAACAGGAGGTCCACCACCACGCCGGCACGGAAAGCTTTTCTCAAACATATTAGTCACTGCAGTGAAAAGGAGAAAGAGGAGGTTCTAAATTTGTTAAAAAGAGGGAAGATCGTCACCATTTGCAGGTACTAAGATTCCACACCAGAATACTTCGGGGAGACGGCTGGAAAAAACAGAGGAGAAACAGCAGAACATTCCAGCAAGGTGGCCAGTTACAAAATGAATATACAAAAATCAGTAGTTTCGATTAACCCAAACAATACCCAATTAGGAAAACGCAGGGGAAGAAAAGATTTGATTTACAATGCAGTACATTGTGAGAGAGAGAGAGAGACCTAGAAGCAAGCCTCTATGTGAATTTTAGGGCCAATAACAACGAATAAAAGCCAACACAAAAATTGTTAAGAATGACCGAGCAGCGTCCAGAGAAAACCCTGTTTTGCTCTTGGACAAGAAGGCTCTAAGTCATGGCAATGCTAATTCTCCATCTACGTTTACAGATTTATTATCTTTCCCTATCTCTCCAAAATAGTCTGCTGAGGATTTTGTGGGGAGAATAATTTTTAAACTAAGCCTAGAGACTATATAAAAATATATGAAACTAGACAGTAAAATTCTGAAACAGAAAAATTGTAAGACTGCATAGATCCTATGCTTCATTATATAGTCATTCATACATTTTTGGAACAGGTGCAGAAATAGAAGACAGGGAGATGAGCAAAACAGAGAGGATGGAAACAAACATAAATGTGTCTGAGAATTTTAGTAAATGATAAAGGTGATTTTTAATCAGTGAGAGAAAGAAGAATTATCTAATAAATGGTGTTGAGTCAACTGGCTAGTCACTGGGTTAGGGGAGAATAAAAACCCCTCATTCACTTCTTACACCAAAATATAATAAAGATTATTAAGGATCTAAAATTTTAAAGAATCAAAAGTTTCCTATGCAGATTCATATAAAACCTAGGAGCGAATAAGTTACAGAAGCCATAATATGACAGATAATGCCAAGCATTAAAAAAAATCTAAAACCTCATTATGATTAAAAAAATTATAAACAAAATCAAAAGGCATATGACATACTAGGAAAAATATTTATAACACAAATGACAGAAAAGGGCTAATTTCCTTAATATATAATACGCTCTTGCAAATCAGTGAGAAAGATATCAATCATTCAATAGGAAAAAACAGGCAAATGGTATGAAAAGTCAATTCACAGAGAAAGAAATATAAATGACTTCACATATGGGAAGATGCTTGGCGTCACTCATAATTAAAGACGTGCAAATAAAAACAATGAGAAACCTAGCAGACAGGCAAAGGTTTCCATCTTTGAGTGGTTGAACTTCCTGGAACTTGTCCTAGGGGAGCCCCTCATCTTCTCACCCTTTCTCTGTTTCTGTCTCTTGTCTCTCTCACTCATCAAAGGCGGCGGTTATAAAAGAAGGAAATTGTACAAACACATACACACGTACATGCACACATACACACATATGCGTACCCATCTTATGTAATATATAATATGTAGATATTAGATTATGTATCATATATATATACATATATCTATGTACACACATAATTATTCATCAACAGGGGACTGGTTAAGTAAATTGTGGTGAATCTCTACAAAGAAACTAAGGACCCTCTGCTATTATGAACAAAGCTATGGAAGATGTGAGACAATATGCACGATATACTGATAAGGAATAAATCAAGGCATAGAATGATGCACATAATATTTTCAATTTGTGTTTTAAATTTAACATATATATTATATTTACATATTATGTCATATTTATATATTATGTCATATTTATATATAAATATATTTTTTCATAGAAAGTTCTTTGAAATATACACATTAACTATTTATGGTGGTTATCAGTTGGGCTGGGCTACGAGTTTAAAGAAGAGGAAGACGCACTTCTCGTTGAACAGGTATATCTTTCTGTACAGTTTGAGTTTTCACTATGTGCATGTATTCAAACAAACAAAACACTGTTGGGGTGCCTGGCTCAGCCACTTAAGCATCTGCCTTCTGTTCAGGTCATGATCCTGGGGTCCTGGGATCTAGCCTTTCATTGGACTTCCTGCTCAGTGGGGAGCCTGCTTCTCCCTCTTTCGCTGCCACTCTCTCTCTCTCTCTCTCTCAATAAATAAATAAAATCTTTAAAAACAAAAACAAAAACACCCTTCCTGAGTGCTCAAAAAATGATGGAGACATGTTAAAAGGCCAATTTGAAGGTGTTCCCAATGGGCAACAAAATCATAATAGTAATGGATTTATAACCCATAGAACAAAATAAATATCAGTGAATAAAAAAACAAAAAACAAAAACAACCCAACAATTGAATACCTAATGGGAGTGAACAGCTTTTCCTTACAGAGAATTCCAATTTAAGAAATGTAGACGAGTACCCAAAATGAATAAAATTAAAAAAAATACAATTAGAACATCATTAGTAATCATCGTTCTAGGCAAGATCCATTAATGGATATAAAAATTAGGGAGCAAAGCATGAAAATCAAAAGGATATTTTCATTGTCTCAAAGTATCTCCCTAGAAGATACTTCTTTATTACAAAGGAAAAAAATAGTAACTCTTGAGCTGAGAAACCCAGAAGACCCCATCTTAACCAAGTGATCAAACTTAGTATCACCCGTAGAGAGACAGACACATTGAGCTACATGGGCCTCCTGATATCATGCACTGAGGGGACATACAATTTTGTCCGAAATGCATAACCTCAGTATAATCATGAAAACACAGGAGACAAATCCACATTCGACAAAAGAGCTGGCTGTAAGTGTTAAGGTCATGAAGGACAAAGAAAGGAACGGTCCCAGGTTGAATGAGGCTGAGGACATAGGACAGTTAGACGCAATGTGAGATCCTGGACTGAAGCCTGGCCCAGAAGAAGGATACTGGTGGGACATTGGGGACATTTGAACATGGTCTGGAAATGAGTTAATAACATTGCATCAAGGTTAATCTCCTGGTTTTGCTAATCAAACTAAGGACATGTAAGATGTTCCCATTTAGGGAATTTTGTGCTATTTTTACAGCTCTTTTTTGTAAGTCTGACATTATTTCGAAAATAAAAAGTTTAAAAGGTAATTTTAAAAAACTCTTCCGGGAAGTCCCGCTGGGACAAGCCATGAAAGATACAAGACAGTTGACAGATCAACAAGTCATTAAATCACAGTTGAAAAATCCCAATAATGTGGCCTCCTTTGCCTGCGACTTTTGAGCCTTATTCGGAGATGAGAAGCTCTTGTCACTCCTCACCAGCATACCCTATACCTAGAGATCCCAGTGAAGAGAAAGTAGTCATTCCTTTTCTCTGGTTGAAAGAGAGACGGTGAGCCCCTAAATGTAGGTAAGTCCCTGGAAAATAGAAATGTTGCATGTGTAGTGTCAAGAGTCTGTTTGAGTCCTAGCCTTAAATTTAAATCCTTCGAGCCCAGGGTCTCAACACCCTGTTGGGTTTAGAGAATAGAGCAGATTTGAAAACCATCTCCTCCCCTCTTGAGCGGTCTTGGAAAGCGACTCATCCTTTCCCAGTTTCCTATCTCTCAGTCTGTGAAATCTGGAGAACAGACAACACTGCAAGGGTAAATGATGTTCTTGAAAGCACTGGATCCTTAAGATGGATCATTCATTTCATGATCTCCAGTCCCATGGAGAAGACACGGCAATCACCCAGGACACGAGCTCTATCCTCAATTCCGTGTGCAAACCCAGGGAACTGAAATGAGCATCCGGAAATGCCCAGGACCAAACAGCCAAATAAGGTTGGTGCCTTGGAGCCTTGACTCCTAGCTCCCGGGGCTGCCACTGGTTCACGCTTAAGAGATGAAAATTATTTTGAAAACCAAGGCCAAAGGCCACAGGCGTATATTTGCAGCAGATTATTGACACGAGTGTGCCATGGACCTAGCCAATCAGAAAGTAATTTTATAAACACTGTTATTAAACAGAAGGGCAATTACTTTAAGTACTGGAAAAATGTCAGGGTCATACATGAATTTTGTGGGTATCACATTTTATTTGACACTCAGTGGATCAATGACTCCAAGTAAATTTATTCAGAAATAATATGCACCATGTCACCAACCTTCAAGCTCAAGATCCCCTATACATATCGCCCAAATTTACAGAGGCATAATTCCTGATTTATTCAGTTTACTAAGTATCCAAAAATGCATTCAAAGCTCTTTATACATAAAAGTATGGAAGTAATTAAGGATTATGCGTTAAGTGTACAAACATGGTTTGTATGACTGCATTTTAGAAAGGACCCTTTTTATTTCTATCTTTGTCAATGGAACAGAGTATAGGGTTCTAATGTGCTGTAATAAGTGTAAGAGGGGCCCAAGGGCAGCTTTTCCATGAGGCCTGTTTTTAAACGGAATGGCCTTGAGGTCTGCCCCTGCCATATTCCCCCGCCCCACACTTTCAATTTCTGCTGTGGTCACAGGGAGGGGAGCCGAGGAGACTCCAGGAGCCAACATGGGTTCCCATCACCTTGGAGGACAGATTTCCCAATGTGCCAAAGGACCAGGTAGTTTAACTCACCCCACCAGAGTTTGGAGTGGCTCCCGGTGACTCCAGGGGTCCCCTGGCCTCCCCTCTCTAGGCAGTGCCTGTTCTATTTCATATGAGTGGTCAATGTATTAAAAGGCAGGGAAGCCAAGCCTGGGACACATGGAACAGACCCTCCAGGAAAATACAGCAAATAAATGAATGATTGACGAGATTTTTGAGGTCAGTAAACATAGTAAGGGTAAATAATAGAGATTTTTTTCAATGATGCTGCATTTTGGAGAGCCTAAATTTTGAGAAATCTCAGAAGAATACATAAACTTGGGTATGCTAATTCTCAGGGCTGGAGGCAACTCCCCCCTCCTCGACCCCAGGGTGCAGCGGTGCATATGTGAGCCCTTGCCTGCCCCTCTCCATCCCCCACAACAATGGCAGTGAGCACACAGAGCTGCCCCTGGTTTAGAGAGAATTGTCCAGCCCTCAGAGAGGCTAACAGAACCGGTGGCCACTGGAGAAGGTGTGTCCAAAGGGATGCAGGCCCAAGAACCCAATTTGTCTTAAAAGCCTTAGGTAACACAAAGCTCTCTCTTCCTGCATTGAGAAGGAAGCTTCTACTCTGCTCCCCATTCACACAGAATTGCACAGGCATACCTTGTCCCCCAGATCGGTTGACTGGGGAGGCCTAAAACAGAATGTAGTGACAGAGCAGCCAACTACAGACTTCTCATCCTCCCTAGCCCCTGAGGGCAACCCTGGCGAGCCCCCTAGATGCCAGCCTAGCCCCAGGGAAGGTGGACCAGACTTGTCAGCCTCTTGGAACTGCTCTTCTGGGTGGGAATATGGTTGTCTGTCCCCAGCACTGCACAAAAGTCATGTATCATTTGGGTCCATTTTATGGATCAAAGTAAATCAGAAATATTTCTTTCTTATTTTCTTTCTTCTTTTCTTTTCTTTCTTTCTTTCTTTTTTTTGTTTCTTTCTTCTTTCTTTCTTTCTCTTTCTTCTTTTTGTTAAAAAGAGAGAGAATGTGTTATAATGGCCATGGACTTGTCTCTCCACTAGAAAGAAAACACTAAGGGACTAGGAATAAACTTCCGTCCTTCATCTTTGCATCCTCAATGCCTATCACATAGTAGGTGTTCAATAAATAAGTATGGCACAAATGGATGGATGGAAGGTTGGATGCATGGATGGGTGGATGGATGAAGGAATTGATAGATAGAGAAATCAGTGGAGGGATGAGTGGGTGGATGGATGGATGGATGGATGGATGGATGATTGGATGGATTGGTGGATGGATGGATGATGGAATGCCTTGAGGCACTTGAATTATCTGACAGTGTAGCGAAATCAGTCCCATCAAACCAAGTACGCAAGCCTCATCTCAGGCCACTACCATGAACCACCTTGTCAGTTAAGAAAACACTTACCTTACCATGTTTCATGGAGCCTTCATAATAGCTCTGTCAGAGAGGCCTGGCAAGAATTATTATACCATTTGACAGCTACAGAAACTGAGTATCAAAGATGGTAAGGCCCAGACAAACAGCTCTTAAGAAGCAGAGTCAGGGGGAGAACTTAGCTATACAAAAATACATTTGAAGTTCCTTACATATAAACTCCTAGAAAGTAATTAGGAATCACATGGGAAGATCCCAAGATGTATTTTGCAGGTCATAGTGAATCCCATACTTACTCAAGTTTCCCTTTTTGCACTGACTGCTAGAAGGCTCAGGTCCCAATTTGCGGCTTATTTCTTAGAGGGCAAGACCTCCTGCTTTAATTTGGCAAGCTGGGATGGGGCAGGGGGTTTTGGCATGTGTGTGTGTAGCGATGGAACAAGAAAATAAAGCAGGCAGTTAGACCCGTAGGGTCCAGAAGCATCCCATTCCCAGCTGCTCTATCCGTGAAACTCCATGGTCAGCTCCAATGTCATAGTGAGCAAACCCAGAGGAGGTCAGACAAGATGGGGCCATCCATCCCCTGGCCCTCCCCACTTCTGTAGCTGACCCTGGGCTTTGATGTAAGAATCCACACCCTTCCCAAGGGGCCACATGACAGTTTTGGTCCTTGCCCACAACTCAAGGTGGGAATCCACTCTGACACCCAGCCCTTAAGCATCCAGGACTGGTCACAGTGTGGGTGGTAGGGTGGTCCTTCTTCTTCTTTAGAGAGGATTACAGCAGCTTTCCACAACAGAAGTTCCCTGAAGGACCTGTTTTGGCCTGCTCAGAAATCCACAGAAAGAACTATGGTGATCACAGCTCCTGGTCCCCTAGCTGCCTGAGCCTAGTCCTTCAGAGCCAGAGACAGCACTTGGCCTGACCGTTGAACCAGTGGCCTCCAGAGTCCCCGGACCACCGGCCAGCATCGCTCACTCTAAATCACAGGCTGGAGTCCCCTGGCCTGTATCTGGGTAAACAGTTGGCAGCCTCTGAATGTTCCAGCTCAACACAACCTTGACCGAGTCCCCAGGAGGCCCACTGTTGACCCCATCCAGCAAACTCCTGATCTCCCACACAGCCCTCTTCGCCTCCTGCAGCTACAGATGCCCAAGCCAAGCGTTGGCCTCCCTGTTACCCCAGGAAAAATTTACTTGCAAAAATTGGCCCGGGGTAAAGACTTCCTAGAATTCCATTCTGTCTGTCCAATAACTATCTTCGTCAGGGTTCAAGGTTCCTTCTGATCTGGCACTTGATGAATAAGTCCCTTTTTATACTAGTCATACCATTTAAGATTTTGTAAATATTATTCCAAACAAATCCATTTAAAAAATCAATTGTAATTTCTCTTCTGTGAATTTATTGTACAAATACAATTGTATCGTGTACAAAAGACACTCGGTGCGGTATTGTTCAAAGTAACGGAAACTCACAACTACCTGTTAACTTGCGTGAATTGGCACCAATACCAGGCTGGTTAAGTAGATTATTATACATGAAAGAATACTATGCAACTGGTAACAATCTCACTCCAGACTCCGGTCAATACTTCCAACAGCTACCTCCTTCCTTTTAAGGGGAAAAAAAGCAGATTATACAAAGTATCAGTTGTGTAATTATTATATGATCGTATCAGCAACAAAATATGACTATATAGTAATACATAAACATAGTCCTACCGTATTATATGTAGGTATACCAGGAATTTTTCTATTTTACGCTTTTCTATTTTCATACATTAATTTTTTTTAAAGATTTTATTTATTTATTTGACAGAGAGAGATCACAAGTAGACGGAGAGGAAGGCAGAGAGAGAGAGAGAGGGAAGCAGGCTTCCTGCTGAGCAGAGAGCCCGATGTGGGACTCGATCCCAGGACCCTGAGATCATGACCTGAGCCGAAGGCAGCAGCTTAACCCACTGAGCCACCCAGGCGCCCCACATACATTAATTTTTTGAATACAATTGCAAAGATAAAGAAAGAAGGTGAAAGAGTTATTGATGAACGGAGAGCTCAATTAAAATTCACAATGGAAATAATCATAAAAATACCTTCATCACAACGTATCAATAAAAAAAGCCTCATTTTACACTTTCTAAAACAAAGCAAATTACCCATAAATTTTTAAAAAAATCATTTCAGAGCAGGTTAGAGCTGCACTCAGTCAAAAGGCCGTGTGGAAAGGATCTAATGGTGTTTTGGAGTATATGCAATTCGGGAATCTTTTATCAGTAAGTTTGACAAAAATCATTACATTGCAGGGCCTCAAGAAGGCGAGAGGACCATTTGATCCAAGTTGCTCAGCTTGCAGACAAAGAAGAAGTCTTAGTCCCCTAAGTTATGCAATATGCAGATAGCGGGGTGATGGGCTACGTCCTGGTGTCCCCCCTGGGGGTCATCTAAGCCAGCCTACACATCCTCTCTGACATCCTCACTTTCTTTTCCCTCTTCTGTTCCAGCCGGTGGCCCCACTCCAACCACCTGTTTCCAGGCCCCCAACTGACAACCCCAATCCAGTGACCAGCACTTTACACCCCAGATTCTCCTCCTACTCAGCCATGTCTTTCATGGATGTAATCATGAAACCCTCCTTTACAGGGGAGGAAACTGAGCTATGAAGAGACTGACCTTTTCAAGATCACACAGCTGGTGAGGGTCCCAGATGGAGCCTTTAGAGCCCAAGCTGCTCCCTCTCTCCCAATTCCATTCACACTCAGGACCGTTCCTCCCTGAGTGGGAACTCACGGAGTGTTGCCGTTCCATCATGGATCTACAGCCGTGTGAGACAGGAGACAACATCCCTTGCCTTCCAGTGGAGTCTTGGCCAACATTCTGCCATGAGGTGAGATGTGCCCAACCCTAGCCACGGCACTGGAGAAGCAGGATGACGCAGTCCCTCTCCAGTGGGGTAAACACTGCCAACTTTCAGCATTCCCAGACCTTCAGGACCAATACACCACTCCAGGGGGCCAGGGCTCCCACTGTGTAGCCGTGCAGGGGTCACCCAGGACAGCTGAAGGCATTCAGCTGTTGAAAGGAAGAGGGTGCATTTCAAAGGCCCCAACAGATGTGCATGTCCTTGTAGGCATGTTTTCCAAGAGACAGCTGCTCTTGTAATTTGCCGACAACCTGGATGTGATTTCAGCTCGGGGTCCCAGAGAAGACTCACTGCATGGACCCTTGGCTCGACACCCCCAGATTTGGGCTTTTCAAATGGCCAACATCTTTTCCCTCCTCAATTCCAATTTGACTCCTTCGAACAGAAAGCAGCCAGGGTTCGTCTGAAGGCCTTCTGAACTTGGCCTCTTATGGGGAAAAGGGCGGTGGGGGGATGGGCAGTCACAGAGGTCCAGTGGGAGTCTACCCGGTAATGGAAGTGGTTTGCTCTTGCCTGTGTGCTTCGTGCTCTGGTGTCAGAAAGCACCTCCCAGGCCCTCCAAGATCTGCATTTATCTTGCTACAGCATCAGCATCTGGAGTATGTAACTGCCACCTGAACAGGAATGGGTTTCCCCATCTGAAAAATGGGCATAATCTGTCTTTACCAATACAGCAATTAGGTAATGACTATAAATTACCCAGAAGTATGGACTGCTTTGAGATGCATGAGCTCCCTCTGGGAAGCCCACCACCTCTGGAGGGACAGCACACAGCCACCCTGGTGTTCCCTGTCCAGAGCCCTACCATGCCAAGCCGCTCCTGTGGGGAGGGCCAGGGGCCAGGACTGTCCTGGTCCTGCCTCAGTTTTGCTGGGCACCCTCTGGCCAGTCACCCACGCTGTTTGAATCTCAGTTCCTACATGTGAAATGCAAAAGTGTTGGTTTAATTACCTTAGGGGCTCGCGACTTTTGAATTAACATCACCTCGATGCGTCCCCCAAAACCCACAAACTCAATTTGTTGACAGATTTTGTCTATCCAGAATAAGTTAACCTATTATGTGATAACTAGCTTATTATCCCATGCTGACTCATCAAAGGCATATGTGGTGACCCGTTAGAGTCTGTGATAAAGAAGAGGAATCCAATGAAGCTGATCGAATTCTCGCCAAAAACACTTGACATTTCTGTAAAGTTCAGCAGCCTTCATTCTAAAGCCGCATTGTTATTTTATTTTATATTTTCCAAGATGAAAAGATATTTATCCTATTATAAAAGTAACGTATACTCAATACCAAAATATAAAATAATGCCCAAGTAGATAAGATCGATTTGGAATATAGGCTTCAAAATATTTCCATGCATACATATTATAAATGTGCATATTTTTACAAAAATGAACTCTACCATATATTTTTTCTGTAACTTAAGAAAACTTAAGAGCATACTGCTGGCAACCCTCCATATTTATCCCTAGAAATGTATTTTAGTGTTGGAGTGCCTTATCAAATTTCAATAAAGTCCTATCACTGGAGACCCCGGGGTTCCTTCCATTGTTCCCCCTCCTGCAAATACCAGTGTGTTCAGCATCTGTGTGGTTCACTCTGGGCACATATTTAATTATTCATGTATATTCATTGCTAGAAATAGAATTGATGCTTCAGATCACACGTCCTTTTTAAAGAAGTATTTTACTTTTTTTCCAAAAAAAAAAAAAAATATTACCACGGACAGTACGGCTTTAAGAAACCACCCTTCACAAATTACATACTCAATTCTCCCCCCGTTCGTCAGTGTCTAAGATCGGGGGCTCCTCCTTGTTTCCTTGGTGAAATCAATTTTTAAATTGTATATTTAATAGATAAAAAGTCCTATCCGAAACGATCCATAAGACGATAATTGCGAGACAATGACTATCTGGCTACTTTCCACCTGGCGTGAGAAGCAGACTCCACAGTATCTGTACAGGTAAACGCGTGGCTTTTACTTGTTAATTTAAAATGGCGTGAGAAGTCATGGGCCATCTGTGCGATCTCTCCAGGGTCTATGAGGTCAGGGAACGGGGTTTGGACACCAAAGTTTTGGTCATCTCCACAGTCACAAAATGCTGCTGGAGGTCCATCCGTCCATCCGTCTTCCACCCACCTGTTTTCCATTCATTCGCTCCTCTTAGAGTGTCTCTGTTAGTGCACCTTTTCGGTTGCAGGCACTGGTCAGACCCTGAGGGTTCCGGGATGACCAGAAACCCGGTTGGGTCCTCCTGTAGCCTCCAGTTGAGAGCACTTGGCAGACACGGAACACGTGTCGCAGCCACACGCTCCCCCGTGATTAGGGTGATTCCTGTGTGCCCTCCACAGACAAGGGTCAGCGAGAACCAGAGGATGACCAGGACCCCCCGGCATGCCACACTGTGGATGGACACCTAACCCCATGCCTGCCGGCCACTTCCAGTCTCATCTTGTTTGTCTGGGGCAGGACACAGATGCCTATCTTCTCCCAACCGTGGTGAAGATTTATTTAGTAGTATTATTTTTAAGCAGCTTTTCAAAGGCGGGATTAAGGTCTCTCGGGAGTGCCCAGGCTGCAGCTTGCTTTCCGAATCCCAGGTCACAGCAGCCACACTCCATGCAGAGAACCCCTCTCTGCCTCTGCACAGACTTGATGGTGGTTAGCTTGCTTGTCCCTGGGCCCCTCCCCCGATCTGCTCCTTGAGCCCCGGCAATTACTCAGAAGTCAGTAGCCTGCCTCCTTAGGACTGGGTCCCTCAATTCAAGCCAGATAAACGTGTGTGTGTGCACAGGCTTGGTGGCTCACATGGGATCCCTGAGCTGGCAACACCCCTGACTTAACCTTTTGTACCAGCTAGCAGCGTCGGGGAGAACAGCCATACCATCCAGCCAGTCATGACTTCTGGCTCTCCATGGGAATCTGGTTGTCAAGGGCTCTACATGTAGTTCTAAACATGAGCAAAGATGTTGGAGCTGGATCAGCACGGTACGTAGCGGCAAGAATGTGGGCTGTGTGAGGCATGGACTTCACCTGCTTTGATCCCCATTTTAGCCCCACTGGCTGGAACAGAGCCTGGCATACAGCAGGTGCTCAATAATTACCTATTGAGGGAAAGATTGTGCATAAATATCTAATCCGTAAGCATAGGTTACCAGCCACCTGTTGCTTCATTCCTCATTGTTGTAGCCAAGGGAGCATCCCACACCTTGCCCCCATCCCAAGTCTGCATTTGGTCACCATTGCAGATGGAGACTGTGGGGAACTAAACCTCCCAACAAGGCTGTGTGCACCCTGTGGGGCCTTCTGCTCAGAGGTGAGTAGGGGATGCACGGACAGCTACCTGATCACCTTGGAGAGCTGAGATTTTTAATGCCCTTGGTTTCCTTCTTTGGGCCAGAGAACTTCTCCCTGTGATGAGCAAGTTCTGAATAGAGTTTCTGAGTTTCTTGGGCCCCCCGGAGCCCCATCCATTCCACCGCATTGTCATCCCTGCTCAGAATGACACGATCCACCAATGAGCTTGGGAGAACCCCGGCTTCCTGCAGCAGGAATTCTCTGTCCCAGGTCCTTCTCCACGACGGCCCCTTGACAACAGCCTTCTGGGTCCCCCTGGACTCACGCCTCTGGCCGCCTGCTCACTCCGGGAGACCAGGAGGCCCCACACTGTTGTGTGTCTCAGCAAAGGGTCCCGGGAGGTGATTCTAACTGCTCTCAGGAGCCATGTCCCCGTTGGAGGTCTCAGGGTTATTTATGGGTTCCTTTCCACGATAGAGATGCCCACGTTCCAATTTTATATTCCATCGTGAGGGTTCCTGCCGTCCCTGGGCCCTCCTCTCAGGATCTGTGTCCAGCAGGCTGAGGGAGAGAGGTCCTTGCAGACCTCCATCCTGCTGCCCACGTGCCCCTAGCATGTGACTTTCTGGAATGCACTGCCCCAGACAGCAGTGGTCTTGAGTGCTCACTGATGGGTTCCCCGCACAGAGGCAGAAGCCCGGCAACCGGTCACAACTCAGCTGATATTCTTCGAGGAGCAGAGAATGTGGTCATGCGTGGATCCTTTCTTTCTCCCGGCCTCAGTCTTCCCATAAACATTGCTGTTTAGATGAGCTCTTTGGGACCTGCTGGCTCCCCAAGCCCATAATTCAAGATTCCAACGTTCTCACCCAGGGAGCACAGAAAGCATGAGGAGGGCTCCGCTTCCAGTCAAGTCTTTCCTCAGCCTGGTCTGAGAATATAGGGGTTAGACCCTTCAGCCAAAGGCTTCTCCCCGGAAAGCAGGGCCTACCTCCCAGCCATGCCCTACCTCAAAAAATCTTCATCCATAAAAATCAGAAAGTCGTCGCTCAATCAACAACAGAAATAACCAGTAAAAACCATTTCGCTTTATAAGGAGTTGCTGGGGGAAAAACAAACAAACAAACAAACAAACAAACCCCAAAACTCTCCTTAATAGGTCCAGGCTCCACACTTAAAGCAAAAATCTCTGGGACCTAAGCCTTCTGAGGAGACGGACAGCGTGTCCCTATCACTCCTGAGTCTGTTACGAGCAATGGAAGGGCAGGGGGGGGCACAGAACACGACACACGCCTGAATCCGGACAAGCCAGGGGCTCAGGCGTCCCCACTTGCTAGGGCGCCGGCCTGGCCGTGTCCGCACCCCGGGCCTTCGTGCTGGGACGGTCTTCCCCACTCCCAGGTATTTCATCAAAGGCGCCTTCAGTACATGGTGGGGCAGACAAACAGGGGCAGGAGCCCTGAAGAGCTGTGTTAGATGCATTCAAACCATGAGCGTCTCCTGGGGACTCCAGTCCTGCTCCCTACGTCTGGCCTTGGACAGCACTGCGGATCACGTCTGGGTTAGCGGTTTTTGAAAACCAGGATCCATCACAGTTAGGAATATCTCTGAGTAGAATACAAGCCCAGAGTCACAGTCTTTCCTCCAGCGACACTTGCTGAAAATTGTCATGTCAGAACCATGACATGAACAAGCGATGGTCAGAATCGAATCCAGAGTCGGGACTCGTCACTGGGTTTCTGAGGGGAGCCACTGGCTTTTAGGGGAACTGGTCCCATGAGTCCACAAAACAGCCCATGAATAGGGCAAAACGCCTCAAGGTTGCCGGGGAAAAGGGAGACAAACGTGCTTTGTGGAATTTAGAGAACCTCATCAGGTCCTGGTCTGTCCTGCCATTGTTGTCTAAATTCAAAGCCTTACTTGTAACTCTCATGTTTCATATGATGAGAAAAGAATCTACAATTTCTGCTTTGTTTTGTGAAGGGACGCAAAGTGCCCAAGTCTCAAGAGTTTAGATGGGTCCACTCTCTGGGTTATCATCGGAGGACAGGTTCAATTGGAAAAGTTTCCAGAATGGCTCTAGGAATGCATAACCAAAGATGAGAGGGAGGGAGGGAGGGAGGAAGGAGGAAGGGAGGAAGGAAGGGAAGAGGAATAAAGGGAGGGAGGAGAGGGGGAGGGAGGAGGAAAGGAAGGAAAGAGGGTTGAAGGGAGGGAACAGAGAGGAAGGGAGGGAGGAAAGGGAGAAAGAACTCTAATAAACCAAGGAGACAAACCACTGTTCTCCCTAAGTTTAAATACAAAAGATAGTATTTTTAAATTAGAACTTCAGATTTGAGTTTTGTTGGTTTATCACAATGAATCATAGAAAATAATGTTCCACTGGGTAAAATCATCATGTTTACCCAGATCAAAACATGGTAGAGTGAACAATTTTTCTGTAGATGGGAGTTGTCTAGATAGATGGAGTGGATAATTATGCCTTATTCTCCCTCCCCACACCTAACCATTTGTTTGCTTTAATTTTGCCTTAATTACCCAGAAAATTAAGACGAAAGTGGAGTCCCTAGGTTTCTGAATAATCTAGACAAGGATATATATTTGGTGTAGCTTTAAGAAAGTGTTTTCGAAATCCTTCATGTGGCTCTGGATGGAAGGCTTTGCATGGGCACGGGTCCCGGTGGTCATCCTCTCACGATGGACGCGTGGGCACCCACAGCTTCCTTTCTACAGGTGAGTCACCTGGCAGGTACAGCACCGCTCCTGGAGCTAGGTAGGGTCCCCGGGAGGCTCCTCTCCCAGGTGAAAGCACTGGGAGGGGCCTTGGCAGTGACCCTGCACTCCAGTGGAGTCGCTGGAGGAGGGACAGCCCAGAAGCCCAAATGCCAGGAATACAGCTAAAACCTTCCTTTACTTCTCAAATCAGAAACCTGGTAGGCATTTCCCTAAGCCCCATCAGCAATGCACGTCTACTACAGGCACATACCTGTGCTGAGTACGTGTGCGGCAGCTGCCGTAGCTACATTATTGAGCACTTACTGTATATTTGACATGTGTGGTTTCGTTCAACTCACAAGGGTAACGATTATCCATAATTTAGAAACCAAGGCAGCAGTGAGCAACACGTCCAAGATCGCAGGGAATCCAGGTGTCAGGTGCGGGCGTCTGACCCCAGTGTCTGCGCTCGTGAACGCTACTTTACCTTGCCTTCCTGCGCAAGGCTGACCAAGAGCAAGGTCAACTCAGAAGTACCCAGCATTGCCTAAGGGCCAAGCCTTGTGTGGTTACCATCACCGCCCCCCCACCTCGTCATCTCAAGGAAGCGTGTTTATTTCTCAGCATAACCCTTCCATGTCGGCCCTGTTTTCCAGAAGGGGAGACACAAGCTGGTCCGGAACATGTCGTCCTGTTTCCAAAGCTCGCGCTGCGCTCCCCACAGAAGCAGACCCAAACCCCACGCACCGTGTCATAAGCACAGGGAGCCCTAAGTGTGCGGCAGCTCAGGGATGGAGGGAGACCACTCCCCGGGAGCCCAGAAGCCAGAGAAACTTGAACCTCCAAGCCCTGGGGAAACCCTCCGTCCCCAGGTGTGACCCATCCAGGGATTTGGGGGTGGGGGTGGTTTGCAAGACTAGAGGCCCCGAAGAAATACAGGGGCTCCAGTCATAATGGAAAGGTCCTCTCCCACTTTGACTTAAGATCACAGAAAGGCAGAGCTTTGCCATTTCCCTTGCAACCGGAAACAGCCCCCAAAGTGAGAAGGACTCCTCCAAGAGACCCATCTGGGGGACGGAGAAACCAATCCAAGAGCTGGAGAGCCTTCCTATGCGGGAAGATTTGTTTTCAGCTTAAAAAAAAAAAAAAGAAAGAAAGAAAGAAAGAAGGGAGACTATCACATATGAAATCTGCCTAGTCCCACAGCCTCATATGACCTATGTGGTCATCAGACCAAAGGGAAAAAAAAAAAGTTTCCTTAAATACAGCACGGCCGATGACTTGCAGAGACACAGAACCATTACTGGAGGGTTTTTTTTTTTTTTTTTTCCCTTCTTCTTCTCCTTCTTTTTGCAGCTTTAGAAAAATAGATAATTACTTCAGTTAATTTCAGCAAAACAGTTCAAACTCATCAGGGCTGAACAAGTATAATTTACTGCTCCTTCTGACTTATTGTTGTGACTGGTGGTGGATTGATGATTAAAGGGGTAAACAGTAACGTTTCTATAAAATGGCTGACTCGGCTGCCGGGGTGTCAGGGGAGACACCTGCCCCAGAGGCTGGGCCGGGATTGTGCCTGCGCGCAAGGCTGTCAACAAAGAATATAAGTATTTGACAAGGTGTTATCTAATTGTGTTTTTAAAAGCCACGATACGTACATCTTTTAATGTGTCACTTTAAGCAGCCGGAGAATTTCTTTTATTAAAAAGTACAAAGGAAAAATGAGTGCCTTGCATTTTCTTTTTTTGTCCTCACCCCCCCTTCTCCCACTCTCTTATTTCTTTTTCCCTTTCGCTTTCCAGGCTCTGCCCTTTTGCCGTCATTCGGGGGAATATATTTTGCTCTTTAGTCAAATTGGCTTTTATTTAAATGGTTGCCCAGAATAGCTCAGCCACATTACATCTATAAGAAGAAAGAACAGTATGTCCCACAGACCGATCTCTGCTCTGGTCCTGGTGGGAATTAGCTGCGGCAAAGAAGGCGAAGGACAGGCCTCTGATGCTCTGAGCCCTGAGAGTGAGGGGTCAGTGTGGGCTTCCTCAGAGCCCGACCCACCCTCGGAGACTGCCCTCACCCCCGCTCCCCACCCAGGGCCTCTCTGTCACAGTCCCCTGAGGCTTGGGGCTTCCATTCTTCTCCCTGCTGTCCCCACGGCCTGATGCCTGTCCCATGGTGCACTGAACTCTGGACAAGACAGGTCCTCTCGCCCGGAAACATGGGAAGCAGCTGGGAGAGGAGAGTAAGAGTCGGGGGAGGGCCTGGGCACACCAAATACAGCTAAGGGATCCGCCGCGCCCTGCAGAGCTGGGATTTTGAAAGAGCCAGAACGAAGAGCGTGCTACCCAAGGAAGTGCTTGGAGAAGGCAGTGGGAGGGACAGACAATTAAGGTCCATCAGGATCAGGTCCCAGAATGGCCCCCTGGGGACTGAGGGAGGGTCAGGAGGTAGCGTCCCATCCCTACACCGTGGGTGTCAGCTGGGGGGACGCAGTTCTCAGCCACATGAGCAGAGTGGACTGCCACATGTGCCATTCAGACAAACCCAAGTTCTTGGACGGGGCTGGCCCGTCTTCACTTCTCTGGCCCCAGTTGGGAAACATCTCCTGCTGTGTCTGCCTAAAGCCAGGCCCATGTGGAAAACACTGACAGAGAGGAGGAACCCACCAGCCTCAGGCCACACTGACCACACAGGTGCAATCCGGGCACATGGGGAGAGAGGTCTGGGGGTATCTTGAATCCCACACCTCAGATCCACACTCAGGCCCGTCTACACCACTCCTCTGTGCCAGGTTAACTCGGGTGTTGGCTTCAGTTTTCACTAAACTGAGTGCAAGTCCCTGTGGTTTCTGTCCTGAAGGGGACAGAGGGAGAAGCGAGGAGGGAAGGACCAGGGCAGGCCAGACTTGTTGCCATGGGGGAGTGGGTAGAACATCCGAACCCCAGACTGCCTGAGTGTGCCCCCTGCATTACTCCAGTGGCCTCCAGCAGGTATGCTGGGGACGAGGGCCTTGTGCCCTGGTCAAAGCGGCTGTTTAATCTCTCGTGGTCAGGGTCATGGGGTGACTCAAGCAACATGTGACCAGTTATGCAAGGAAGACAATGGCCAGTGATGGAGGGAACCAGGGAGGAAGGCAGCGGCCATCCATAAGGCTCCACCCAAGAGAAGGACCCTGCCTGAGATGGCACGGAAGGCGGGGAAACCCACACCTGGCTCACGCATGTCTACCCAGATCATGGCCCAGAAGCCAGCCCCAGAGAACAGGCTAGAATGGGTCCCAGGCCTGCTCTCTGCCTTTCCATAGCCTGACCAGATGCAGGGAGGACCCCCAGCTGGTGACTGTCTGTGGACAGACGCCAGCAGGCCAAGCGGACACTTCGTGTCGTTGGCAAGGCCAGCAGTGGGGGCAGATGAGGTCTGGGGCAAACAATCCGAGGAGCATTCCTCAGCATCAAATGCCCACCAATGGCCCTTCCGGGAGAAACTCTGAGAAAGGGCTTGGGGTCACGGACTGGACCTGATGTTTGAGATCTGGGGGACAGTGCAGCTCACGGCAGCCCCATGGAAGACGCTGCGTGTGGTGCAGACACAATTTGCAAAGACTAGAGGAGGAATCCAAGACTAGCCATTGGGTAGACCCTGGGGCGCCAGTTGCTCCCCAAGGTCAGATGATATCTTTGCGTCTAGCCTCCAGTTTGTCTTCTCAGTGTCTCCATGCCTCCCCCTAAGAAGATGCACTCTGTCCAGCTAGCTCCTGCCCTCCACGTGCTCTGAGTGAGCCCCGCTCTCAAGTCCAAGGCTGTGTGCGAGGCCACTGCCAGGGAGCTCAACGCCATCCCTCTTGCTGACAAGCTGAGCTCCCTGCTTAGAGTCAGTCAGGTCATTGAGCCCCAGGGAGGGCTTAAGAGGGGTGGGTTGGGGGATGGGGTGGGGCAAAGAAATGCAAAACTCCATTGTCTGCCAGTTTGCTTGGAGGGAAATGCGGGCCTGCCAAAGACTAGAAGGCTTTTGCTTTCCCAGAGGGTCACAACTGGGTCTGTTCTCCCTGCCTGCCTTTTTAGGAAATGCTCCATTTCCCAAAAGTAGCGGCCATTCATAAGAGATGGTACCTTTGGGAGGCTGCCCAGTGTTGGCCTGTCTGCAGCAGCATGGACAGGAGCCCACGCGGCCAACCATTCGCAAGTTTTGGGGAACCTGCCCCAAATCTCCTCACATCTGCAATCCGGGGAGACCCAGCCACGGGACAGCCCCTCCATCACGGCTCCCAAGGGTTCTGCTCCTGACCACCCTTCCTTGTTGTCTGTCACCCTGCGGGAGCTTCCCTGGGGTTTCTAGGAGGTGGCGTTTACGCCAAGGGAGGGCCCAATAAAGCTGGGATTGGCCTGGGACGGGATCAGACTCCAAGAACCAGACAAGCCGCAAGCTTCAGGGAAAGGACGAGAAGGAGGAGGCCCTACGGGTCCATCTGGACAGACTCTGCCTGTTCCCACCCTCGCACTGACAGAAGCCGCTGTTTCTGACTTTTTTTTTTTTTTAAGATTTTATTTATGTATTTGACACAGAGAGAGAGAGATCACAAGCAGGCAGAGAGGCAGGCAGAGAGGAAGGGAAGCAGGCTCCCTGCTGAGCAGAGAGCCGGATGTGGGGCTCGATCCCAGGTCCCTGAGACCATGACCTGAGCCGAAGGCAGAGGCTTTAACCCGCTGAGCCACCCAGACGACCCTCTGACTGGTTTTATGCTGGTTGGTTTTCACACGGCGTCTTCTCTCTGATCCGCCAGGCTGTGGTTATAAATACTGGATAGCGTATACACGAAAGGATCTTTTTACAACAGGTTTAATGAAGGGTTCTGCTCCAGGGATATGGGAGAAGATGCCGAACCTGACAATGGCTTCTAAATGGTATGGATGTGAAAATCCTCAGCAAATAATAAACGCATTTCAAGCTTTATAGCTGTTTATTTCACACTTTCTTTAATATACCAATTATTCATGTAACACCTAACTGAGAAATGTGTTATATCTAGCAATCACTTATAAGAATTTGCTAAACAGTAGCACAACGGATGTGTCCATCACCAGATCATTTATCATCCCTCTACAACCATGAACTTGCTGGCAAATTGGGGGTAAAGTTGATTTAATCTTTGGGTTTAGGGAAAAAAAAAAAACACGGAAGATATTTGTGATTATGAGACATTTGCTTTTCATTTCCACAGCCGGTTAGGATTCACAGACATGAAAATCCATTATGGAATGGTGTATAAAGTGTGACCGCGTCTTGTTCAGTCAATTAGTGAGCTGAGCCCAGGGTGTGGTGCTTTAGCAGATAACCTGTGTCTTCCGTTTGACGAAAGTAAAGAAGATGCTCGAAGAGACGGGGTAAAGGGGCAAAGGAGGGCTTGACTCGCCCAGCCACACTGTGGACCCAGAGGCCCTCCTGCCTGACTCCTTTTCATTCCACGTCCTGAGAAAGGACCAGAAAGGACCCAACAGGAGAAGACAATCTAACGACTGGCCAGGAGTTGCACTGCCAGCGTGTTGGACACCTCTGGTTTTAAAGTCTCTCCAACTTTTCTACTCCTTGAAATCCTTTGTGCCCCCTCGACACCTTGATGCAATGCCAATGGGTAATTTATCCCAAAATGAATGCTATTTTTGCTTTGCGGGAATTTGATGCATAGTGACTTGTGCATGGAAATTACCTTGCACATCTGTATTCTGATTATGATATTTAGTGCAAGGGTCATGAATAATAATATTGCTAAATATGCTTATTGCCATCTATAAATAAAGGTTATCACACCAGAGAAGGTTTTGTTTCGGAGTGGCAGAACAAGGCAGGGTTAGTTGCAAGACAATAGAGCTTTAATTTTAATATGAAAATAAATACTTAAATTTATAAATATTCAAATGATTCTCTCCGTAGGAGAAATGCGCCCCTACCTGCTCAGCGAGTGAGTACTAAGCTTTCCAGAGGGTGCTGGGGGATGTCTCCCAAGGCCACCTTGCCCAGGTTGATACGCAGCCCTGAAGGGTGGTGACCCTCTTTGACAGATGTATTTCTCTAATGTTTTAATAAGATTATAGTTTGTGATGAAAAGCCCAAGACAGCCTATAGTCTCTCTTCAGGTTACTTCAGCGAAGCCGTCAAAGAGACTCAGAGGCTGAGCATGGGACACGTGGATGGGGTGGCTGAGGGAGGGCACAGGACAGAAGAACATCGCAGTCTCAGAGGTACGTACAGAGCGTGAGCAGTCCGCACACCCCAGCGCCCTGCCCGGCCTCTCGGAGCTGACCCCCATCTCTGCAAGAGGACTGGTCTTTTCTGCTTTGCTCTCCTCTGCTTCTCATCTGAATTCTCTTCTACCAAAAGGGAGGAGGCATATGTCCCTGCCTTACCGGTGAGTTACCCGTTGTCTGGCAGCATTGGTCCCATTGCCTGGGAAGTAGGCCCAGCTGTGCTGAGCTTTCCCATCTGTGTTCATCTGGGCCCTGCGTGGGGCGTTTTGACTCAGGACACACCGGAAGACCTTGGTCTTCTCCGGCCACCTGCCGGTGATCATTAGCCATATGTCGGTTCCCTGCTACCTGGGGAGATTTCCATCCATTCTTCCTGATTCTCAACCAGACCTTTGTCATATAGCCAGCCATCAAAGAGGTGTTTTTGTTTTTGCTTTTTGGGTAATTGTTGGCTTAGGAGAACCACCAGAAACCAACATTAGACCCGGAAGTTCCTCTGAGATGCTCAAGGGTCCTCACTGTGCAGCTGGGGAACCAACCTCAGAGATTAAAGGGGCTCGGTGTAGTAGTTGGTAAGGTGGCCCATCTTCTGGGCCCCATCTCTCTCCTCCTGGAGCCACAATGCTCAGTAGGAAGAGGGGTGCTTACTTCTAGCCCTGCAGGTTGATTACATGGTGGGAACACTTTAAAATTCACTCTAGGACCCTTTTTATGAAGATGATATGAAAAGAAAAGCTGGTAACTCTTGCCTTACCCAAACCAAAGGCAAGCAAAGGCTTTGAAGGCCAACAAAGACATATGGAAGACACTGGAAGAAACAAAAAATTTGGTGTGTTATCCATGTTCTGTGGCCCACAGTACCAGGGCCCAAGTGCCTTGTGAGGAGGGTCTCTGGAGGAAAAGTTGGACTACCCGGCCACTGTCAAGCTCCCCCAGCAACCAGTCACTAGGAACACAGGGCGACACTCCTACTTTCACTCAGAGTGTCTCGGCTTTCATGTAACAGATCAGAGAGCCCGAGAAGATGGTCCCTGGTGTTGGCTTGGCCCTAGTCAACACAGCGCAGGCCTGACACCGGCTGTACACTGAGTCAGCTTTTCATCATTTTCAAAGCTCCTTTGTGGCAGATGCCCATAGCGTCCCACCCATGGTCGCCTCCACACTCACCGCTTCCACCAAAGGCTGCTGGGAGGGGATGGGACATGAAAACACACCCCACCTATGTGCAGGGTGGCCTGGAAGAGCCAGAGGATTAATTCCCTAGCTGCAACCCTTAGCTAAGGACAAGTGGAAAGCTGGATGGTAGATACCCCAGAACTTGCCCCTCAGCAAGATAACTCTGAAATGCATTCCACATTATCTCCTGGTGTCCTCCAGGGGTACGGAACCCCAGGGGGCCATATGGTAACGGGTTTAGTAACGTGGCCATTGAAGGTCTCCTTCCCTTCCCTACCTCACTTCCCCACCCCTTGCCTGTTCTTCCTGAGATCACCCCCAAAAAACCACTTGCATAAAATCCTCAGACACCTACAACCAGGGGAAGGTCCATGGAAGGAGGTATGTGGTGCTAGAACTAGTTCCTTGTACAGCAATGACAACCAAAGCAAAACGAGAGTTGCGGTTGGACCTCCTCAACCTCACAAGAAAGTGATGGAAACTTCTCATGGCTCAAGCAATCGATTTAACCAAAATGTGTCTCTAGCTGTCCCCCACCCCGCACCAGCAGGAAGAGTCAACAGCACCCCTCGTTTTGGTGTGTAAGAGCAAGGAAGTTCTGCCACACAGAAACCTGGCACCAGCAGGGGCCTCAGCAGCAAGGCTGAGCCCTTCCCTCCATGTGGCACGGACCACGGGAAGGGACATGCCACACGGCCCGGGGTGGGAGGGGGCTGAGAGATAGGTCTGTTCCTATTCTGAACCTGTACCTGGTGCCCTCCAGCTTTGTGCTGGGTGCAGATCTGGGGTCTCTTGAATGCCCTCTGGCTGAGACGCTCCCACCCTCCTCCAGCAAGTCTGCTCTCCAAGGACTTCCTGAAGGCCTCCCCCGCCCCCCCACCATTGTGACACTGCTTGTCGCTGTTCCCAGACTGCACTTGCTTTCATCCTGCCTCTGGGACTCCCACCATAGTCTCATATCACCTTTACTGTCATTTATTCACTTTTTTAAAAGAATAGCTCTTTTTAGGTGGCTCAGTCCGTCGGGCATCCGACTACTGGTTTCGGCTCAGGTCATGACCTCGGGGTCGTGAGATCAGGCCCCGCACCAGGCTCCACGCTCCGTGGGGAGTCTCTCTCTCCCTCTGCCCCTCCCCCCACCCCCACCCCTGCTCACCTGTGCACTCTGTCTCTCTCTAAAAAATAAATAAATAAGTCTTTAAAATAAAATAAAATCGCTCTTTTTACTCTCCAAGCCATTCATTCCAAAAGGAAGCTTTAAGTCAGAACCGTGAATGGAAACCCAGGGCTCAGCTAGAAAATAGGTTCATTTGCTCATGACAGTGAGAGCGGGAGCCGAGGTCGACCGGCTGGAAGCAATCTCTTGGAAGAGGCTCTGAGGCCTCGGACCTTCTCTCTCTGGGTTAAAATCGTGATTAGCGAGTGCGGCAAAGGCGCGAAAGACAGAGCAGCCCCAAAGTGATATTTTCTCCTTGGTTTTAATCAGAACGGTCAGAAGAAAATTGGAAAGGGAATTCATTTTCCATGACGCTCCTGTGGGCTGTGGGTCTACTGTGAGATCCTCGGTGAGAGGTGCATGCCCCGCTCTGGGAAACCGTCCCTCCGCGTGGCTCCAGACCTCTCCTCCTCTCCATTCTCTCCTCTGTCTAACCTCCTGTCTGCCCCTCTGCTGCCCGAATGGGTCATCTGGGATAGCACAGGTAACACCCCAGTCCTATTGCTTTCTGCCACGACGAGAACACTGAGCGTCTATCAAGGCGGTCATGACCCTATTGGTGTCTTAAGAGAACCTGGGTTCAAGGCCAGGCCCAGCATGGTCCTGTCTTGGGGAATACCCCTGGTCAGGCGACAGGACCTGGGTGCTATCCACCAGAATGGCCTGGGACTGCCACATGAGCTGGCTTAGATCTGTGGCACCAGCCTGACTTGCAGCCCAGCAGGTGAATCCGTGAGTCCAGGCACAGCTGGCAGCCCAGGGAACTCTGGGGGAAGCCATGTGTTGAGGCTGGATGAAGACTGAATGAGCTGAGCAGGTGGGGGCTCTGCGCTCTGGCGGGACTCCCACAGGAGGCAGAATGCCCTGAGTGGCAGGGCCGTGTGTGCACCAACCACGGCAGTCAGTAGTAAACAGAAATGCCTTTTTAATGCGCCAACAGAAGCAACTCCAACTTAACCTCGTGAACCTCAGAGTGAGCGCGGCTTCAGGCTGCAAACGTAGTGGGGAATGAGCAGGTCGGAAGGGGTTTGCAGCAGGGGCAGGCGCTAGGCTTCTCCCCAGTCCCATTTGAAGGAAGCCTCCACCCCCTGGACAGCTCAGGGCAGCACCCCCACAGCCATCCTCCAACAGACATGCTTCTCCCCCAGAGGGCTGCCGCCTAAAAGACCACGTTGTTAATCCGTTCAGGAGTGAACCCTCCAGGCTATGGCGCTGGAGATGGATGGCTCAATTGACAATAAAGGATACAAGCGACCCATGCTGCAGGAGGCTGCCCAGGCCAGGCCCTTGCTAGTTCCTGGAGTCTGCCACACCTGCTACGCCCCAGAGTAGATGCCAGAAGTCAAGGAGGGGTGAGAACCTCAAGAACTTCCTGATGGGTGGCGGAGAACGTGCTTGCCATCATTAAGAGACGGGGAGAATGGGGGAGTAACGCCAACGGATCTTGATTTAGGTGGAAAACACACACCCTATCATTTGTTGTTAACCATTAAAGTCGTTTAAGCCCTTCTGAGAATAGATCTAACATCGGGGTGCTTTGAAGGTTTGATACGTCTTGTAATCGATAGATCATTGAAGTTAATTTCTCTGCTGAGATCCTGCTATCTATCAGCGCAATTGCGTGCATACTCAAAAATGGGAGGAAAAAAACCAAAGATTTTTAATTGGATTTCTGCTATGCCTCAGTCTAGAAGAGTAGCGATGGTGGAAAGGGCTGGTTGAGGAACTAGGAGGACAAGGGTATCTTAACTCCTTTCTAACCTTTCTTCAAGATCTATGTGGACAGAACTGTGAGTGCGCATCTGTCTCTCACTCATCTAGGGATCTTTTTTGGTTGTTCTTAGAGAGTTCCCTTATAGGAAAAGATAAAACGGGCAATAACAATGTGCTGATTTATATCGTTGTGTATCATTTTTTCCATACTTTAAATTAATTTTAATTGAATCTCAGCCTCTTGACTTTCATTTACTTTTAAATGAGTTTCGGTTGTGGAGTTGCAATGCAACCGACTCCAAGAGTTGACAAGTTTTAGTGTTTTGATCATAGATTATTATATAATGTTGACAAATGTTTCTTGGACTACAATACTGCATATTAAATACTATACAATACTCATGGTACTCTCCATCCGTACAGTATATTACAGGTAGGCAAAAAGCAGGCTAACTGTGTGAAAATGTAATTAATTTCCAGAAGGTTCCAATTGCCTCAAGAAGTGAGTGCAAATAATTTACCCATTTAGGACCATGCTCCAGAAGTTGGTACCCAGGAGAGCCTTTTTAAAAATGATATTCAATATTGGAAATGATACCAAGTGCCAGAAGGAGGAAGGAAGGAAGGAAGGAAGGAAGGAAAGAGGGAGGGGGGAAGGAAAGAAGGAAGGAAAGAATGAACATGGCTCCCTGGGTTGGTCTTCAAAGATGCTCTTGGGCTAACTACTCTTCTATCAGCTCCATGACTTTGCCCTCTAGGCTCTGAATTTCTGTGTCCCTCTCTGGAAGGTTGGCCCAAGGAGCTGAGTCTCAAAAGATCGACTGTGGATATGCAATGGAGCACAAAGGTCAAGCCTTCTGGCAACCCGCCCATGCTGGGGCCAATTATGGGCTTCCCACTTCTTTATTGCCTCATCACACATGGAACAACATTGCTGCTGCCCATTTGCCCACCAGAATCTCATCTGTCCAGGTAGAACCAAGATAAGCACAGAGCCCTCATGTTTCTAGAGGTGGGCACAGAGGGGGCCCATTGCACCCTGTTTTATAACCTCTCATAACAACCCTTGGAGAGAAATGTGGCTGCCAGCTCACATTATAGATGATAAAACTCAGTCTTAGCAATTCCTTGTAACTTGCCTGAAGATACATTGCTCCCAAGTGGTTGAGCTGGGATCCAGACTTAGTGTAAGCTCCAGGAAGACAGGGAGTTTTCAGGGGGAGGGGCAGTCTGGAACCATTTGTCTTGCTGACTGATGTATTTCAAGTGTCCGGAACAGTGCCTGGCACCGAGTGGGAGCTCACTGCATACTTCTTGTATAAATGCTGAAGCTGAAGTTTCAACTATGAAGCTATGTGATGCAGACAATGAGCGAACGTTCTGTGGCTGTCAGACACATGTGGCCTAGGGTCAACAAGAAAGGCTTGGTGGAGGACAGGCCTTGAATTTCAGGTAGGTTGTGAGGAAGGGAGGGCATTCTCAGTAGGATGCACCTTAGGGAAGGTGGGAGAATGAAGAGTTAAGGATGAAAGGGGGGTGGGTGACAAAGGTAGGACAGGCCTGCTTGGTAGAGCACTTACAGTTAGCTGTGCTGACTATTGGTTCTAAAAGCACAAAGGCTGCATGACACCAAGCATTGCACTCTGAGTCAGTGGGTGCTTTCTGTGAGTTACAGGCCAGTTTCTGAATTTCTAGTCATAATCCACCCTTCCTGACCACTGGAGCTACCATCAGTGCTCTGAAGACCCCATCAATAGCTAAGTTTGTCAAGCCCGAAGAGTTGTTTATTCACTTGTCCATCCACCCATCCATCCATCCACTTATCCATCTATCCATCCATCCACCCACAGACCCATCCAACCATTCATCCACCCACCCATCAACCCATCCATCCATCCATCCATCCATCCATCCATCCATTCATCCACCCATCCATCCATCCACCCATCCATCCATCCATCCATCCACCCATTCATCCATCCATCCATCCACCCACCAACCCATCCATCCATCCATCCATCCATCCACCAACCCATCCATCCATCCACCCACCAACCCATCCAACCATTCATCCACCCACCCATCAACCCCTCCATCCATCCATCCATCCATCCATCCATCCATTCATCCATTCATCCACCCATCCATCCATCCATCCATCCAACCATTCATCCATCCATCCATCCATCCATCCACCCATTCATCCATCCATCCATCCATCCACCCACCAACCCATCCATCCATCCATCCACCAACCCATCCATCCATCCACCCGCCAACCCATCCAACCATCCATCCACCTACTCATCAACCCATCCATCCATCCAGTCATCCATTCCTTCATTCCTTACTCTATAATATTTTTGGCAGGCCTACAGTGTGCCAGACTCTATGTTAGGAGCCAGGAATACATTGATTGCTGCCCCATGATGATTATAGTCCCTCCAAAAGAGCTATGCACAGGAAGCACCATGTCTCTTCCTGCTGACACCCGCATTGCTGAGAATTCTGTAAATTGCTTAAAACTGTGTATTCATGGCAATTTTGATCTGAGAGAAAAGATGAACTTCTAGACTGCAGACAGTTAAAGGCACAAGTCTTTTCCTGTACAGACTTGAGCAATTCTAAGCAGGAGGCAGGAGAGAGAGACCTGTGTGTTTCTGGAAGGCTTCATTAAAGAACAGAAAAAGAGGGTTAATCCCGAAGGCTGGTCGTGGATTGGCAGAGGGGAGCTGGGGTGTGTTCCAGGCAGAGTCTCCAGTGTCTTCAAACACTGTCTGAACTGTACTTGGTGTAGATGTGTATCTGCATGTACAGACACTTGCACACTTGCATTTAACCAGGAGTGCCGTTACACTGCTGGGAAAGAAATTGCAATGGCCGGGCCATGGGGTAAGCCACATTTTCCACTATACCCAGACTAAACACACAGCACCTTCACCGACAGCTTTCTTACCACTGATCCCTTATCCTCCTGCTGCAGGGGGGATTTGCGAGTGTAAATAACACAGAAGCTTCAAGGCGTTATCTGCCTGAGTCCCGCAAGGAGCAGTGGAGAGACGGCCCCTCCACCTGCCAGAAGAGCTGGCCGCCGGCTGCTGTGAGCGGGACCGCACCTCTTGGCCAGCCCTGTCCAGAACTCCCATTCAGGGCGGGTGTGTCCATGGGCACTAAGCAAGCTCCCGGGGTGAGTGCCTCTCCGGTATCTGGGTTGAGTTGCGTGCAGGGTACCCCAGAATCATTTCCCTGTTTAGAAAGCCCTTGGGCAGAATAAAGGCCTGTGACCTTGGCCTGGAAAATGGCCTCTCTTGGTCTCAAACACATTGCTCTGAACCCTGCAGCCAGGCAGAAAGACCACTGTTGTGGCCCCCAGTGGCAACTCCCCACCAGCCTAGAGGAAGGCCCAAAGTGCTGGGCCCCCTCCCCTATAACATTATCCAGTGTTGGCCTGGAGACCCCACGCTGGTCACTCCCCCAACTCGGGGGCTACAACTTTCTTCCCACAGGCGCCGTGAACATTGGTATGGCTGAGGCCCTTGGGGACCCCTTGGTTCTGCCCCTTATGGCACAAACAGGACCCCTGTGGCCTAGAAAGGATTTGAGACTCACCCAAGATCAGTCAAGGAATTAGTAAGAGAACCCAGGTCATCAGACGTCATAACATTGAAAGCCACACAGTACCAATAGATTATTTCCTGCTATTTCAGGCAACAGAATCTACCCCCAACACTCTCCTTCAGCAGTAGGAGCCCCAAAGAGCTTAGTTTCCCTCCCTTTGGTTTGGTGGGTGCCATGTTCTACTCATTGGGCTCACTGCCTTTTTTTTTTTTTCCCTGAGTTGCCATATTGTGGTATTTCTTAGCCTCCAGGCAAAGCTTCTAGGATTAAGAGTGAGTCTTTGCTACCACACACAAAGACCCCTGGTCCCTGCTGAAACCCAACCATGGGCTCTTAGCCTCTTTCCCATCCTTGTTCTGTCCCTCCAAGAAGTCCTCTTGGAATCCTGTGGACCCCAATTGCTCTGGATTCTTTGGCACCTGTCTCTCAGGTGTAATTTCCTCATTCCTCTACCATCCTGCTTGTAGTCACAAGAGGCCCAGGAAAGCCTCCAACAAAGGCCCATAGCCTTGTGGGCTGGCCTCAGCCTCTCTCTGTCCCCTGAGGAGTTGTCTCTGGTCTTGGAAGCAAATCTTCAGCCACCACCAGCAACTGTAACTTCCCACTATAAATGTGGAGAGGGGAAGTGAGTTGAACGTATTAGCTGACTACGATTTCTTTTCCTAAAGAACAAGTCTCACCTACATTGGGCCTGGAAAGACCCGCTTCTCTAAATTCAGGCAGAACCTCAGACTTTGGAGATTCCCAAACAAGCTATTAAGCTTATTGTTCCAGAAGCTGAAATAAGTTATCCAGGGTAAACCATTTCTAGATAAAATGATGGGCCCACATGGGTCTAGGAAAATGCTGAGCCCACCTACAATTCCAGCCACCACTTGGTAACGGACAATCTCTGCTCTCTGTCTCATCTGCAGAGACCTATGGCCCAAGGCTCTGGGGAGGGCAGCTGTGGGGTCACACAGTAAAGAGAGACTGACAAGGGGACCAAGCAGGCAGGAGCTGGGATTATCCTGACCTCTGTGAGAAAGAGTCTTTGGGGGAGGAAAGAAAGGTCACAAAGCCTAGTCTGAGGCCTGGGAATAAGCTAGGGTTTCCTTGAGTCCCCACTGTCCGACAACCCCTCACATGGCACTAAGAACAGGAACACAGAAGACTGTGATGCCCACTTCCAGGCCCGCACATCTGTTGGCTGAGAGACGGCGGCCCTCAGTGTCTGGGCCCACCACAGCCATTCTTTGGAGAAGTAGATGAGGGGTTTGGTTTCCAGCTCTTCCCCACATGCCCAAAGTCCACAGTGTACCCCTGTTCCACAAACAAAGCTCCTGCTTGTACATGCACCGGGCCGTGTCCTTAATCACTGCTCTTCGGGGGTCGGAACCCAGCTGCCCTGGGTGAGCCCACACTCACTGGGGTTAGACTCCTGATGCCAGTGCCCTGGAAGATAACATTTCCTACCCATCAGGGACAGGAGGAACATTCTAGGGACTCATTGTAGAGACTTTAGGTCTCTTCAGTGCTGGTCCTTTCTTGTAGGTCAAACCCCAAAATGTAAATAGAATTAGAGGTCAGAGGAGGGTGTGGCAGGGAGAGGCTCTCTGTGGCTGATCAGAATGTTGATCACCAGGAGAGCTAGAATGCGTCCTTAACCCCAGAGGCGTGGGGTGAACGCTAGTCCTCCCAAGGTCAAGGCAACAGGGGAGTTACTGGAAGAAAAGGGATAGCCGCCAGGGGGCAGGGGGAGAGAGGACACATGCTTCAGACTCCCAATCCTGCACCTGCCCCATTCTAAGCATGTGCCTTTGGAAGTCAAGAAACTGCAAAATCTTCCCAAGTTGTCTTTTTAAAAAGAGAGTGTCTACCAACCGAAGGAAGAAAGGATGTTTCTCTCATGGGAAGGATGTGTCCCATGGTGGCCGAACAGGCATTGTGGGAAGGACCTCAGAACACACCAGAGAGGAACCGCTCAGTCTACTGCTGTCCTGGGATCGAAGGAAGTAAAATATCTTCTAAGGCTTTTGATTCCATCCCATCCACATCACTGTTGGATGGGCCCCTCGGGGATTTGGGGACAGAAATGGATGGGTTGCTCACAGGCTCCACAGCCACGCCCTTTGCCAGCCTCCTCCATCTGCACTGACTCAGCTTGGCCACGTGGCACACTTTGGCCAATGGGACGAAAGTAATGGACCACAAGTCTTGTCAAAGGGCTTGTGCTTTTCTGTTTGCTCTCTTGGACCTTTGCCTTTCACATGAAAGCTAGCCCAGGCCAGCCTACTAAGGGATGAGACATGTGGGACAGAACCATGTGACCCCAGCCAAGCCCACCCTCGACCAGCCAGTCACTGACCCATCTGCCAGCCAGCCGGAGAGGCCTGAGCAAATCCAGCTCTGATCACTAGAGCCTGGCCTGGCTCAGCAGAATCAGCCAGCTCACCCAAAGCCCTGTGAGAAAGCACGCGTTGTCGTTTTCACCACTGCATTTTCCTACGGTTGGTTGCACAGCAGTAGCTTACTAGTGGTAAAGATACTTTCTTGGCCATGTGATCAGGGGTAAAACACATTGCTTCTCTTTGTTTTCACTCCCTCAGCTGCCTTCTACTCCAAGAATGGCACTTAGCTAGGGATTTTCTGAATGTAATTAAAACGATTAATACGACAAACTTCATAGTCAGTAGCTCACACTTGATGATCAATATCATGGCCCCAGGCACACTGTAAGTCTTTTGGTACAGTCGAGTCTAGTATCAACCCCACCAGGAGTCTGAAGTTCAGCAAAGCAGAACGACCCGGCCAAGCCACAAGCCACAGGTGGCAAAACCAGGACACAAACTCCATTCTGACTGGTGCTCGAGCTTGCCCTCATAAATGATGCACGGAGGGACAAATGAGCCTGCCCAGAATCTGGATTACCCTCATTTGATTCAGTGCCAAATCCTAATAAACAATAAACTAAGCTCTGCTTTAGGAA